>NC_084560.2:38750420-38967920 GCF_033978685.3 Nerophis lumbriciformis
CCTTTGACCGCCATGTCCGCAGCCGAATCCTAAAAACAGCACTCCTTGTCACATAGAAGGTCTTTGACTAGCATTTATGCAACAGATTCCTAAAAACGGCACTCTATGTTGCATAGACGACCTTTGACAGGCATTTTTGCAGCTAATTCCTAAAACCAGCATGCCTTGTCACACAGAAGACCTTTGACTAGCATTTTTGCAGCCGATTCCTAAAAACAGCATTTCTTGTAACAAAAAACATAACATGTTTTTTCCCCTCCAGATTCCTAAAAACAGCACTACTTTTCATGTAGAAAATCTTTGACGAGGTTTTTTTATGCAACAGATTCCTAAAAACTGCCATTTTTGTTGCATAAAAGACCGGCCGTTTTGCAGCAGATTCCTAAAAGTAGCACTCTGTGTTACATAGAAGATCTTTGTCTAGCATTTATTCCTAAAAACAGCACTTTTTAATTGAGAACATATTTAATACTATTTTTTCCCCTGCAGATTCCTAAATACAGCACTAATTTTCATGATTCGATTTTTTTTATACAACAGATTCCTAAAAACTAGGGATGTCCGATAATATCGGACTGCCGATATATCGGTATCGGTTTCAAAAAGTAAAATGTATGACTTTTCAAAACGCTGCTATGTACACGGACGTAGGGAGAAGTACAGAGCGCCAATAAACCTTAAAGGCACTGCCTTTGCGTGCCGGCCCAGTCACATAATATCTACGGCTTCTCACACACACAAGTGAATGCAAGCACACTTGGTCAACAGCCATACAGGTCACACTGAGGGTGGCCGTATAAACAACTTTAACACTGTTACAAATATGCGCCACACTGTGAACCCACACCAAACAAGAATGACAAACACATTTCGGGAGAACATCCGCACCGTAACACAACATAAACACAACAGAACAAATACCCAGAATCCCTTGCAGCACTAACTCTTCCGGGACGCTACAATATATACCCTCCTCTAACCCCCGCTCACCTCAACCTCCTCATGTCCCAAATTCCAAGCTGCTGTTTTGAGGCATGTTAAAAAAAAATATTGCACTTTGTGACTTCAATAATAAATATGGCAGTGCCATGTTGGCATTTTTTTCCATAACATGAGTTGATTTATTTTAGAAAACCTTGTTACATTGTTTAATGCATCCAGCGGGGCATCACAACAAAATTAGGCATAATAATGTGTTAATTCCACGACTGTATATATCGGTATCTTGATATCGGAATCGGTAATTAAGAGTTGGACAATATCGGAATATCGGATATCTGCAAAAAAGCCATTATCGGACATCTCTACTAAAAACTGCACTTTTTGTTGCAAAGAGGACCCTTGACGGCCTTTTTGCAACATATTCCTAAAAACAGCGCTCCTTGTACTGTAGACTTGTGACTAGTATTTATGCTGTAGGTCCTAAAAAAATAGCACTTTTTATTGAGAACATATTTAATAATGTTTTTTTTTGCTACAGATTCCTAAAAAAACACTCTTTGTCATATACTATAGGCCTGTGACTAATGTTTTTGCTGTAGGTCCCAATAAATAGCACAGTGCTCCTGCTGTAAAGAAGACTTTTCACGGCCATTTTGCTGCCGATTCCTAAAAACAGCACTACTTTTTTAATTAGAACATCTTTGCCCAGCAGTTTTGGTGTTTTGACAATAACGACTGTATTGTCTGCTTATTGTCCCTAATGTACTCTTCCTCTTCACGCTCCCTGCATCGTTTGCTGCTCCTGACTTTCCTCAGACGCCTTATTAGCGCGAGGGCTTCCTCCGACGGCGCAGAGTTTATTATTGCGAGCCGGCGTCTTCTTTTCACTGTCGCCATTAATTAAAGTGGATGCTGCGCCTCAGTGGAGCGCCGAGTGACACCTCGTAACAGGAAATGTTGTTTTGGTTTCAGCTTGTCTGCTTCTCAATGTTTTGACTTTCACGGTCCCGCTGTAAACATTCAACGAAGCAAAGACACTTTTCCATTCGATGGATTACATTTAGTCTTAATTCTTTGTTTTGGACAAATATTCACTTCCGTTGTTGTGCAACATTCCATAAAAATGCAATAACTGACAACAAAAATGCTGTAATTTACCACAAAAATGTTGTATTTTGTCAGCAAAATGATCTATTTGCAAAGAAAAGTAGTATTTGTTTTAATTAAATGCTAAAAAACATATTTACTGAGAAAAAAGGCTAGATTGGTATCTAAAAATGCGATAGTTTTGTCCCAACTGGGTAATTTCTCATATAAAGGCAATATTTTGCCACTAAAATCCTTACAAAAGTGCAACATTCCATAAAAAATAAATTGTCTGTATTTTGCCAAGCAAACCTTGAGATTTTGTCAAAAATAAAATTTATTTGGCCTGTAAAGTCATAGTTTTCCTAGGAAAATACTGAAAAATACACATTTACTCTAAATTGGTATCTGAAAATGCTATATTTTGATCAAGGACATTATAGGGTTTTGTTCTAAGATAATCATTTCCCATGCAAAGATAATATTTTGCCACTTAAAACGCTACAAAAGCGCAACATTCCATAGAAATGCAATAATTAGCCACACAATGTCTGTAATTTGTCAATAAACCCAAATATTTTGTCGTTTAATATTTGAATGTTTTTTTTTTTAGCATCACAAGCATGAATTTTCCCCCAACAGTAAATGCAATAGTTTGCTTACAACAATATAAAGGTGAAAGATTCCATAAAAATGCAATAATTGCCAACAAAAATGCTGTAATTGACCACATAAATGTTGTATTTTGTCAGCAAAATGATCTATTTGCACAGAAAAGTAGTATTTGTTTTAATGAAATGCTAAAAAAACATATTTACTCAGAAAAAAGGCTAGATTGGTATCTAAAAATGCGATAGTTTTGTCCCAACTGGGTAATTTCTCATATAAAGACAATATTTTGCCACTAAAATCCTTACAAAAGTGCAACATTCCATAAAAAATAAATTGTCTGTATTTTGCCAAACAAACCTTGAGATTTTATCAAAAATGCAATTTATCTGGCCTGTAAAGTCATAGTTTTCCTAGCAAAATACTGAAAAATACACATTTACTCTAAATTGGTATCTGAAAATGCTATATTTTGATCAAGGACATTATAGGTTTCTGTTCTAAGATAATCAGTTCCCATGCAAAGATAATATTTTGCCACTTAAAACGCTACAAAAGTGCAACATTCCATAGAAATGCAATAATTAGCTACACAATGTCTGTAATTTGTCAATAAACCCAAATATTTTGTCGTTTAATATTTGAATGTTTTTTTTTTTAGCATCACAAGCATGAATTTTCCCCCAACAGTAAATGCAATAGTTTGCTTACAACAATATAAAGGTGAAAGATTCCATAAAAATGCAATAATTGCCAACAAAAATGCTGTAATTGACCACATAAATGTTGTATTTTGTCAGCAAAATGATCTATTTGCACAGAAAAGTAGTATTTGTTTTAATGAAATGCTAAAAAACATATTTACTCAGAAAAAAGGCTAGATTGGTATCTAAAAATGCGATAATTTTGTCCCAACTGGGTAATTTCTCATAAAAAAGGCAATATTTTGCCACTAAAATCCTTACAAAAGTGCAACATTCCATAAAAAAAACACATTGTCTGTGTTTTGCCAAACAAACCTTGAGATTTTGTCAAAAATGAAATTTGTTTGGCCTGTAAAGTCAAAGTTTTCCTAGGAAAATACTGAAAAATACACATTTACTCTAAATTGGTATCTGAAAATGCTATATTTTGATCAAGGACATTATAGGTTTTTGTTCTGAGATAATCATTTCCCATGCAAAGATAATATTTTGCCACTTAAAACGCTACAAAAGTGCAACATTCCATAGAAATGCAATAATTAGCTACACAATGTCTGTAATTTGTCAATAAACCCAAATATTTTGTCGTTTAATATTTGAAATGTTTTTTTTAGC
The DNA here is from genome assembly GCF_033978685.3 of Nerophis lumbriciformis. Taxonomy (NCBI): domain Eukaryota; kingdom Metazoa; phylum Chordata; class Actinopteri; order Syngnathiformes; family Syngnathidae; genus Nerophis; species Nerophis lumbriciformis. The sequence continues at coordinate 38,754,377 of NC_084560.2, forward strand.
ATCAAAAGCATGAATTTTCCCCCAACAGTAAATGCAATAGTTTGCTTACAACAATATAAAGGTGAAAGATTCCATAAAAATGCAATAATTGCCAACAAAAATGCTGAAATTTACCACATAAATGTTGTATTTTGTCAGCAAAATGATCTATTTGCACAGAAAAGTAGTATTTGTTTTAATGAAATGCTAAAAAACATATTTACTCAGAAAAAAGGCTAGATTGGTATCTAAAAATGCGATAGTTTTGTCCCAACTGGGTAATTTCTCATATAAAGGCAATATTTTGCCACTAAAATCCTTACAAAAGTGCAACATTCCATAAAAAAATATATTGTCTGTATTTTGCCAAACAACCTTGAGATTTGGTCAAAAGTACAAATTATTTGGCCTGTAAAGTCATAGTTTTCCTAGGAAAATACTGAAAAATACATATTTACTCTAAATTGGTATCTGAAAATGCTATATTTTGATCAAGGACATTATAGGTTTTTGTTCTAAGATAATCATTTCCCATGCAAAGGTAATATTTTGCCACTTAAAACGCTACAAAAGTGCAACATTCCATAGAAATGCAAAAATTAGCTACACAATGTCTGTAATTTGTCAATAAACCCAAATATTTTGTCCTTTAATATTTGAAATGTTTTCTTTTAGCATCAAAAGCATGAATTTTCCCCCAACAGTAAATGCAATAGTTTGCTTACAACAATATAAAGGTGAAGGATTCCATAAAAATGCAATAATTGCCAACAAAAATGCTGTAATTTACCACAAAAATTTTGTATTTTGTCAGCAAAATGATCTATTTGCACAGAAAAGTAGTATTTGTTTTAATTAAATGCTAAAAAACATATTTACTCAGAAAAAAGGCTACATTGGTATCTAAAAATGCGGTAGTTTTGTCCCAACTGGGTAATTTCTCATATAAAGGCAATATTTTGCCACTAAAATCCTTACAAAAGTGCAACATTCCATAAAAAAAACCACATTGTCTGTATTTTGCCAAACAAACCTTGAGATTTTGTCAAAAGTACAATTTATTTGGCCTGTAAAGTCATAGTTTTCCTAGGAAAACACTGAAAAAAAACACATTTACTCTAAATTGGTATCTGAAAATGCTATATTTTGATCAAGGACATTATAGGTTTTTGTTCTGAGATAATCATTTCCCATGCAAAGGTAATATTTTGCCACTTAAAACGCTACAAAAGTGCAACATTCCATAGAAATGCAAAAATTAGCTACACAATGTCTGTAATTTGTCAATAAACCCAAATATTTTGTCGTTAAATATTTGAATGTTTTTTTTAGCATCAAAAACATGAATTTTCCCCCAACAGTAAATGCAATAGTTTGCTTACAACAATATAAAGGTGAAAGATTCCATAAAAATGCAATAATTGCCAACAAAAATGCTGTAATTTACCACAAAAATGTTGTATTTTGTCAGCAAAATTATCTATTTGCACAGAAAAGTAGTATTTGTTTTAATTAAATGCTAAAAAACATATTTACTCAGAAAAAAGGCTAGATTGGTATCTAAAAATGCGATAGTTTTGTCCCAAATGGGTAATTTCTCATATAAAGGCAATATTTTGCCACTAAAATCCTTACAAAAGTGCAACATTCCATAAAAAACCCCACATTGTCTGTATTTTGCCAAACAAACCTTGAGATTTTGTCAAAAATACAATTTATTTGGCCTGTAAAGTCATAGTTTTCCTAGGAAAATACTGAAAAATACATATTTACTCTAAATTGGTATCTGAAAATGCTATATTTTGATCAAGGACATTATAGGTTTTTGTTCTGAGATAATCATTTCCCATGCAAAGATAATAATTTGCCACTTAAAACGCTACAAAAGTGCAACATTCCATAGAAATGCAATAATTAGCTACACAATATCTGTAATTTGTCAATAAACCCAAATATTTTGTCCTTTAATATTTGAAAAGTTTTTTTTTTAGCATCAAAAGCATGAATTTTCCCCCAACAGTAAATGCAATAGTTTGCTTACAACAATATAAAGGTGAAAAATTCCATAAAAATGCAATAATTGCCAACAAAAATGCTGTAATTTACCACATAAATGTTGTATTTTGTCAGCAAAATGATCTATTTGCACAGAAAAGTAGTATTTGTTTTAATTAAATGCTAAAAAACATATCTACTCAGAAAAAAAGGCTAGATTGGTATCTAAAAATGCGATAGTTTTGTCCCAACTGGGTAATTTCTCATATAAAGGCAATATTTTGCCACTAAAATCCTTACAAAAGTGCAACATTCCATAAAAAAACACATTGTCTGTATTTTGCCAAACAAACCTTGAGATTTTGTCAAAAATGAAATTTGTTTGGTCTGTAAAGTCATAGTTTTCCTAGGAAAACACTGAAAAAATACATATTTACTGAAAATGCTATATTTTGATCAAGGACATTATAGGTTTTTGTTCTGAGATAATCATTTCCCATGCAAAGGTAATATTTTGCCACTTAAAACGCTACAAAAGTGCAACATTCCATAGAAATGCAAAAATTAGCTACACAATGTCTGTAATTTGTCAATAAACCCAAATATTTTGTCGTTTAATACTTGAAATGTTTTTTTTAGCATCAAAAACATGAATTTTCCCCCAACAGTAAATGCAATAGTTTGCTTACAACAATATAAAGGTGAAAGATTCCATAAAAATGCAATAATTGCCAACAAAAATGCTGTAATTTACCACATAAATGTTGTATTTTGTCAGCAAAATGATCTATTTGCACAGAAAAGTAGTATTTGTTTTCAGTAAATGCTAAAAAACATATTTACTCAGAAAAAAGGCTAGATTGGTATCTAAAAATGCGATAGTTTTGTCCCAACTGGGTAATTTCTCATATAAAGGCAATATTTTGCCACTAAAATCCTTAGAAAAGTGCAACATTCCATAAAAAACAAATTGTCTGTATTTCGCCAAACAAACCTTGAGATTTTGTCAAAAATGCAATTTATTTGGCCTGTAAAGTCATAGTTTTCCTAGGAAAACACTGAAAAAAAACACATTTACTCTAAATTGGTATCTGAAAATGCTATATTTTGATCAAGGACATTATAGGTTTTTGTTCTGAGATAATCATTTCCCATGCAAAGGTAATATTTTGCCACTTAAAACGCTACAAAAGTGCAACATTCCATAGAAATGCAATAATTAGCTACACAATGTCTGTAATTTGTCAATAAACCCAAATATTTTGTCGTTTAATATTTGAATGTTTTTTTTAGCATCAAAAACATGAATTTTCCCCCAACAGTAAATATAATAGTTTGCTTACAACAATATAAAAGGTGAAAAATGCAATAATTGCCAACAAAAATGCTGAAATTTGCCATAAAAAAGTTGTAATTATTAGAATGTACGAGTTAAACATAACAATTTAGAGTGGCGTTCCGCAGGGATGTGTTTTAAGCCCGTTGGTTTTTAATAAAGATATGACTTATGCGGTATTGTCCTTACTTCCTGTCCAGGTCAACATGCCCGAGCTGGCCTTACTGCGCTTCGTGGTCCTGGATGACGACTACATCGGCGACGACTTCATCGGCCAGTACACCGTGGCGTTCGAGTGCCTTCAGTCGGGCTACCGCAACGTGCCCCTGCTGGGCCTGATGGGGGAGCCCTTGGCCCACGCCAGCCTCTTTGTCCACGTGGCCGTCACCAACAGGCGGGGGGGCGGCAAGGCCCACCGCCGCGGTCTGTCGGTGAGGAGGGTGGGGCGGCGCGGGCGGGAGTACGTCACGCTGAGGCACACGGGCATCAAGATGGTGGACGAGGCCTTCAAGCTGGCCAGTGTGCCCCTGAAGGAGGTGATGGACCTGAGGGAGGAAGCTCAGGTGAGATACCTACCACATTTATCCTCGGACTTACCTTAGGGAAAAATTTGTAAATAATTGCTTCCTCGACCCAAACCATAAATGCATTAATTGTATTTACAGTTATGCAAAACTGCCAAACTTTGGTACATTTTTACCTTGCTATATTCTTTTATTTCTAGTAAATTAGGTATTAATATTAGGGCCACCATTAAATGACCTGAGAACAGATTAATTTTGAATAGTTCTATTTTGTGCATGTTTATTATTATATTATTAATTATGTGAATATTAACCCTCTGTTTGATCACATGCTTCTTTATGGCACATGTATTCCTTATTCATTTTCTTCATCTAGTTATCTATTATTAATATTTTTCATCTTTCTTTTTTTTAATTATTCTGTGTTCTGTCACCAGAGAAGAAGCTGCTTTTAATCTCATTGAACATGCGCATAATTAAGCATTTTATTGTAAATATTATTAATAGCGTGCAGTGTTAATATGAATGATAAAAACAATGTTTGTGATTGCTAATATTGATATTAACATTCAGGCAGATACATTCAAAATATGATGTCTCAATAGCGTCCCCTTAGAACAGAGGTGTCAAAGTCGTTTTCACTAAGGGCCACATCGCAGTTATGTTTTGCCCCAGAGGGCCCCTTCTAACAGTGAATACTATTATTACACAATTTTGTTATGCATTTTATTAGTATATTTTTTTTAAACTAAAATGTAAAAACATATGCTAAGTTGCAATCATTTCACCTCAAAATGGAGTGTATATTACTGTAAATGGAAAAACAGTACTGCTGTTTTTATGGTAAAAAAAAAAAAGGCAACTCAGTTGCCAGAATTATACTGTAAAATTTAATTTTTTTTTTACTGTAAATAAAAATATATATATTAAAAATATAACATAAAAAATATATTATCAAACATTCAAACCCTTTTTTAAATAGAAATAAATACTCATAATAATCATTTCAAAGCAGGTTATCCATCAAATTGTGCAATGTAAAAGTAGCAATATATTTCATGCTAAAATTGTGCAATTTACTGTGGTTTTTACAGCATTTTGCTCTAAATGAAAAAAAACTGTACTTTTTTTTACTGTAATAAACTGTGGTGCTGTTTTGGCATTTACAGTAATACACCGAAAAATCTACAGTTGTTAATTTGCGGTAATAAAAAACCCCCCAAAAAACTGGCAGCTCAGTTGCCAGAATTTTACTGTAAAATTTACATTTGTTTTTTTACTCTAAATAAAAAAACCTGCAATTTTACAGTAACATTTTGGCACCTGAACTGTCAGTTTTTTTTTGTTTTTAGTTGTTAATTTGCGGTAATAAAAAATACCAAAAAAACTGGCAGCTCAGTTGCCAGAATTTTACTGTAAAATGTACATTTGTTTTTTTATTGTAAATAAAAAAACTGCAATTTTACAGTAAAATTTTGGCACCTGAGCTGCCAGTTTTTTTGGGTTTTTTTTATTACCGCAAATAAACAACTGTAGATTTTTCGGTGTATTACTGTAAATGCCAAAACGGCACCACAGTTTATTACAGTAAAAAAAAGTACAGTTTTTTTTCATATAGAGCAAAATGCTGTAAAAACCACAGTAAATTGCACAATTTTAGCATGAAATCTATTGCTACTTTTACCTTGCACAATTTGATGGATAACCTGCTTTGAAATCATTATTATTAGTATTTATTTCTATTTAAAAAAGGGTTTTGAATGTTTGATAATATATTTTTGCATAATTAGACAATATTTAAGTTAATATAATTTATGATTACATGGAATACATATATTTTTTCCCCCCCAAAATAGAAAGAAATAATACATTTAGTGAGAAAAATTACAGTACTTTAAAGATACATATTATTTCCAGGCCCAAATAAAATGAAGTGGCGGGCCACATCTGGCCCCTGGGTCTTGAGTTTGATTCCTGTGCCTTAGAAAATTAAAAAAATGATCACGTGCTACCAAATTCATGTATTATCACAGAAATCGATGCGAGGGCACACATAAAAGTCTCAAGAACCCGTATTTGAAAATAAACAGGTAGTCGGACATTTTTTGGGGGGGACAAAAACCATGGGTCGTACTTTAAAGGGGACATTATCACAATTTCAGAATGGTTGAAACCATTAAAAATCAGTTCCCAGTGGCTTATTATATTTTTCGAAGTTTTTTTCAAAATTTTACCCATCACGCAATATCCCTAAAAAAAGCTTCAAAGTGCCTGATTTTAACCATCGTTATATACACCCGTCCATTTTCCTGTTATTATTATTATTATTATTAGCCTTTATTTAACCAGGTAAAATCCCATTGAGATCAAAGATCTCTTTTCCAAGGGAGACCTGGCCAAGAGGGCAGCAGCAAGGTTACATTAAAAACAGTAAACAAATACATTAAACATTACATTTACAACATTAAAACTTGCTCACATGACACATGTGCATACAGACAAGGTAGACTGCAATCCCTTCACAGAAGCTTTAAACTCATTCAACGTAACTAGGGTTTGAAGTTTAATGTTCGATTGTAGGTTATTCCAAGCCTTCGGTGCTGAAAACCTAAATGCTTTCTTGCCCAGTTCAGTTCTTACTTTGGGGACGACAAATTGCAGAACATTCATTGAACGAAGATTGTGACTTCCTTGTTTCTTTGTTAAAAGACAAGACAGATAAGATGGAGTGATACCCAGAATGGTTTTGTAGATGAAAACATACCAATGATTTGACGTCACATAGTGATGCCAACACAAACAAACATGACGGAAAGAACTGCAAGATATAGCGATATTAGCTCAGATTCAGACTCGGATTTCAGCGGCTTAAGCGATTCAACAGATTACGCATGTATTGAAACGGATGGTTGTAGTGTGGAGGCAGGTAGCGAAAACGAAATTGAAGAAGAAACTGAAGCCATTGAGCCATATCGGTTTGAACCGTATGCAAGCAAAACCGAAGAAAACGACACGACAGCCAGCGACACGGGAGAAAGCGAGGACGAATTCGGCGATCGCCTTCTAACCAACGATTGGTATGTGTTTGTTTGGCATTAAAGGAAACTAACAACTATGAACTAGGTTTACAGCATATGAAATACATTTGGCAACAACATGCACTTTGAGAGTGCAGACAGCCCAATTTTCATCAATTAATATATTCTGTAGACATACCCTCATCCGCGCTCTTTTCCTGAAAGCTGATCTGTCCAATTTTGGAGTTGATGTCAGCAGGCCAGGGAAGCTAGGGTCGATATTCTTCTCTTGATCATCTTCGGTGGCATAAGGGACGGTGTGAGCCAAGACATCCAGGGGGTTTAGCTCGCTCGTCTGCGGGAACAAACTGCCGCCATTGCTTGCCGTGCTACCGAGGTCCTTTGTCCCTGAATTGCTCACACACTCCGGCAGATTCAATGGGGGTCTGGCGGCAGATTTCTTTGACTTTATCGTTGGAAATGCATCTGCTTTGAGTGTCGCAGGATATCCACACATTCTTGCCATCTCTGTCGTAGCATAGCTTTCGTCGGTCAAGTGTGCGGAACAAACGTCCAATTTCTTGCCACTTTCGCATCTTTGGGCCACTGGTGCAACTTGCATCCGTCCCTGTTCGTGTTGTTACACCCTCCGACAACACACCGACGAGGCATGATGTCTCCGAGGTACGGAAAACAGTCGAAAAAACGGAAAATAACAGCTGATTTGACTCGGTGTTTGAGAAAATGGCGGATTGCTTCCCGATGTGACGTCACGAGAGCGAATAATAGAAAGGCGTTTAATTCGCCAAAATTCACCCATTTAGAGTTCGGAAATCGGTTAAAAAAATATATGGTCTTTTTTCTGCAACATCAAGGTATATATTGACGCTTACATAGGTCTGGTGATAATGTTCCCCTTTAACTAAATCCTTCAAGAGAGTTTGGCAAAATGAGCCGCGGTTAAAATGACAGATGCCAAACACATGGGCGATGACAAATTGCCAATGAAATTTGCCTACGCCATAAGATGGCTCGCCACAGTTTTGTAAACAACACGAAACTTAAAGCGGCTCCAAAAGTTCAGATCTTGATCATAATTGGGACAATTATGATTATGATGACACCCGGAACTTTGTACCGGAGCCTGTTGGTGAAAACTGCTCCTAACCATCACCAGTCAAACTGTCATTACGAACGTCACTTTTGATCTGTGCTTCTCAGTTGTTTTCTGACCCCGCCACACACACACCAATAAATCTTCACTATGATGTCACTTTCGTCACTTGATTGACATTCACGGCACCCGAGGGTCTTCTGAGATGACGCTGGCTGCTGCCAGCTCATTAAAATTACCAACTGGAAGGCGAGAAACACTTTATTTCAACAGACTCTGGCGCCGTACCTGTCGTCAAAACTCCAAAGACCGACTGCACAGTTGCACAATAAAAGCTCTGCTTCATCCTGCCTGCGCTAACAAAATAAGAGTCTCAGAAAGCTGGCGTGCACAAGCTAGCAAGCTACGGAGTTTGCCGACAATGTATTTCTTGTAAAGTGTATACAAAGGAGTACAGAAGCTGGATAAATAAGATGCCAAAAACCAACCACTTTCATGTGGTATTGGACAGAAAGGAGGACTTTTTTTCTCCTCCATTCGAAAATGCGGACGTTATCAGCACCACTGTCTGATTCCAATCAATGCAAGTCATCAGAATCAGGTAATACACCAACTTATATTCTTGTCTTCATGAAAGAAAGGAATCTATATGTGTTAAACATGCTTGTATTATCTTTAAACACTTTTCACTTATTAACTATATGTGTTAAACATGCTCGTATTATCTTTAAACACCTTTAACTTATTAACAATATTAACTATATGTGTTAAACATGCTTGTATTATCTTTAAACACCTTTAACTTATTAACAATATTAACTATATGTGTTAAACATGCTTGTATTATCTTTAAACACCTTTAACCTATTAACAATATTAACTATATGTGTTAAACATGCTTGTATTATCTTTAAACACCTTTAACTTGTTAACAATATTAACTATTTTAATAATAATAATAATAATGATAATAATAATAATATATTTTAAAATGATCCATATATAATGCAAATATATTTAACACATATAATGGATGGATATTGAGGTATTGATTATGAATAGAAATAAATGAAGTAAAAAATCTCTTCAGGACATGTGACATGCTTTGAAAACAAAAGGTATGGAATAAAATAAGTCATAAAAGCGTGTAGGAGGATTGTTATCAAGCATCTATAAATAGCACGAGCATTAGACGCCAACACCTTGACGCCATTCACCCACCTCTTTTAACACACACACAAACACACACACTCACATTTACAGTATATGTAATGAAAAAAATGTTTCAAAGCACACACACACACACACACACACACACACACACACACACACACACACACACACACACACACACACACGCACACACACCTATTGTCTCGGCTTTAATCTTCTTGCTTCACTCTTATTGCCCCCACGCCGCCCACCTGAGCTTTCTGTGGGCTTATCTGCCACAATACACCATCATCATTGCTGCAAGTCACACACACACACACACACACACACACACACACACACACACACACACAGATCGGCACATGTCTAGTTGGGGGTTGCGCCACGTGGAAAAAAATTTCAGGGAGACGACATATTTCCCGGGCTGCACGGTGGAAGAGGGGTTAGTGCCTCACAATACGAAGGTCCTGAGTAGGCCGGGGTTCGATCCTGCGCTCGGGATCTTTCTGTGTGGAGTTTGCATGTTCTCCCCGTGACTGCGTGGGTTCCCTCCGGGTACTCCGGCTTCCTCCCACCTCCAAAGACATGCACCTGGGGATAGGTTGATTGGCAACACTAAATTGGCCCTAGTGTGTGGATGTGAGTGTGAATGTTGTCTGTCTATCTGTGTTGGCCCTGCGATGCGGTGGCGACTTGTCCAGGGTGTACCCTGCCTTCCACCTGAATGCAGCTGAGATAGGCTCCAGCACCCCCCGCCACCCCGAAAGGGACAAGCGGTAGGAAATGGATGGACATATTTCCCTCTGACTTTTTTTTCTTCCTTCTTTTCCAGGGCACCATCGCCACTTTCAAAGAGCAATGTGGGCTCCCCACGGTGGCCAAACTCAAGCAGTGCATCCACAGCCTGGCCACCCGGCTGCAGAGCCCCGAGGGCGTCAGGGGGGCCACCATGGTGCTCAAGGAGGGGTACCCGTCTTTAGAGGCCCTGGTCAGCGTCTCCGAGGCCACGCGCAAACTACTCACCGCCTATGAAACGGTCAGTAACAACAACAACAACATTCTTCTTTTTTAGAAGTTACTATAATACAGGGGTGCTCATTATGTCGATCGCGAGCTACCGGTCGATCGTGGAGGGTGTGTCAGTCGATCACCAGCCAGGCATTAAAGAAAATAGTCCTAAAAATGAGTGATCATAAATCTTCACTATGACGCCACTTTCGTCACTTGATTGACATTCACGGCACCCGAGGGTCTTCTGAGATGACGCTGGCTGCTGCCAGCTCATTAAAATTACAGACAGAAAGGCGAGAAACACTTTATTTCAACAGACTCTGGCGCCGTACCTGTCGTCAAAACTCCAAAGACCGACTGCACAGTTGCACAATAAAAGCTCTGCTTCATCCTGCCTGCGCTAACAAAATAAGAGTCTCAGAAAGCTGGCGTGCACAAGCTAGCAAGCTACGGAGTTTGCCGACAATGTATTTCTTGTAAAGTGTATACAAAGGAGTACGGAAGCTGGACAAATAAGATGCCAAAAACCAACCACTTTTTTGTGGTATTGGACAGAAAGGAGGACTTTTTTTCTCCTCCATTCGAAAATGCGGACGTTATCATCACCACTGTCTGATTCCAATCAATGCAAGTCATCAGAATCAGGTAATACACCAACTTATATTCTTGTCTTCATGAAAGAAAGGAATCTATGTGTTAAACATGCTTGTATTATCTTTAAACACCTTTAACTTGTTAACAATATATTCACTATATGTGTTTAACATGCTTGTATTATCTTTAAACACCTTTAATTTATTAACAATATTAACTATATGTGTTTAACATGCTTGTATTATCTTTAAACACCTTTAATTTATTAACAATATTAACTATATGTGTTAAACATGCTTGTATTATCATTAAACACCTTTAACTTATTAACAATATTAACTCTATATGTTAAACATGCTTGTATTATCTTTAAACACCTTTAACTTATTAACAATATTAACTATATGTGTTAAACATGCTTGTATTATCTTTAAACACCTTTAACTTATTAACAATATTAACTATGTGTTAAACATGCTTGTATTATTTTTAAACACCTTTACCTGGTTAACAATATTAACTATATGTGTTAAACATGCTTGTATTATCATTAAACACCTTTAACTTGTTAACAATATTAACTATATGTGTTAAACATGCTTTTATTATCTTTAAACACCTTTAACTTATTAACAATATTAACTATATGTGTTAAACATGCATGTATTATCTTTAAACACCTTTAACTTGTTAACAATATTAACTATATGTGTTAAACATGCTTGTATTATCTTTAAACACCTTTAACTTATTAACAATATTAACTATATGTGTTAAACATGCTTGTATTATCTTTAAACACCTTTAACTTATTAACAATATTAACTATATGTGTTAAACATGCTTGTATTATTTTTAAACACCTTTACCTTGTTAACAATATTAACTATATGTGTTAAACATGCTTGTATTATCATTAAACACCTTTAACTTGTTAACAATATTAACTATATGTGTTAAACATGCTTGTATTATCATTAAACACCTTTAACTTGTTAACAATATTAACTATATGTGTTAAACATGCTTGTATTATCTTTAAACACCTTTAACTTGTTAACAATTTTAACTATATGTGTTAAACATGCTTGCATTATCATTCAACACCTTTAACTTGTTAACAAAAATATATATTTCATAAATAAGTAAATATAAATTATATATATGAATGAGGTAGATCCCCACGACTTGATCAATTGAAAAGTAGCTCGTCTGCAGAAAAAATGTGAGCACCCCTGCTATAATAGAATATTTTTCAAGAAATGTAAACTAAAGGTCGTTTACTGGAAGTGTTGTCCAAAATCGAGCCTTGACGCTGGAATTTAGACAGTAAAAGTGCTTTTAGTCATTCCCACTGGAAACACGCTTTAATGCCAACAAGCTGTGTTTTGTGTACCGACATGCCACCTTGCTGAAGACTTGTGTGTTGTTTACTCTACAACAGGGGTGTCAAACCTGCGGCGCGCCAACAGGTTTAATCCGGCCCGCGTGATGAGTTTGCCAAGTATTAAAATTAGCTGCTTTTTGTCATGTCATCGTTAGCACACATGCTAAGTGTTAGCATTTTAATGTAAACATGCTACTGTTTTGTAGCTCATTTTTAGTTACACCTCTAACTCATGGATTCCGACTCTCGGCACCATGTTAAAAGCTTGGCGGCTTCCAAAGACCCCCGGCCAGAGGTCCAAGGCACAGATAGCAGGCCCATTCAAATTTTTGCAGGAATTTTCTAGTTTATTTATGAATATCTTCATTAGCAGCAAACTGAAGGGTTATTTATGTCTGCATGCTTGGTCATAGTTCCTGGTTGAGCCTGTTGATTAGTCCGAGCAGTGCTGCCACCTAGCTGGAGGCTGGTGTATCGTTCAAGAATGAAAAAAAAAGAGGCTAATGCTAGAAGTCCCCTGCTATTTAAGAAGCACTGCATTGAGGAGTCGGGGCGGGAGGTGGCAAACGTTAGCAAAGCATAGCATGGCTTTGTGAGCTACATGCTAACGTCACACTCAGGTGCTCGGAAAAACAAAACGACCAAATTAAAGCGCGCATGTCTGTATCTGACTGAGGGATACTGTATTTTTCGGATTATAAATCGCAGTTTTTTTCATAGTTTGGCCAGGGGTACGATTTACCGTATTTTTCGGAGTATAAATCGCACCGGAGTATAAGTCGCACCGGCCGAAAATGCATAATAAAGAAGGAAAAAAACATATATAAGTCGCATTTTTGGGGGAAATGTATTTGATAAAAGCCAACACCAAGAATAGACATTTGAAAGGCAATTTAAAATAAATAAAGAATAGTGAACAACAGGCTGAATAAGTGTACGTTATATGAGGCATAAATAACCAACTGGTATGTTAACGTAACATATTATGGTAAGAGTCATTCAAATAACTATAACATATAGAACATGCTATACGTTTACCAAACAATCTGTCACTCCTAATCGCTAAATCCCATGAAATCTTATACGTCTAGTCTCTTACGTGAATGAGATAAATAATATTATTTGATATTTTACGCTAATGTGTTAATCATTTCACACGAGTCGTTCCTGAGTATAAGTCGCACCCCCGGCCAAACTATGAAAAAACTGCGACCTATAGTCCGAAAAATACGGTATACTCAGGAGCGACTTATGTGTGAAATTATTAACACATTACCGTAAAATATCAAATGATATTATTTATCTCATTCATGTAAGAGACTAGGCATATATCAGCAATTGTCACACATTCTCTCTCTATCTCTCTCTCTCTCTCTCTCTCTCTCTCTCTCTCTCTCTCTCTCTCTCTCTCTCTCTCTCTCTCTCTCTCTCTCTCTCTCTGCCCTCTACTTGCTGTACATATCCTACCAAGTCAGACCTACACTGTTTCAATATCCATTTCTCTGTTCTCAATTGTTGATGACTGATGATAACAACCACCCCCCCCCCCCTCCCCTCCACACCCCGGATTGTAAATAATGTAAATAATTCAATGTGACGATTTTGTGTGATGACTGTATTATGATGATAGTATATATCTGTATCATGAATCAATTTAAGTGGACCCCGACTTAAACAAGTTGAAAAACTTATTGGGGTGTTACCATTTAGTTGTCAATTGTACGGAATATGTACTTCACTGTGCAACCTACTAATAAAAGTCTCAATCAATCAATCAAAAATCACGTCAACCAATACAAATTTGCTGGGGGCGGGTCATGGCAGAAGTGCATTGTGAAAAAAAAGATGCTACATACTACTTCCGTACTTATGAAAATTGATCATTTCAACATTGGCGGTAACTTATAAAAACTGATATTATGCCTTATATAACGTACACTTATTCAGCCTGTTGTTCACTATTCTTTATTTATTTTAAATTGCCTTTCAAATGTCTATTCTTGGTGTTGGCTTTTATCAAATACATTTCCCCAAAAAATGCGACTTATACTCCAGTGCGACTTATATATGTTTTTTCCTTCTCTATAATTGTATTTTTCGGACTATAAGTTGCAGTTCTTTTCATAATTTGGCCAGGGGTGCGACTTATACTCAGGAGCAACTTGTGTGAAATTATTAACACATTACTGTAAAATATCAAATAATATTACTTATCTCATTCACGTAAGAGACTAGACGTATAAGATTTCATGGGATTTAGCGATTAGGAGTGACCGATTGTTTGGTAAACGTATAGCATGTTCTATATGTTATAGTTATTTGAATGACTCTTACCATAATATGTTACGTTAACATACCAGTTGGTTATTTATGCCTCATATAACGTACACTTATTCAGCCTGTTGTTCACTATTCTTTATTTATTTTAAATTGCCTTTCAAATGTCTATTCTTGGTGTTGGCTTTTATCAAATACATTTCCCCAAAAAATGCGACTTATACTCCAGTGCGACTTATATATGTTTTTTTCCTTCTTTATTATGCATTTTCGGCCGGTGCGACTTATACTCCGGAGCGACTTATACTCCGAAAAATACGGTAGTTGGCAGAGCGCTTGGACTGTTTTAAGATGTGTAGCAAAGCCTTCCAGGCGGACAGAGGGTGTACTCCTTTAGCTAAGGGGTATCATGTCCGTGTTACTCTTAGCACATCATGAAAAGCATAATGGTGGACATTTTGAAAGTACAGTAAGGAAGGGATTCTAATGGCCCCATTCCTGGGGGTTAATTGTTTTCCAATGCAGTGTGCTGAAAATGATGGAAAGCGCCATTCTCTGTATTCTATTCTATACTGCCATCTGGCGGCTAAAGTAGATGGTGCACGCCCTAAATTCGCCACGTTTCATGTGTCAGGTAAACCGCCACAAATGGGGGCCATTTGAATCTCCTTCTGACTGTAGCAGTTTGCTCCCAGGTGCCCCCTGTAGTCAAACCTGTGCTCAACACCTCGTCCTTCCGTTTTGTACACACGCTCATGGCGCCTTTCTGGACACTTTAGACCCCTCAGTGGGGGGGATGCAAGGTCGTCATGGCAACAGCACAGATGCCATTCCGCCCTTCTCCAAGCCAGCGAGGCATCGACGTGAACGTTTCCAGCTATTGCTTGTCCCCCTTCAGGCACGACGCTAACGCGAGGCTCGTGGAGTTGTGTAATGACGTTCCTTAATGAGTACAAATGAGTACACTCGGCGGTACAAGCTGGGATTATGTTCAACCTCAGCAAAAGCACATCATGACTTACTACTTACTACTCCCCCGGGGGCAGCATGGGGCCAATTAAAACTTCTAATTGCACACACACACACACACACACACACACACACACACACACACACACACAGTGGCGTGGCATTACGTATGCAGGAACGCACTCAGCGATGAAACGCGTGGAGCCGTCACCCACACGCCTCGTCAAGCTCGCGCATCACCAGCAGGCCAGCTGCGTCTGCTCCCACCTCGTCTCAGGACGCCTCCCTCCCAGCTGTGTGACGCCCACGCGCACATTGTCACACACTGTGGAATTGTGTCTCCTGAGCGGCAGTGTTGACGATATTAAATTGACATCAATCCCGCAGCCACGCTGCAGAATCTTCCAGCAACGTCGTATTCCATACTTGCCAACCTTGAGACCTCCGATGTCGGGGGGTGGGGCGTGGGGGGCGTGGTCGGGGTGGGGCAGGGGCGTGGTTGGGGGCGTGGTTAAGAGGGGAGGAGTATATTTACAGCTAGAATTCACCAAGTCAAGTATTTTATAAACATATATATATATATATTAGAGATGCGCGGTTTGCGGACACAACCGCGGAGTCCGCGGATTATCCGCGGATCGGGCGGATGAAATTAAAAAAACTAAGATTTTATCCGCTCGCGGGTCGGGTCGGGCGGATTAATTTTTTTTTTTTTTTTTTTTTTTGCGGGTGGCAGTTAAACCAATTCGGAAATATATATACATAGTTAAATGTTGTTACCCACATACGAAAAACGAGCAGGCACCTGCTGCATATGCCACAACAGAAGAAAAAAAAAGAAAAGAGATGGACACTTTTACGGAGCGGAGAAGGGACGCCTCGCCGGGGTCCTGGACCGAGGCCCCTTCCCCCGAGAGGGCCCCACCGGGAGCCGTAGCTGAAGCGATCCGCGAGAAGGGCCCGACGCACGTCCAGGGTCACTACCGCGCCCACCGCACCGACACCCCGCCTCGTCCGCTTTCGCCGCGGCCGGTGTCACGCGCAGCAGGTAAGCAGCTTACCTGCTTGCCACCCCTGTTGCCGGGGGCGCGTAACAGGGGTCACTCCGCGCGTAGTGCGCTCATGAAAGGGGTGGGGCTCACCCTGGTTGATATAGAGAGCAGGACGGTGGCCATGGAAGTTGGAACCCGCTAAGGAGTGTGTAACAACCCACCTGCCGAATCAACTAGCCCTGAAAATGGATGGCGCTGGAGCGTGGGCCCATATCTGGCCGTCGCCGGCAGCGAGACGCGCTTGGAGGTGCGCTCAGCGCGGCTCCCATATGATTGCGCACTGGTGTGCGTCTGGGTCGTGACAGCGTGGCACGCGAATGTCTGTGCATTGGATCAGTCTCCTTTCTTTAACAGGCAAAAGCTTTATAACCTCACCATACCTGCCAACTTTTAAATCAGAAAAACCTAGTAGCCAGGGTCCAAGGGCCGCAGGCCCCGGTAGGTCCAGGACAAAGTCCTGGTGGAGGGTTCAGGGCTTCGCCCCCCGACGCAAAATGACTATTAGCATTCAGACAGGAAAGAAGGACTTCTTTCATTTAAGGTTTGTGATAAACCATCAAACTCATTCGTTAAAAGGACTCTATAGTAATATAAAGCGAATTTTTCTGGACATTATCATGCAAGAAAAGTTTATTTTTGGGATCGCGATCACCGCGTAATGATTTTTAAAGGTTGCATTACATTATTAACTGTCCCATGTGATCAGCCAGTGCGATTGGAAGTCCATGCTCAATTATTGCCTCCGTAAATAAAACTTCGGCATTTATCACATCCAAAGAATCTGTTTGGGCGACGAAAAACGTTGAAAGTTTTCCACTTGTATCGCTAGCAACGGCATTAGACTTGTGTTTTTTTGTCCCAACGTGGTCTTTTACATCGCTAATTCCTCCGTGTCCGATCGAAAAATCTTGTCTGCACAAGGTGCAATTCGCGTAGTTTTCACCCTTTTTTTTAATTTTTTTATTAATATTAGATATATAACAACAGGCGGATGGTGGGCGGGTGAAGTTCTGATCAAACGTTACATCGGGTGGATGGCGGATGGTTGACGACTTTCTGACGCGGTTGCGGATGAAATAATTGCCTATCCGCGCATCTCTAATATATATATATATATATATATATATAAAAATAAAAGAAATACTTGAATTTCAGTGTTCATTTATTTACACACACACATAACACTCATCTACTCATTGTTGAGTTAAGGGTTGAATTGTCCATCCTTGTTCTATTCTCTGTCCCTATTTTTCTAAAAATGCTGAACACCCTTTCGCAGGTACCCAGAAAGGTTTCGAGTACCACCAAAAAAACTTAATCTCTGAAGACAGTATCAAAATCTGTGTTAAAGGTGTACAAATACTGTTTGTATAATAAGCATGTTATTGTTTACAAATGAGGGTTAAGAGTTCAGTACTAAAAAAAAAAAAAAAGAATGTGGCTTAAGTACAGTTTTTTAATTGAGCTGCTGCATTTTTTGGTTGGGTTGTTTATTTATTTTGAGTAACTTCAGCATTTCTAAAAGGGGAGGAATGAAATAGAGTGATCTATGTTTGTCTGTTGCCATCTCCTGGTGAATGTTGGCTATAGCGTACTGGGGTTACTTTTTGGTTGGCCAACGATTTACGTGGTGTTGGCACCTGACGTCAAGTGTGTGAGTCTGTTCTGAAGTCTACAGTAAAGAGACGTACTTCATCACCTCGCCTGTTTATTGCCTCCAAGCCAATATATTACAACAACATTGCTGTTTACGGCAGACAAACTGCTTTATGGTAGAATAAAACATGACTGCTGTTGTTGTGTGTTGTTACCGCGCTGGGAGGACGTTAATGAAACTGCCTAACAATAAACCCACATAAGAAACCAAGAACTCGCCCTCGATCATTCTACAGTTATAACGTGTTTGGGCAGGCACGCTGTTTATATTGTGAGAAAGCGGACGTGAATACAGGCTGTTGACACGTCACTCAGGTCCGCATGGAGCTGGAGGGGGCGTGGTTTCCAGCTCCGCCTGAATTTCGGGAGATTTTAGGGAGAAAATTTGTCCCGGGAGGTTTTCGAGAGAGGCGCTGAATTTCGGGAGTCTCCCAGAAAATCCGGGAGGGTTGGCAAGTATGTCGTATTCTGACACTAAAGTCCAACATTGGCCCAAATAAGCAATAATTCACAGCAAAAAGTGAATTATTTTACATTAAAAATGATATATTTATCCAAGAAAGTGTTAGTTTGCCCAAATAAATGTGTATAAATCATGTGTATAAAACACCATATTTCCTCAGACAAACTGAGATGTAAAAATGTTTGCCAATACAATTGTGTATTTGGCAACAAAACTACATCTTCCACGAAAAGTGAATTATTTGACATTAAAAATGACATATTTATCTAAGTAAGTGTTAGTTTGCCCAAATAAATGCAATATCAAGTGATAAACACCATATTTCATACTTGCCAACCTTGAGACCTCCGATTTCGGGGGGTGGGGGCGTGGTCGGGGGTGGGGCGTGGTTGGGGGGCGTGGTTAAGATATATATATATATATATATATATATATATATATATATATATATATATAAGAAATACTTGACTTTCAGTGAATTCTAGCTATATATATATATATTTTATTACATATATATATATATATTTTTTATTACATATATATATATATATATATATATATATATATATATATATACATATATATAAATAAATAAATAAAAGAAATACTTGAATTTCAGTGATCATTTATTTACACATATACACACACATAACACTCATCTACTCATTGTTGAGTTAAGGGTTGAATTGTCCATCCTTGTTCTATTCTCTGTCACTATTTCAGAACACACACATTATACAAATATACATTATAAAATCAATAAGAAAACGGGAGCTCTAATTTGGGAGTCTGAATTAGGATCAGAAGTTCCTATATAAACATTGCGCACTCACGTCGCCTTTTTGTATTGATTACTGCAACTGTGGACTGGATTCATTCACAAATACAAACTACAACTCACAAACACTTTAGAGTTAGGCTCCACCATCAGAATGTGTACTTAAACTTATAAAGATCACATGGATATTGTTCAGTGAGTTGATTCACCAAAACTAACCTGTTATACAGGAGGAAAAAGCACACAGGACGTTTCAATTGTTCACAGACTGGTTGCTCTCATCAGAATGACAAGACACTTCCGGTCTGCAGGTGATAGCATTCAATTGAGAAGAAACGCCCTACTGCCCCCTACTGACCAATGTGAATACTGATAAATGTGTAATGACAGCTCCAAAAACGAATTCAAACCACAAAATAAAATAAATAAATCAACACAAAAATGTGACACATTATGGGTGGGTCACATATGCATGTACAGTAGATAGCAGTATTGTCCTGTTTAAAAGTGTCACAATATTGCTGTTTACGGCAGACGAATTGCTTTACGGTAGACGAAAACTTGACTGCTGTTGTTGTGTGTTGTTACCGCGCTGGGAGGACGTTAATGAAACTGCCTAACAATAAACCCACATAAGAAACCAAGAATTCGCCCTCGATCATTAGCTGTTTATATTGTGAGAAAGCGGACGTGTGAACAGGCTGTCAACACGTCACTCAGGTCCGCATGGAGCTGGAGGGGGCGTGGCCTCCAGCTCCGCCTGAATTTCGGGAGATTTTCGGGAGAAAATTTGTCCCGGGAGGTTTTCGGGAGTTGGGCTGAATTTCGGGAGTCTCCCGGACAATTCGGGAGGGTTGGCAAGTATGATATTTACTCACATAAATTGAGATCTGAACATTTCTGCTATAGATTTATTGTCCCAAAAAACGTGTATATTTGACCAAAAAAGTGCCATATCTGTCACTGAAAAAGTAACATTGTGGCACTAAAAATGTACATTTGTTTGAAAATGGTAGTTTTCCTCCAGATATGCTAAATTTTTCTATTAAAACACAATGAATACTGATAAAAAATTTAAGAACAATTAAGATTTAAAAAAAGGATTTATTTTGATGATAAACTTTTATATTTTAACAAAAAAGTGCCCTATTTGTGATAAAAAATCAACAGCTGACAGTAAAAAGTAATATTGTAGCACAAAAAATATATTTGGTCAAGAAATTTGTAGTTTGCCCACAGAAACTATACAGTCATTTGCCTTTTAAACACCATTTTTACTCCCGAAAAGGCAAAATGAAGGTCTGAAATGTTATGTTCAGCCTCAAAAAGCTTTATTTTGCTAATAGTTGTCACTAAAAAGAAATGCCTCACAGCAAAAAGTAATATTGTGGCACAAAAATGATATTTTTGGTCAACAAAATTGTTCTTTTAAAACACCATATTTACTCACATAAATGCATAATTAAGATCTAAAAATGCCACCAATAACATTTTATATTTGCTTATAAAACATTTGTTGCAAAACAACAATAGTTGACAGCGAAAAGTAATATACAAAAATAATATATTTATCCAAAAAGTCAGTTTGCCCACATAAATGTCAAAAGTCTATATTTTGCTAATAACGTTTTATTTGTTTGCCACAAATGTTCAGTATTTGTCAGTTAAAAGCAATAGCAACACACAGTATTGTTAAACAAAAAATATATACTTTATCCAAGAAAGTATTAGTGTGCCCAAATAAAAGCTGTATCCTTTGATCAAAAACACTATTTTGACTCACATAAATACAAACCCCGTTTCCATATGAGTTGGGAAATTGTGTTAGATGTAAATATAAACGGAATACAATGATTTGCAAATCATTTTCAACCCATATTCAGTTGAATATGCTACAAAGACAACATATTTGATGTTCAAACTGATAAACATTTTTATTTTTTTGCAAATAATCATTAACTTTAGAATTTGATGCCAGCAACACATGACAAAGAAGTTGGGAAAGGTGGCAATAAATACTGATAAAGTTGAGGAATGCTCATCAAACACTTATTTGGAACATCCCACAGGTGAACAGGCTAATTGGGAACAGGTGGGTGCCATGATTGGGTATAAAAGTAGATCCCATGAAATGCTCAGTCATTCACAAACAAGGATGGGGCGAGGGTCACCACTTTGTCAACAAATGCGTGAGCAAATTGTTGAACAGTTTAAGAAAAACCTTTCTCAACCAGCTATTGCAAGGAATTTAGGGATTTCACCATCTACGGTCCGTAATATCATCAAAGGGGTTCAGAGATGCTGGAGAAATCACTGCACGTAAGCAGCTAAGCCCGTGACCTTCGATCCCTCAGGCTGTACTGCATCAACAAGCGACATCAGTGTGTAAAGGATATCACCACATGGGCTCAGGAACACTTCAGAAATCCACTGTCAGTAAATACAGTTGGTCGCTACATCTGTAAGTGCAAGTTAAGACTCTCCTATGCAAGGCGAAAACCATTTATCAACAACACCCAGAAACGCAGTCGGCTTCGCTGGGCCTGAGCTCATCTAAGATGGACTGATACAAAGTGGAAAAGTATTCTGTGGTCTGACGAGTCCACATTTCAAATTGTTTTTGGAAACTGTGGACGTCGTGTCCTCCGGACCAAAGAGGAAAAGAACCATCCGGATTGTTATAGGCGCAAAGTGTAAAAGCCAGCATGTGTGATGGTATGGGGGTGTATTAGTGCCCAAGACATGGGTAACTTACACATCTGTGAAAGCGCCATTAATGCTGAAAGGTACATACAGGTTTTGGAGCAACATATGTTGCCATCCAAGCAACGTTACCATGGACGCCCCTGCTTATTTCAGCAAGACAATGCCAAGCCACGTGTTACATCAACGTGGCTTCATAGTAAAAGAGTGCGGGTACTAGACTGGCCTGCCTGTAGTCCAGACCTGTCTCCCATTGAAAATGTGTGGCGCATTATGAAGCCTAAAATAGCACAACGGAGACCCCCGGACTGTTGAACAACTTAAGCTGTACATCAAGCAAGAATGGGAAAGAATTCCACCTGAGAAGCTTAAAAAATGTGTCTCCTCAGTTCCCAAACGTTTACTGAGTGTTGTTTAAAGGAAAGGCCATGTAACACAGTGGTGAACATGCCCTTTCCCAACTACTTTGGCACGTGTTGCAGCCATGAAATTCTAAGTTAGTTATTATTTGCAAAAAAAAAATAAAGTTTATGAGTTTGAACATCAAATATCTTGTCTTTGTTGCATATTCAATTGAATATGGGTTGAAAATTATTTGCAAATCATTGTATTCTGTTTATATTTACATCTAACACAATTTCCCAACTCATATGGAAACGGGGTTTGTACTTAATAATTTTTTTAAATGATTGCCAATAAATCTGCCGCAAAAAAAAACATTAGTTGACAGCAAAAAGTTAGATGGTGCCACAAAATGTTAGAAAGTTGGCCAAAATAAATGCTATGTTTTGACTTTTAAACAATGTATACCCACAAAAAAGCTAAATTAATATCTGAAAATGCTATGTTTAGTCTTATAAGGCTTCCCCCCCCCCCCAATAAACCTTCCTATTTGCTCATATTTGTCACTAAAAAGCAAAAGTTGATGGCAAAAAGTAATATTGTTGCACAAAAATTATATATTTGATCAAAAACATTTTATACAAAAGTTATAAATTCTTCTTTAAAACGCCATATTTACTCTTATACGGTAAATGCCAAATTGGCAATAACATGTAATATTTGGTTATAAAACATGTGTTGTAAAAAAAGCAATAGTTAGCAAAATGATATATTGTTGTTTCAAGAAAGTGTTAGTTTGTCTACAGAAACGCAATCTTTTGATCAAAAAAGTTAGTTTTGCCTTCACAGTGTCCTTTCTCATGCAAATGTGATATTTTGTCACTTAAAAGCCTAAATTGTGTCACTAAAACGCTCTACTACAGCACAAAAATAACAACATATGAATAATAATGTGACGTAGAATAAAAGTGGCGGGGATGCACTCCATGTTTTCTTTACCTTTCACTTCCTGTACGTGTCATGGCCATGTGTCCCAATACTTTTGTCTGTGTTTTATTTATATCACACTCAGCATTTCACACAAAACACTGTATGTATGTATATACATACAGTGCAGTATACATGTATATCTATACACTGTATGTATGTATATCTATACACTGTATATATGCACAGGAACAAAACATTGCCTACAATTTATTGTGGAGTTCCTCAGGGATACCTTTTAAGTCCATTCATTCTCTATAAAGGTTGAACTCAATACTTTCTGCGTGTGTGTGTGTGTGTGTGTGTGTGTGTGTTTAGATGATTGCCGCACAGAAGCAGCTGATTGAGAATGCTGATGGCGTCCAGGAGAGGATCGCTCAGGTGCAGAAAGAAGGTAAGAAATAAAAAATCAGGATGATAATAATGCTGACATTTAAAGGTATTAATTAGGATCCCCGTATAATTGAAGTTTTTATGATAAAAATGACAAAATGAAGCTATGCGTTGGTCATTTCCTGAATGAGTCTTATTGTGTACAAACACAACAAGCATGCCTACTTACGTGCGTGGTTTCAGGGTCCGCTCAATCTATGTGATTGTTGTTGTTGTTGTTGTGTATTGTGGTTGGTAATTGTTGTTTTTGTTTATTGTTGTTGTTTATTATCATTGTTTATAGTTGTTGTTTATTATTGTTGTTGTTAATTGCTTTTGTCTATTATTATTATTATTGTTGTTGTTTATAGTTGTTGTATTATTATTGTTATTTATTGTTGTTAATTGTTGTTGTTTATTGTTGTTGTTAATTGTTGTTCATTATTGTTGTTTGTTGGTGTTAATTGATTATGTTTATTGTTGTTGTTGTTAATTGCTGTTGTCTATTGCTATATTTGTTGTTGTTGTTTATATTTGTTGTTATTTATCGTTGTCTTTTATGGTTGTTAATAGTTGTTATTTATTGTTGTTGTTAATGTCTGTTTATTGTTGTTGTTGATCATTGTTGTTGTTTGTTGTTGTTGTTGATTATTATTATTGTTGTTAATTGCTTTTGTCTATTGTTATTATTTTTGTTGTTTATAGTTGTTGTATTATTGTTATTTATTGATGATAATTGTTGTTAATGGTTGTTGTTTATTTTTGTTGTTAATAGTTGTTTATTATTGTTGTTTACTGGTGATAATTGATTGTTTATTATTGTTGTTAATTGCTGTTGTCTATTGTTATTTTTGTTGTTGTTGTTTATATTTGTTGTTGTTTATCATTGTCTTTTATGGTTGTTAATAGTTGTTATTTATTGTTGTTGTTAATGTCTTTTTATTGTTGTTGGTAATGATTGTTGTTTATTGTTGCTATTGATCATTGTTGTTTATTATTGTTGTTTGTTGTTGTTTATGGTTGATGTTTATATCGTTGTTTATGGTTGTTGTTTATTATTGTTGTTAATTATTGTTGTTCATGTTTTTGTTTGTTGTTGTTCTTGTTCTTGTTAGTTGCTGTTGTTTATTATTGTTGTTAATTGTTGTTGTTAATGGTTGTTGTTAATTGTTGTTTATTATTGTTGTTTATTGGTGTTAATTGATAATGTTTATTGTTGTTGTTAGTAGCTGTTGTCTATTGTTATTTTTGTTGTTGTTGTTTATGTTTGTTGTTTATCGTTTTCTTTTATGGTTGTTAATAGTTGTTATTTATTGTTGTTAATGTATGTTTATTGTTGTTGGTAATGATTGTTGTTTATTGTTGTTGTTGATAATTGTTGTTTATTATTGTTGTTTGTTGTTGTTTATGATTGATGTTTATATTGTTGTTTATGGTTGTTGTTGTTTATTACTGTTTTTAATTATTGTTGTTCATGTTTTTTGTTGTTGTTATTGTTAGTTGCTGTTGTTTTTTTATTGTTATTTTCTTGTTGTTTATTGTTGTCTTTTATGGTTGTTACATGTTGTTTACTGTTGTGGTTTATTATTGTTTTGTTTATTGTTGTTGTCGATTATAGTTGTTGTTGTTAATTGTTGTTGTTGTTTAATGCTGTGTTGACTATGTTGACCTGTCAGGCATGGACTTCCATGAAGACTTGTCCCGGCTGGGGGAGAAGGAGGGACTGAAAGGATGCAAGCTCAGCAAAGCTGTGGAAAGTTTCACTTGGAACATCACAGTACTTAAGGTACCACTCGTACTGTACTACATCCTGTACTACATCCTGTACACTAAATACTTGCTTTGTAGTGTTTGTGTACATGTATCTGACATTTGACCTGCAAAACTATGTGCTGTTATTTCATAACTTTTTATCCTACTTTAAAGCCATCTTTTCCCTTTTGTTTAATTTTTTTGGATTTATATTTTTCAAATTTTTATTACATTATAATATTGATGAATTATTATATATATATATATTTGTATACATTTTATGATTCATTTAAATTTAATGTCAGGCTTTTTAATATAGAACAGGTCTTTAAATGCGTTTTTGCAATTTTCTCAGAGTGAAATGTTGACATTTTTATGGAATTTAAAGGACAACAAAAGTTCTTAATGAATGCCTTTATCAAAATGTACATCATAAAAAACAGTTTGAAAAAACAACAACCTTCATATTCATATATTAAAAAAATAATTGCTCCTAATATTATTTACCCCCTAAGAATTACATTTTTATGAGAACTTGACTTTTTTTGTTCAATTTCGCATATTATCTCATTAGCGATGAAAGATATTTCATAAAAATGTATCTAGTGAGATATCGCCAGACTTTAGTTTAATGATACATTTACAGTATTTTTACTGTACGTAACCGAACTATTACTTTGACTTTTATCATTATTTTGATTTATTAGCAGAGGCTGCATGTGATCTGTAAATTATAATAAATCCTTTGAAAATTCAAGAAAAGTATTGTCTTGTTCAAGGCATGAATACTATGAGTAGTAACAATAAGTAATGCAATGTCTAGTTGTTGTTTTTTACTGTATACAACATTTAAAAAAACAACAAAATACATTTTAAGGGACGTGTTGTTTAAGATGTGTAGTGAAGCCTGTTTTTGTTTAATGGGTGGGTGTGTACATGGGCCGGGTTTTACCAGCTAGGGGCGGGTCTTAGGCGGTCCTAAAAACCCTTCAAGGATACATGATTTTTAAAAATAAATAAGTAAAAATAAAACATTTAAAAAATATATTTAAAAGAATTATACATGATTTAAAAAAATAAATTATACAAAAAATATATGTTTTACATTTACTATTTGTAATTTACTTTTTTTCAGTCCCACTTTAATCCCACATTTATGAGTATAACTGAGTTATGTTACCATGGTGTTCATAAGTAGGCATGGGTCCCTTTCACATTTGGACCGATACGGTACCGATGTTTGGTACTTTTTTGTGTTAATAAATATCAATTATTTTTGATCATAAAATCAAATTTTTTCTTATTGCAACATTTTTAAACGTGAGCTGATTATGATAACTGCTGTCCAGTTGTCATATCTTGTTTTATTGTCACATTTCGGAGTCTTGTTGTTGCGCCCTAAGAAGTGTTGATACTATAAGTATTGCACTTATTACGCACCAGCTGTTTGATTGTATCGTGCAGTTTAGTTGTAGTCGTCATGAACAAATTTGGAGGCGTTGAAATCGCCACGTAAAATCGTCCATGCTAATCAGTAGCAGCATGTCAATACCATATTAGCATCAAGATAGCGCATTTTACGTTGGAGTGTTTTTTGGATTCATTTTCTTCATCGGGATTAAAAATTGCAACATTAACGAGAGGTAGTTTGACTGAGTCTGCTCTTAGTGCTGCTGGAGTGAAACCGGGCGCACAACCTAGGTACCGTAATTTATTTTATGTGAATCAGTTCCCGGTAGGTGCCAAAACATGAGCTGATTCTGATAACTGCTGTCCAGTTGTTATATCTTGTTTTATTGTCACATTTCGAAATCTCGTTGTTGCGCCATAAAGAGTGTTGATACTCTAAGTATTGCACTTATCGTGCAGCTTAGTTGTAGTAGTCATGAACAAATTTGGAGGCGTTGATATCGCCACGTAAAATCGCCAATGCTAATCAGTAGAATGTCAATATCATATTAGCATCAAGCTAGCGCATTTTATGTTTTTTTGAGTAAATTTCGTTGTTGAGATTAAAAATTGCAACATTTAAAAGAGGTAGTTTTGCCGAGTATGCTCTCAGTGCTGCTGGAGTGAAACCGGGCGCACAACCCCGCTACTGCAAACAATTTTTTTATGTGAATCAGTTCCCGGTAGGTGCCAAAAAAGTACTGTTGCGTCGACCAGCTCTTCCTCCCAGGAAGTTACTGATCAATCCCAAGTTCTTTCGATGACATGTATCCTGAGTAAGAAGGACCATCAAGACAGAATAGGAATATTATCAAGTTTTACTGAAATTTCAGGAGATCAGCTTAACCAATGCATTCATATCGGCTACTCTAGTTGATCTGACAATCAAACGGAAAAGCCAACTCCTTGCACACAAAGAAAGCCCCCACCTCTCCCCCTCGCAACATTGATAAGGAAAGACGTGGGGATTGTATTCACATTCCGATGGTTTAAGACACTAAACCAGTGGTTGTTAACCTTGTTGGAGGTACCGAACCCCACCAGTTTCATATGTGCATTCACCGAACCCTTCTTTAGTGAAAAATAAAATGTGTTTTTTTTTCAAATTCAAGACAAAGTTATATGTTTTTGGTAACACTTTAGTATGGGGAACATATTCTAAGTAACAAAGACTTAATTTAGAGTTATTTGGACACTAGGGGAACATATTCTAAGTAACAAAGGCTTAATTTAGAGTTATTTGGACACTAGGGGAACATATTCTAAGTAACAAAGACCTTATTCTAATTTAGAGTTATTTGGTTAGGGTTAGGGTTAGAGGGTTAGGGCCAGGGTTAGAGGGTTAGGTTTATAATAAGGCCATGCCGAATAAGGCATTAACAAGTACTTAATAATGACTAGTTAAGAGCCAATATGTTGCTAATTTGCATGTTAATAAGCAATTAATTAATGGTGAATATGTTCCCCATACTAAAGTGTTACCATGTTTTATTACTGGTGCACAAAATGAAGCGTGCATGAACATCACCTTGTTCAAACAACAAAACCAACACAGTGCATAAACTCACAACAAATTACACACCTGCAAATCAGTCTGACTTCTGCTGTTGGAGAAGTTTTTATTTACACGATGAGTCGGGTGTGTTTTGACCTCTGCCGAACCCCTGAGCCCGACTCACCGAACCCCTAGGGTTCCATCGAACCCAGGTTAAGAACCACTGCACTAAACAGACCTCTGAAGACAAGAAAAAACTGGTAGAATATACAAAGGAAAAGTACTAGCTGATCCAAACATGGCGATGAATAGAGAAATAACTCTTAAAAATATGTGCATTCTCCACAGTACCAATTGGATACCCATCCCTATTGATAAGATGTTTTATATATTTTTTAAATCTAATTGTTAATATATCTACTTTGTTGCCGTAGGGTCAAAGCGACCTTCTGCGCGGCGCCAAGATGGACTCCCTGGACGCGCTGAGGCAGGTGGCCCTGGCCTGCGAGGCCTCTGGACTCACCTCCCCTTCCTCCGACTCCTTGCGCTCGGCCACCTTCTCCAGCGCCGCGACCGAGCTGCACTTCACCTCGCAGGCCTCCAGCGGGCGCCGCGGCAGCACGCACAGCAACGGGCGCGTGTGACGTCGACGCTGGCGAGCGGTCGGTGTGTCCGAGCCTCACGGGGGTCTCCTTTTCTCGCCTCTCCTCAAGGTCCTCGCTTTTTTTTCTGACGGAACGTTCCAGACTCAACACTGTAACGCTCGCGCCGCACAACTTCGTAAATGCCGGCGAAATTAGCGCTAGCGAGGCACACATGCTTCTTTTAAGGTACTTCATCTTTTTTTTTTTTTTTTTTAAAACCTTTAACCCACAAAAACTTTATCGGTTTGTTTTAGCCGACCAAAAATCATTTTTGGTACTGCAAAATAAAGCTGTAGATTTTACAGTAAAATATTGCCAGCTCAGGTGCCAGCGTTTTACCGTACAGCTATCATTGGTAACGTTTTTAAATTTACAGTAATGCACCGTGAAAACAACCGCAGATTTTACGGTAAAAAAAATTGCAGCTCAGTTGCCAGAATTTCACCGTAAAAATAACATATTTCCCTTTACAGTAATGCACTGTGAAAACCACAGGAGATTTTACGGTAGAAAAAAACAGTTTTAGTACAAAAATATCAATGGTATTGTTTTTAAATGTACAGTAATGCACTGTAAGAACAACTAACGTCAATTCTACGGTGAAAAATTTTAACTTGCAGCTCAGTTGCCAGAACTTTTACTGTAAAAAATAACAGCTGTACCATATTTCCATTTACGGTAATTCACTATAAAAAAATTGTCAAAGATTTTACGGTAAAAAACTGGCGTCTTAGTTTTTAGAATTTTTTATTTTCCATTTACAGTAACGCACTGTGAAAACAACCGCAGATTTTACGGTAAAATAATTTGCAGCAAGTTCACCGTAAAAATAACACCTGTGCCGTATTTCCGTTTACAGTAATGTAATGTCAAATTGACAGGAGATTTTGCGGTAAAAAAAAAACTTTGCAGCTCAGTTGCCAGAAGTTTTACTGTAAATATAAAAGCTGTACAATAATTCCAATTACAGTAATTCACTATAAAAACAATGATAAAAGATTTTACGGTAAAAAAACTGCCGTCTTAGTTTTTATAATTTTTTATTTTCCATTTACAGTAAAACACCGCGAAAACAGCGATCGAAGATTTTACGGTAAAAAAAAACCGATCAATTTAGTTTCCAGAGTTTCAACCTAAAAATATCAATAGTATTGTTTTTAAATCTACAGTCATGCACTGTAAAAACAACCGCAGATTTTACAGTAAAAAAAATGTGCAGCTTATTTGCCAGAATTTTATCATAAAAATAAGTGGTACCATTTGTTTCCATTCACAGTAATGCACTGTAAAAAAAAAAAATCGGTGTTTACCGTTTTTAAATTTACAGTAATGCACTGTAAAAACTTGCAGCTCTGTTGCCAGAAATTTACTGTAAAAATAACAGCCGGACTGTTTTTTGCATTTACAGTAATGCTCTATAAAAACAACGATCGGATATTTTACGGTAAAAAAATTGGCGTCTTAGTCTTTAGAATTGAACATTTTCCATTTGCAGTCATGCAGTGTGTAAATAAAGACCAGAGATTTTACGGTACAAAAAATTTGCAGCTCTTTTCCCAGAATTTTATCGCAAAAAATAAGTGGTACCATTTTTTTCCATTTTCCATTTATGCACTGTAGAAAAAAAAAGACAGAAGATTTTACTTGTAAAAATAACTTGCAGTTTAGTTTCCAGAATTTTACCGTAAAAATAACAATGGTACCGTTTTTTGCATTAACGGCAATGCACTGTAAAAACAACGGCTGTAGATTTTACTGTAGAAAAAAAATCTTGCAGCTCAGTTACCGTAGTTTTGACGAAAATTATTAGTAAAACCGTTTTAAAATTTACACTAATGCAATGTGAAAAAAAATTACCTGAGATTTTACGATAAAAAACTGGATTCTTAGTCTGTAGGATTTAAAATTTTCCATTTACAGTCATGCACTGTGAAAACAGCGACCAAAGATTTTACGGTAAAAAAAATTATTGCAGTTTAGTCTCCAGAGTTTCAACCTAAAAATATCAGTGGTATTGTAATGCACTGTAAAAATAACAAACATCAATTTTATGGTAAGAAAATTGCAGCTAATTTGCCAGAATTTTACCATAAAAGTAACAATTACACAGATTTTTCCCCCATTTTTTTCTCCAGTAATTCACTGTAAAAACAAGGTCCGGATATTTTACAGTAAAAAAAACTCGCACCTCAATTTCCAGAAGTTTACCCGACTGAAAACTATTTTTGGTACTGTACACTGTAAAATAATTCAGTAGATTTGATGGTAAAAAAACTGGCAGCTCAGTTGTCAGAATTTACTGTAAAAATAACATTACAGGAATACACTGTAAAAACAAGGACCAGAGATTTTACAGAAAAAAAAAAAGTAAAATAAATTTACACAAATTCATTGTAAAAATATAACTGTCAATTTTACAGTACAAAAAACTTGCAACTCAGTTTCCAGAGTTTTAACATTAAAATATCGGTGATATGATTTTTTTTATTTACAGTAATACATTATAAAATAACAACCTTGCAGCTCAGTTGAAATCATTTTACTGTAAAAATAGCAATTGTACATTTTTTTCATTTACAGTAATGCACTGTGAAAGATGGAAATTTTAACAATTAAAAAACCTCTTCGCTCAGTTTTCATAATTTCAACCCAAAAATATCAGCGGTACGTTTTTTTTTTACATTTACAGTAATGGACTGTAAAAACGAGGACAGTAAAAAACTGAGTTCCAATAATTTTACCGTAAAATAACAGTGGCATCTTTTTTAAATTTACAGTAATGCACTGTAAAAATGAGGACAGTAAAAAAAAAACTCAGTTGCCATCATTTTACCGTAAAAATAATAGTGGCATCTTTTTTAAATTTACAGTAATGCACTGTAAAAACAACGAACGTAGATTATACAGTAAAAAAAACAACCTTGCTGCTCCTTCGCCATAGTTTTACCGTAAAAATGACATTGGTACCATTCTTCAGTTTACAGTAATTCGGTGTAAAAACCGTCGTACATTTTACGGTAAATTCTGGGGACTGAGCTGCCAGAATTTCACCGTTAAATCTACAGATTGATTTTATAGTGTAATTGTAATAGTTAAAAGTTACACAAAGGGAAAACTTAATATTTTTTTATATTTTGTACAATAAATCATTCAAATTATCTTACATTTCTGCAATTGTCTTTGCTTGAAATGTAGACTTTTCAAGTGTTTAAAAGAGAAAATAATTTATAAATTTTATGCCCAAAATATTTTTACTACCAAAAAAACAGAATATTGATTTGAATAAAAATGAAAAAAAAAAAAACCCCGACCAATAATTTTTTTGAGAAGTTGATTTTGTTGAAAAAGGGATTTATGTAAATGAGCGCTGACGCAAATGAAGCGGAGCGACACTATTGGCCGGCAGAATGACGTTGATGTTCTGCACTTGCAACGCGAGGGCGGGTAACTGGAGCGTGTGGTACAGGTGTGGGTCACATGAGCCCGTGTAAATACAGACTGTACATGAATGTAGCAATAATAACTGTAGACACGTGGCAACTAGAGCGCGCGTTGATAATTGACTCTTTGAATGTTGATGATGCTTGCTAACGTTGGCCTTTTTTCAGTGTAAACATGGCTTTTATCATTAATATCAATATCATTACGTCTCATTTTGACTTTGATGTGTGTTTTAACCTGAACCGTACAAGCTGGGGGTAGTACATCGTGTTTCTTAACACTCCACACCTGTTCCGCCCAAAGTCGAAAAATATCTGTCCCTATTTTTCATATTTCTGCATCTGAGGCATAAACTTTCATATTTTGGGGAGGAAAGAGCAAATTTGTTTGCGTTTTGGTCACCACAAGTAGTGAAGGTACGAATGTAACAGTCAGAGATCCTCTAATTGACAGGAGTGCTAAGCTGTTCTTTAGGATAGACTGCAAAAATATTTGTCAAAGATCCCCTATATGACAGGAGCACTCTGCTGTTTTTAAAGATAGACTGCAAAAACGTTTGTCAAAGATCCTCTATATGACAGGAGCACTCTGTTGATAGTCAAAGATCATTTATAAGACAGGATTGCTCTGTTGTTTTGAGGGTGTACTGCAAAAATGCTCGTCAAAGATCCGCACAAGAGAGTGCTGCTATTTTCAAGGACCTACTTCAAAATCGCTAGTCAAAGATCCTCTATGTGACAGGAGCACTTTGTTGTACGACGGAAATGCTAGTCAAAGATCTGTAATATGACAGGATTGCTCGGTTGTTTTGAGGGTGTAATACAAAAATCTGAGTCAAGGATCCTCTATGTGACAGGAGCACTCTGTTGTACTAGAGAAATGCTAGTCAAAGATCCTTAATATGACAGGATTGCTCTGTTGTTTTGAGGGTGTACTGCAAAAATGCTAATCAAAGATCCTCTATATGACAGGAGCACTCTGTTGTACTACAGAAATGCTAGTCAAAGGTCCTTAATATGACAGGAGCACTCTGTTGTTTTAAAGGGTGTACTGCAAAAACGTTTGTCAAAGATCCTCTATATGACAGGAGCACTCTGTTGTACTACAGAAATGCTACTCAAAGATCGTTAATATGACAGGATTGCTCTGTTGTTTTGAGGATGTACTGCAAAAATGCTAGTCAAAGATCCTCTAAATGACAGGGTCACTCTGTTGTACTAGAGAAATGCTGGTCAAAGATCCGTAATATGACAGGAGCACTCTGTTGTTTTGAGGGTGCACTGCAAAAATGCTAGTCAAAGATCCTCTATATGGCAGGAGCACTCTGTTGTACTACAGAAATGCTAGTCAAAATCCTCTAAATGACAGGGTCACTCTGTTGTACTACAGAAATGCTAGTCAAAGGTCCTTAATATGACAGAAGCACTCTGTTGTTTTGAGGGTGTACTGCAAAAACATTTGTCAAAGATCCTCTATATGACAGGAGCACTCTGTTGTACTACAGAAATGCTACTCAAAGATCCTTAATATGACAGGATTGCTCTGTTGTTTTGAGGATGTACTGCAAAAATGCTAGTCAAAGATCCTCTAAATGACAGGGTCACTCTGTTGTACTAGAGAAATGCTGGTCAAAGATCCGTAATATGACAGGAGCACTCTGTTGTTTTGAGGGTGTACTGCAAAAATGCTAGTCAAAGATCCTGTATATGGCAGGAGCACTCTGTTGTACTACAGAAATGCTAGTCAAAGATCCTCTAAATGACAGGATCACTCTGTTGTACTACAGAAATGCTAGTCAAAGGTCCTGAATATGACAGGAGCACTCTGTTGTTTTGAGGGTGCACTGCAAAAACGTTAGTCAAAGATCCTCTATATGACAGGAGCACTCTGTTGTACTACAGAAATGCTACTCAAAGATCCTTAATATGACAGGATTGCTCTGTTGTTTTGAGGATGTACTGCAAAAATGCTAGTCAAAGATCCTCTAAATGACAGGGTCACTTTGTTGTACTAGAGAAATGCTGGTCAAAGATCCGTTATATGACAGGAGCACTCTGTTGTTTTGAGGGTGTACTGCAAGAATGCTAGTCAAAGATCCTGTATATGGCAGGAGCACTCTGTTGTACTACAGAAATGCTAGTCAAAGATCCTTAATATGACAGGAGCACTCTGTTTTGAGGGTGTACTGCAAAAATTCTAGTCAAAGATCCTGTATATGGCAGGAGCACTCTGTTGTACTACAGAAATGCTAGTCAAAGATCCTGTATATGGCAGGAGCACACTGTTGTACTACAGAAATGCTAGTCAAAGATCCTTAATATGACAGGAGCACTCTGTTGTTTTGAGGGTGTACTATACTAATGCTAGTCAAAGATCCTCTATATGACAGGAGCACTCTGTGTACAACAGAAATTCTAGTCAAATATCCTTTATATGACAGGATGGCTCTGTTGTTTTGAGGGTGTACTGCAAAAACGTTTGTCAAAGATCCTCTATATGACAGGAGCACTCTGTTGTACTACAGAAATGCTACTCAAATATCCTTAATATGACAGG
Organism: Nerophis lumbriciformis; assembly: GCF_033978685.3. Classification (NCBI taxonomy): domain Eukaryota; kingdom Metazoa; phylum Chordata; class Actinopteri; order Syngnathiformes; family Syngnathidae; genus Nerophis; species Nerophis lumbriciformis. The sequence continues at coordinate 38,789,443 of NC_084560.2, forward strand.
ATTGCTCTGTTGTTTTGAGGATGTACTGCAAAAATGCTAGTCAAAGATCCTCTAAATGACAGTGTCACTCTGTTGTACTAGAGAAATGCCGGTGAAAGATCCTGTATATGGCAGGAGTACTCTGTTGTACTACAGAAATGCTAGTCAAAGATCCTTAATATGACAGGAGCACTCTGTTGTTTTGAGGGTGTACTATACTAATGCTAGTCAAAGATCCTCTATATGACAGGAGCACTCTGTTGTACTACAGAAATGCTAGTCAAAGATCCTTAATAAGACAGGAGCACTCTGTTGTTTTGAGGGTGTACTATACTAATGCTAGTCAAAGATCCTCTATATGACAGGAGCACTCTGTGTACGACAGAAATTCTAGTCAAATATCCTTTATATGACAGGATGGCTCTGTTGTTTTGAGGGTGTACTACAGAAATGCTAGTCAAAGATCTGCCGTATAACAAAATACGAGAGAGTTGATATTTTTAGGACCTACTCCAAAATCGCTAGTCAAAGATCCTCTATGTGACAGGAGCACTCTGTTGTCCTACAATAATGCCAATCAAAGATCATTTATATGGCTGCACTACAAAATATATTAGTCAAAGATCCTCCACACGACTAGAGCACTGTGCTGTTTTGAGGATGTACTACAAAAATGCTAGTCAAAGATCCTCTATGTGACAGGAACACTCTGTTGTACCACAGAAATGTTAGTCTAAGATCCTTAATATGACAGGAGCACTCTGTTGTACTACAAAAACGCTAGTCAAAGATCCTTTATATGACAGGATGGCTCTGTTGTTTTGAGAGTGTACTACAGAAATGCTAGTCAAAGATCTGCCGTATGACAAAAGACAAGAGTGTTGCTACTCCAAAATCGCTAGTCAAAGATCGTCTACGTGACAGGAGCACTCTGTTGTACTACAAAAATGCCAGTCAAAGATCATTTATATGACTGCAGTACAAATATATTAGTCAAAGATCCTCCACATGACTAGAGCGCTGTGCTGTTTTAAGGATGTATTGCAAGAATGCTAGTCAAAGATTGTCTATATGACAAGATGATTCCCTCTTAATTATCGGGAATGTGGTTGATTGGCTAAAGTGGACTCTCGGGGCCCTGGAGGTCTGATGTCTGACCTGCATGAATGATTAATAGTTCAGCGGTAAAACAAACCACAGTATTATCTTTCCCAGTCCCGCTGACACGTGTCACAGAGCTAACAGGATGGATCCACGTACAGTAAAGTACAGTACATGCGACCAAAACACTGCAAAGAACGCTCGGCGGATCGCTGGTTCAAGTTTCAGTAATTAAGCCTGACCTGGTTTTTCAGAATAATTCATTGGGAGTGTAACTGAACTATAGTGTACTTACAAACAGGATCAGCTAGCTACATCGTTTCACTTCCGCCGCTAACGTTAGCCTTGTTTGGGTGTGCCATTGTTTTAATGAGCTCCCAATTAAGACGATCAAAGATAGGCTAATCGACAGAAGAGCAGTTATTCATGCTGCGTTCCAGAAAACTCGAAAGTCTGACATTTCCGAGAATTTCCAATTGTTAAACAAGACAAGAAGCAAAGAATCAAACAGAGACAGAATTAAATTTGGACTCAGTGCACTCTGCATTCCTTCCTCTTGTCCTCGGTTTTCCGTCAGTCGTCAGATTCCAGCCAAAATGAAGAAAAAGCAGTTCCTCAATCAGGATTTGGGTGCCATGGTCTTTCTGGTTTCGCTCACTCTTGCTGGAATCGTCAGACGTATTGGAATTCGGCTCGAAGGACCAAGAAGATGTCAGGTTCAAACACTGATGACATATATTAAACAAGACAAGAAGCAAAGAATCAAACAGAGACAGAATTAAATTTGGACTCAATTTTGAGGAGAGACGCGGCAACTGTACTCTCTGTACAGTCTTACACCACGCTCTGACGAAAAAGGTTTACGTCTCCTCCTTTATTTGGACACTCCGTTTTTACACAACAACATCTGCTTCCTAAGGAATGGGGGGTATGTAAACAGCTCTTGTTTTTGGTCACATTGAAAACAAAAGAAGAAGATGCCTCGGGCTTGGGTTAGTCCTGGATTCAGCTTGGGCAGGTCTTCGATGACAATAGATAACCCCTCCCGTCTCATCCCATCGTACACAAGGGAATTTTCCAAGCCTTTGCTTGGTGCAAGAAAGACAGCCTCTTGTCTGTTCATTGGGAACTTAGAACGGAAAGTTTTTTGATAATTTAAATAAAACATTTCTGACACCAATAAAACTAATTTTAACGTCGAGATCTTACCGATAAAAAAAGAATATGCGTACCTTGACAATAACAAGATGCAATATTCTGATTGACAGTTGCCCCACCAAAAGTATTTTGATATTATGTTATTTATCGTAACTTAGTATTCGTTATGCTAGTTTTGTGATTGAGGATCAAAGCTAACTGAAAATACCAACAAAACAAATACCAATTTATCGCCAGTGTCAGACATCTTTTTTGTTTACCCTGAATGCCCTTTAAACACATTTGCATAAATGATTATTCATTACTGCTAATTGTTTGAATCTCGTTTACAAATCAGTGTACCCCGACTTTAGTGAGATGCATTAGTCTGAATAAACACTATACTGTACGTGTAAACTGTTGATCGTAATGTAGTATTTCTATGCGAGGTATCACAAAAGCCGGACTGGACAAGTTTCGTAATATTTTCTCTCGCAATTTTCCACTTTCCTACAGTCTGGAACGCAGCATAGGATCTACTAGCTGCAATGCCTTACGTAGGATATTAACAGCCACTAGGGGGCATATGTGCACACTGGGCCTATTTATCGGTATTTTTTGTTTATGTTAGACATCGCAATGTAACACAACCAATTCCTTTCAAAATGTTCGCAAAAATGTATTATTTATTATTATTTTGGGACAAACAAAACATAATATTTAAGCGCTGTTGTCGGCCATCTTATCATATATCCTCGGTTACGTATTATTCGACGTGGATTTTTCCGACTAGTTTCGAACGCGGCATTTAATGTAGTTCACTTGCTATAATGTCCTGTATTACATGTTTACAGCCACTAGGGGGACTGTGTGCATAAGCATTTATTAGTTTTGCTAGACATCGCAATGTAACACAACCAGTTCCGCAAAACTTTCAAAAATATCGGAAAAAACAGATCATCTCTATACAAACAAAACAAATACAATTTTAGCGCTGTTGTCGGACATCTTTTTTAAACCTTGCTTACGTATTATTTGTCGTGGATTTTTCCGACTTCCCATTAGTTTCGAGAGCGGCATATAACGTGGTCCACTTGCTATAATGTCCTGTATTACATGTTTACAGCCACTAGGGGGTCTGTGTGCATAAGCATTTATTAGTTATGCTAGACATCGCAATGTAACACAATTTGGTAAAATGTTCGGAAAAAACTGATTATCTTTGGACAAACAAAACAAATACTATTTTAACGCTGTTGTCGGACATCTTTTTTTAACCTTGATAAGCTAATATCCGACTTGGATTTTTCCGACTTCCCATTAGTTTCGAACGCGGCATATAATGTAGTCCACTTGCTATAATGTCCTGTATTACATGTTCTCAGCCACTAGGGGGAATATGTGCATAGTAGGCCTATTTATCGGTATTTATTAGTTAGGCTAGACATTGCAATGCAACACAATCACTTCCTTTCAAAAATGTTCGGAACAAACTGATTATTTTTGTACGAACAAAACAAATACTGTTTTAGCGATGTTGTCGGCCATCTTTTTTAACCTTGGTTACGTAATATCCAACGAGACTTCTCATTAGTTTGGAACACAGCATGTAATGTTGCTATAATGTCCTGTATTACATGTTCACATCCACTAGGTGGCATATTTGCATAGTAGGTCTATTTATCGGTATTAATTATTTATGGAAGACATCGCAATGTAACACAACTAGTTCCTTTCAAAAATGTTCGTAATAAACAGATGATCTTTGGACAAACAAACCATATTATTTAAGCGCTGTTTTCAGCCAAATTTTTTAACCTTGATTACGTATTATTCAACGTGGATTTTTCCGACTTCCCATTAGTTTCGAACGCGGCATGTGATGTAGTTCACTTGCTATAATGTCCTGTATTACATGTTTTCAGCCACTAGGGGGTCTGTGTGCATAAGCATTTATTAGTTTTGCTAGACATCGCAATGTAACACAACCAGTTCCGCAAAACTTTCAAAAATATCGGAAAAAACAGATCAACTCTGGACAAACAAAACAAATACAATTTTAGCGCTGTTGTCGGACATCTTTTTTAAACCTTGCTTACGTATTATTTGTCGTGGATTTTTCCGACTTCCCATTAGTTTCGAAAGCGGCATATAACGTGGTCCACTTGCTATAATGTCCTGTATTACATGTTTGCAGCCACTAGGGGGTCTGTGTGCATAAGCATTTATTAGTTATGGTAAACATCGCAATGTAACACAACCAGTTCGGTAAAATTTTCAAAAATGTTCGGAAAAAAGTGACTATCTTTGGACAAAGAAAACATCGGACATCTTTTTTAACCTTCATAAGCTAATATCCAACTTGGATTTTTCCGACTTCCCATTAGTTTCGAACGCGGCATATAATGTAGTCCACTTGCTATAATGTCCTGTATTACATGTTCTCAGCCACTAGGGGGAATGTGTGCATAGTAGGCCTATTTATTGGTATGTATTAGTTAGGCTAGACATTGCAATGCAACACAATCACTTCCTTTCAAAAATGTTCGGAACAAACAGATTATTTTTGTACGAAAAAAACAAATACTGTTTTAGCGATGTTGTCGGCCATCTTTTTTAACCTTGGTTACGTAATATCCAACGAGACTTCTCATCAGTTTCGAACACAGCATGTAATGTTGCTATAATGTCCTGTATTACATGTTCACATCCACTAGGTGGCATATTTGCATAGTAGGTCTATTTATCGGTATGAATTAGTTATGCAAGACATCGCAATGTAACACAACTAGTTCCTTTCAAAAATGTTCGTAATAAACGGATGATCTTTGGACAAACAAACCATATTATTTAAGCGCTGTTGTCAGCCATAATTTTTAACCTTGGTTACGTATTATTCAACGTGGATTTTTCCGACTTCCCATTAGTTTCGAACGCGGCATGTAATGTAGTTCACTTGCTATAATGTCCTGTATTACATGTTTACAGCCACTAGGGGGACTGTGTGCATAAGCATTTATTAGTTTTGCTAGACATCGCAATGTAACACAACCAGTTCTGCAAAATTTTCAAAAATATCGGAAAAAACAGATCATCTCTGGACAAACAAAACATACAATTTTAGCGCTGTTGTCGGACATCTTTTTTTAAACCTTGCTTACGTATTATTTGTCGTGGATTTTTCCGACTTCCCATTAGTTTCGAAAGCGGCATATAACGTGGTCCACTTGCTATAATGTCCTGTATTACATGTTTACAGCCACTAGGGGGTCTGTGTGCATAAGCATTTATTAGTTATGCTAGACATCGCAATGTAACACAATTTGGTAAAATGTTCGGAAAAAACTGATTATCTTTGGACAAACAAAACAAATACTATTTTAACGCTGTTGTCGGACATCTTTTTTTAACCTTGATAAGCTAATATCCGACTTGGATTTTTCCGACTTCCCATTAGTTTCGAACGCGGCATATAATGTAGTCCACTTGCTATAATGTCCTGTATTACATGTTCTCAGCCACTAGGGGGAATATGTGCATAGTAGGCCTATTTATCGGTATTTATTAGTTAGGCTAGACATTGCAATGCAACACAATCACTTCCTTTCAAAAATGTTCGGAACAAACAGATTATTTTTGTACGAACAAAACAAATACTGTTTTAGCGATGTTGTCGGCCATCTTTTTTAACCTTGGTTACGTAATATCCAACGAGACTCCTCATTAGTTTCGAACACAGCATGTAATGTTGCTATAATGTCCTGTATTACATGTTCACATCCACTAGGTGGCATATTTGCATAGTAGGTCTATTTATCGGTATGAATTAGTTATGCAAGACATCGCAATGTAACACAACTAGTTCCTTTCAAAAATGTTCGTAATAAACAGATGATCTTTGGACAAACAAACCATATTATTTAAACGCTGTTTTCAGCCATATTTTTTAACCTTGGTTACGTATTATTCAACGTGGATTTTTCCGACTTCCCATTAGTTTTCGAACGCGGCATGTAATGTAGGTCACTTGCTATAATGTCCTGTATTACATGTTTACAGCCACTAGGGGGACTGTGTGCATAAGCTTTTATTAGTTTTGCTAGACATCGCAATGAAACACAACCAGTTTCATAAAACTTTCAAAAATGTCAGAAAAAACAGATTATCTCTGGACAAACAAAACAAATACTACTTTAGCGCTGTTGTCGGACATCTTTTTTAAACCTTGCTTACGTATTATTTGTCGTGGATTTTTCCGACTTCCCATTAGTTTCGAAAGCGGCATATAACGTGGTCCACTTGCTATAATGTCCTGTATTACATGTTTACAGCCACTAGGGGGTCTGTGTGCATAAGCATTAATTAGTTATGCTAGACATCGCAATGTAACACAACCGGTTCCTTTCAAAAAATGTTCGGAAAAATGCTTGTTTATTTTTGGACAAACAAAACAAATACTATTTTTGCGCTGTTGTCAGCCATCTTTTTTTAAATCTTGGTTACGTATTATTTGACGTGGATTTTTCCGACTTCCAATTAGTTTCAAACATGGCATATAATATAGTCCACTTGCTTATGTCCTGTATTACATGTTCACAGCCAGTAGAGAGCATGTTTGCACATTATTTATATGATATATCCAAATATATATGTTTTATCATCAAATTTGCTTTGGCTAGATCAGGGGTCAGCAACCCAAAATGTTGAAAGAGCCATATTGGAACAAAAATACTTAAGAAAAATCTGTCTGGAGCCGCAAAAAATTTAAAAGCCTTATATATACAGGTATATGTTAAAATAAAGGCAACACATGATGTAAGTGCCTATATTAGTTATATAAGCCTACTATCAAAGGCTGATGCAAATCTTCATTGACAGAAATGTTGTAGTTTAATTTTTATTCTACACATTTTTGCAACATTGGAAATCATTAGTAAAATGGAGGCTTCTGACAGGATGAGATAACTTCTGGAAATGAGTCCAATAGTCTTAGAATGACCAAAGGTATAGATGTGTGTGTCCAAGTTTAAGGAAGCGGCAGGCTGTCTACTTCTAATGGATTTAGTACAATCTTTGCAAGCTGGGTAATGTTTGCTGTGGTCTGGAACAACATGGCGCACAAACAACTATCAGAAATGCAGCCGATATTCCATGACATTGTCATGAGACATGCAAATATGAATTAAATACACGGAGGACATAAGTAAAGGAAATTAAATGAGCTCAAATATACCTACAAATAAGGCATAATGATCATACAGTTAGCCTAAATAGCTTGTTAGCATCGATTAGCTTTGCAGTCATGAATTGACCAAATATGCCTGATTAGCACTCTAGCAAATTAATAACATCAACAAAGCTCACCTTTGTGCATTCACGCACAGTATAAAACGTTTGGTGGACAAAATGAGACAAAGTAGGAGTGGCCTAAAATGTATCTTTCTGTGGCAGCATCGGAGAAAGTTGTACATTTAAAACAAACTACGATGAGTTCAAGGATCGCTGAAAATTAGTAGGACAAAACGGTGCTTGCCAAATACTCTCATTAGTGAAGCATGTTTAATATAAACAGTGGGATTTCTAACAAGTAGGAAGGTTTGTGTCATGTTTGTTCTCCTACAGAAACCATATTAAAACAAAACAAAACAAAAAATGTCTGCATCTTTTTCCATTTTCACACATCTCTGAAAGAGTTCCAGGGCGGCGCTAAATCTAGAGCCACGGGTTGCTGACCTCCGGGCTTGATGAAGTAATCTGACCAATATTTTTGCAGTATTGAAACATGAGTATTTACCTCCTAAATAGCATTTAGGTCCTGGATATCCTGCACAACCTCAGCAGAGGAACCACTAAATCCCGACTCTGACTGTTATTTTTGTGGTTATTCCCTGAGGCAGGATGCTGCGTTCAGGTGCCCCACGTTACCCACGTGTCTTTAAACCTTAGGAACCTCTCTCTGCAGGTGTGCGCTCTTTTAAAAAAACCTACTTGTACCTGTCATTGTGACGTGGACAATGTTGTCGATGATGATTTGTACGGCCGCCTGTGGCGTCTGCAGTGTACGTCGTTGCTGGCTTTAACCTTTGACCCAGTGTTGCTACTGCAACTGTTTTGACACTCACTTTTACATGTATTTGTTCTTTTGTAAAATAGAATAAAGACCAAAAGAAAATATTTATTGACGTGTATTTTAAGAGATATAAAATAAATATGGTTATTAATAGCAACTAAATGGACTTTGCTTTTATTTTGAAAAGCTTTTCTATCTCGACAAGCATTCTAATGTAAAAAGAGTACTGTATTTAATCCTACTTATGAAATAAAGTGATCTTTGTATGATTAAATGCTTCTGTTCAATATATAATGTTATGATCATGCAATTATTTCTTTACTTTTTGTTTTTCTTTATTCGTATTTTGATTTTTTTTTATTTTGTTTTGACTACGACTAACAGTAAAGTCAAACCTACTTCCTGGTACGCACATGTTTCAGAACATTTGATTGGTTGACAAAGTCTTTGTCAACCAATCAAATGTTCTGAGACTTTGAAAGAGCGGGTGGATACAATTTGGTAATCAAATTTGGCCCCGCCCCTTTCGTCGATGCCCCGAAGATGCCGTTGCAGTGACTCAGCAAATCCGGAAAGCATAGAAGGTAAATATGTTGTTTTTAAATCTTGTAACACGCTTTTTTCTACTTTATAAGCATTAATGGAACACTTAACAACAATTGAATTATATCAATTGTTCTTCACAGCACTTTTTTGGACGGAAAGATAAGTGTATCAAAAAAATGCTAGTAGTAGTAGTAGCTAGCTAGCAACCAAGACTTACCCAAAGTTGAATTAAAATATCGTTTTTAAATTGTATGTATGTATGAGAGAGCACCAATACTTTGTTAAAACATTTTATTTTACAGAAAAAGGTTACACTCTGGCATTATTTGGACCGAAAAACAACTTCCGGATTGAATGAATGAACCATAAAAACACCGACAAAGCAGGTAAGATAACTTCCGGTTCCAATAACATCAATTGCCTGCAATTCGTATAACTGCCAGCAGGGAGCGCGGATGTTTTCTTTGATTTACCAAATGACCTGCTTCCTGCTAAACTTCATTCTTCGTGCCTTTCTTAAAAAAAAAAAAAAAATCCTATAATTTTGGATGTATTTAGATAATAGTAGGACCTTGGGGACTACATTTTGTGCCATCACTATGGAGGTTAATGTGTTTTTTTTTTTTTTACAAAAGCATTTTTGTACTCCAAATTTATGCAATTGAATGTTTTGCATTTTAATTTTGTGCTCAGAATTTTTATACTTGGGCAGCACGGTGGAACAGGGGTTAGTACATGTGCCTCAGGGGTTAGTACATGTGCCTCACAATACGAAGGTCCTGAGCAATGTTCCCTCTAAGGTGCGCGCCTGCTAGAGATGCGCGGTTTGCGGACACAACCGCGGAGTCCGCGGATTATCCGCGGATCGGGCGGATGAAATTTAAAAAAATAAGATTTTATCTGCTCGCGGGTCGGGTCGGGCGGATTAATTAGATATATATATATTTTTTTTATTTTTTATTTTTTTGCGGGTGGCAGTTAAACCAATTCGGAAATATATATACATAGTTAAATGTTGTTACCCACATACGAAAAACGAGCAGGCACCTGCTGCATATGCCACAACAGAAGAAAAAAAAAGAAAAGAGATGGACACTTTTACGGAGCGGAGAAGGTACGCCTCGCCGGGGTCCGGGACCGAGGCCCCTTCCCCCGAGAGGGCCCCACCGGGAGCCGTAGCTGAGGCGATCCGCGAGAAGGGCCCGACGCACGTCCAGGGTCACTACCGCGCCCACCGCACCGACACCCCGCCTCGTCCGCTTTCGCCGCGGCCGGCGTCACGCGCAGCAGGTAAGCAGCTTACCTGCCCGCCACCCCCGTGGCCGGGGGCTCGTAACATGGGTCACTCCGCGCGCTCCGCCCGCGCAGCTTACCTGCTTGCCACCCCTGTTGCCGGGGGCGCGTAACAGGGGTCACTCCGCGCGCAGTGCGCTCACGAAAGGGGTGGGGCTCACCCTGGTTGATATAGAGAGCAGGACGGTGGCCATGGAAGTCGGAACCCGCTAAGGAGTGTGTAACAACCCACCTGCCGAATCAACTAGCCCTGAAAATGGATGGCGCTGGGGCGTCGGCCCATACCTGGCCGTCGCCGGCCCATACCTGGCCGTCGCCGGCAGCGAGACGCGCTTGGAGGTGCGCTCAGCGCGGCTCCCATATGATTGCGCACTGGTGTGCGTCTGGGTCGTGACAGTGTGGCACGCGCAAGTCTGTGCTGCGTTGGATCAGTCTCCTTTCTTTAACAGGCAAAAGCTTTATAACCTCACCATACCTGCCAACTTTTAAATCAGAAAAACCTAGTAGCCAGGGTCCAAGGGCCGCAGGCCCCGGTAGGTCCAGGACAAAGTCCTGGTGGAGGGTTCAGGGCTTCGCCCCCCGACGCAAAATGATTATTAGCATTCAGACAGGTTAAAATGTTGCTAAAACCATCACTTTTCTATCAGTCACAGTGACTTTTCAAAACAAAAATATTACAGCAAAAATCATATGGGTTGATTGACATGTTTATTCTGTAAGCTAACTTCAATAGTTTGAAATTATTTTGACAGTTAATGCCAGTTATCCTGTCAACCTTTCACAAGACTTCAATTTGTTAATTGAAAGTATAAATAGTATAAACACTTTTAACAGTATGTCGTGCTGTGAAATACAGCCGACAGGATGGCGCACCAAACACGAAGCAAGGCCATGGTGCAGGAGAACAAAGGACTTCTTTCATTTAAGGTTTGTGATAAACCATCAAACTCATTCGTTAAAAGGACTCTATAGTAATATAAAGCGAATTTTTCTGGACATTATCATGCAAGAAAAGTTTATTTTTGGGATCGCGATCACCGCTTAATGATTTTTAAAGGTAGCATTACATTATTAACTGTCCCATGTGATCAGCCAGTGCGATTGGAAGTCCATGCTCAATTATTGCCTCCGTAAATAAAACTTCGGCATTTATCACATCCAAAGAATCTGTTTGGGCGACGAAAAACGTTGAAAGTTTTCCACTTGTATCGCTAGCAACGGCATTAGACTTGTGTTTTTTTGTCCCAACGTGGTCTTTTACATCGCTAATTCCTCCGTGTCCGATCGAAAAATCTTGTCTGCACAAGGTGCAATTCGCGTAGTTTTCACCCTTTTTTATTTTTTTTTATTAATATTAGATATATAACAACGGGCGGATGGCGGGCGGGTGCAGTTCTGATCAAACGTTACATCGGGTGGATGGCGGATGGTTGACGACTTTCTGCCGCGGTTGCGGATGAAATAAATTGCCTATCCGCGCATCTATAGCGCCTGCGCAATTGCGCACTGCTCACGCGTCCTCTGCGCACAGCAAATTAAAAATCCCATCTGAACTTTAAACAAAATAAACACATTACAATTTATTCTGTATGATTTTGCAATGCAACTCTATGAGTGACAAGTGACAACAAGAGTGGCCCCAATGAATAAAACAATCTTTGTCAACACAGTTCAATTATCGTCTGTCGAGACACTTTACGGACAGGAATTTCATCAATCACTTTATTAAGCAAAACTGTTTGTAACCACACCAAAAACATGAGTAAAAAAAACTTTTATCTATAAAAACTGGTAATTTTCTGCCATACAAACCAGGCTTAAACCAACTTTGTCATCCGTCGTTTAAACAGCTCTGTCTCACCTGCACCAACACATGGCACTTAGCCAGTGTTGCGTTTATGGCCACACAAAAAGTCGGACAACCCTAACGCCACACAATGTGTAAATGCCAGGTTGTAACACTCTGACTCCTCAATCAGATGTGTGCTTATTTTACTGCCATTTATTAAGAATGTTAATCTAAGGATATTATTCATGAAATATTGTCACTAGATTTCATAAATGCTAATAAAAAGATGTATTTTACAGACAGAAAGTTACAGGAACTAAATGTTATCTCTGAAAGGGGTAACATTTCTTTTAAATCAAATCAAATCAAATCAACTTTATTTATAGAGCACATTTAAAATTTACCACAGGGGTAGCCAAAGTGCTGTACAATGAGCAGGTTAAAAGATAAAACGAGTACCGAGCAAACACAACACAACACAAACAGAACACGATAAAAAATAAATAATTAAAATAGAATTAATAAAAACATAAAAACAGGATCACAGCAGGTGTATTATGGGGCGCCATTGCAGGATGGATATCACTCAGTGTTAAAAGCCATGGAATAAAAGTATGTTTTTAAGAGAGATTTAAAAACAGGAAGAGAGGAGGCTTGTCTAACACTCAGGGGTAGGTCGTTCCAGAGCTTGGGAGCAGCAACGGCGAAAGCTCTGTCACCTCTAAGCTTCAGCCTTGTGTCAGGGACCGTCAACAGCAGCTGATCGGCTGATCTTAAGGATCGGGTGGGGCAGTAAGGCTGAAGGAGGTCGGAGAGATAGGTTGGCGCGAGGTTGTTTAGACATTTAAAAACAAATAAAAGGAGTTTAAAATGTATTCGGTAACGCACAGGGAGCCAGTGAAGGGACGCTAAAATAGGGGTGATGTGCTCACGTCTGTGGGTCTGTGTTAGCAGACGAGCAGCAGAGTTCTGCACGAGCTGCAGGCGGGCGAGGGAGGCCTGGCTAATGCCAACATACAGGGCATTACAATAATCAAGACGAGTCGAGATAAAAGCGTGGATTAATTTCTCAAGATCATGTCTTGATAGAAGCGGTTTCACTTTCGCTATTTGGCGTAATTGATAAAAGCTTTTTTGAACGACGCTGCTGATTTGTTTTTCGAATTTAAAATCTGAGTCAAACTTTACCCCCAGGTTTGTGACAGAGTCGCTGAGATACGGGGTCAGAGTGCCGAGGTCAACGTTGGGGGAGGGAGAGCGACTTGGACCGAACAACATAACTTCTGTTTTATCTTCATTTAGGCTCAGGAAGTTAGCTGAAAGCCAGACTTTGATGTCGTGCAGGCAGTCAATAAGACGTTGAACCGTGTTATTTTGTGCCATGGGAAAATAAATCTGGCAATCATCGGCATAAAAATGAAATGCAATACTGTACTTCCTAAAAATAGAACCAAGGGGGAGAAGGTAAAGCGCAAATAAAATTGGGGCAAGGATTGAGCCCTGGGGGACCCCATGTGGTAAAGGAGCTGTGGACGACATAAAACTGTCTACTTTTACACAAAAACTCCTGTCGGTTAGGTACGACCGGAACCAGTTGAGGGCGGCGCCCTTAATGCCCACACAGTTCTCAAGACGAGTGATTAAGGTGGCGTGGTCGACGGTGTCGAACGCAGCAGACAGATCTAAAAGCACCAGGACAACATATTTACCAGAATCAGTGGACAGGAGGATATCGTTAAAAACTTTTAGAAGCGCTGACTCTGTGCTGTGGAGGGCTTTAAAACCGGACTGGAACAGCTCAGTGATACCATTATCCTCTAAGAAGGGCAGCAACTGACTGTAGACAACCTTCTCTAATATTTTGGAAATGTATGGAAGATTAGAGATAGGTCTGAAGTTAGAGAGGAGAGAGGGGTCGAGGCTGGGTTTTTTAAGTAGAGGCAGGACCCCGCAGCCAGACATACAATACTAGCACATAGGTCATAAAAAACATGTTTTTTTGTTATTGTCATTGTAAGAGGGCAAAATCACTTATATCAGAAAATTATTTTAATAAAACATTTAAATTGTTATGATGTCAGGTTTGGGACCGGTGTGACGCTGGTGTGGCCACAGTGTGCACGTCTGATGTTGCTCACATGTGCTCCACTGAATGCTCAGGGAGTTTGTGCGTTTGCTCACAAACAAAACAAAAATTCAGTTTATGGGGAATTTTTAAACACATTTTTCAATGACATTTTCAGTAAATTCAGTTTATGGGGAAGGGCAGCACGGTGGAAGAGGGGTTAGTGCATCTGCCTCACAATACGAAGGTCCTGTGTACTTCTGAGTTCAATCCCGGGCTCGGGATCTTTCTGTGTGGAGTTTGCATGTCCTCCCCGTGACTGCGTGGGTTCCCTCCAGGTACTCCGGCTGCCTCCCACCTCCAAAGACATGCACCTGGGGATAGGTTGATTGGCAACACTAAATTGGCCCTCGTGTGTGAATGTGGGTGTGAATGTTGTCTGTCTATCTGTGTTGGCCCTGTGATGAGGTGGCGACTTGTCCAGGGTGTACCTCGCCTTCCGCCCCAATGCAGCTGAGATAGGCTCCAGGACCCCCCGCGACCTCAAAAGGGACAAGCGGTAGAAAATGGATGGATGGATGGATGGATTTTTTACATCACATTATGCTTACAATTTCATTGAATAACAATTTGTGAGCAACATTTGTGTGTGTATAAATTTAATTTGTCAAAACACATTATTTTCAAATTCAGTGTGGAAAAATTAAATGTGAAATAATTAGGTGTATAAAAATTTGGTGCAGAAATAATTGTTGCTTCAAAACTCAAAGCCCACTTCCGGTAAATTTAAGACGAAAGCAAACAATCCTGTCTCTAAAGCAGCCAATGAGGTGGCAAGTTTAAAGTCACGTGACACGGGTCAACCGGAAGTGAGTTTTGAGTTTTGAAGCAACAAATATTTCTGCATAGAATTTGTTTTTACAATGAATTTTTTTCCCCATAAACTTCCATCCATCCATTTTCTACCGCTTGTCCCCTTTGGGGTCACGGGGGGTCGCTGGAGCCTATCTCAGCTGCATTGGGGCGGAAGGCGGGGTACACCCTGGACAAGTCGCCACCTCATCACAGGGCCAACACAGATGGATAGACAGACAACATTCACACACTGGGGCCAATTTAGTGTTGCCAATCAACTTATCCCCAGGTGCATGTCTTTGGAGGTGGGAGGAAGCCGGAGTACCCGGAGGGAACCCACGCAGTCACGGAGAGAACATGCAAACTCCACACAGAAAGATCCCGAGCCCGGGATTGAACTCAAGACTACTCAGGACCCTCGTATTGTGAAGCAGATGCACTAACCCCTCTTCCACCGTGCTGCCCTTCCCCATAAACTGAATTTTCTGAAAATGTCATTGAAAAATATGTTTTAAAAATTCCCTATAAACTGAATTTTTAAACACATTTTTCAATGACATTTTCAGCATAATTTGATGGAAATAAATCAGTTCACAAAATTCAAACACAAGCGGTAGAAAAATGGATGGATGGACAAAATTCAAAAACAAAACATTTCAGTGTGAAAAAAAACACTTTTGTAATAAAGACACAAATGAACCTCTACATCTCTACTTGTGTCTCATGTGTGCTGTGGTATGACAATTCATTTTCTGGAGTATATATGAATATTCATATGATAATGATATGAAATCCAGAATTAATGTGTAAATTTAACACATCCAAAAGATTTTTAAGGTTAAAAATATACACATTAGAGCAGTGGTTCTTAACCTGGGTTCGATGGAACCCTAGGGGTTCGGCGGAGGTCAAGACACACCCATCGTGTAAATAAAAACTTCTCCCTATCGGCGTATTACGGATACGGCAACAGCAGAAGTCAGACTGATTTGCAGGTGTGTAATTTGTTGTGAGTTTATGGACTGTTGGTTTTGTTCTTTGAACAAGGTGATGTTCATGCACGCTTCATTTTGTGCACCAGTAAACATGGTAACACTTTAGTATGGGGAACATATTCACCATTAATTAGTTGCTTATTAACATGCAAATTAGTAACATATTGGCTCTTAACTAGTCATTATTAAGTACTTATTAATGCCTTATTCGGCATGGCCTTATTATAAACCTAACCCTCTAACCCTAACCAAATAACTCTAAATGAAGTCTTTGTTACTTAGAATATGTTCCCCATACTAAAGTGTTACCAAAAACATATAACTTTGTCTTGAATTAGAAAAAAAAACCATTTTATTTTTCACTAAAGAAGGGTTCGGTGAATGCGCATATGAAACTGCTGGGGTTCGCTACCTCCAACAAGGTTAAGAACCACTGCATTAGAGCAAAACCAGTTTTTTTTAACTCGAAGAAGATTAACAGCTTTTTTTTTTTTTAACATTGTGACGTCGTTAGTTGCACCAGTAGGGGGAGCCAAACATCAACAAGTTATATTCTGAGTATTTGAATATTTTTAAAACGTTTTGTTTAAATCTAATCTGGCACAAAAACAATCGTGTTTGGATAGTTTCAATATTTTAAAAAAAATACTTTCATGAGTTATTTGCATAGTTTTTTTTCTTCAATGTACCAATTTCATAAATGTCTGGACTGCAATATAGGACACATAGTTCCCAGTAAATAATGTATGTGGAATGCATATCCTGCAGTCGTCATAACATGAAAAAGCAGCACGTTATGATGACATATGTGGTAATGTGCTGAAGTATTGTCTCTCATACTGAGCTTGATGGACGCTGAGGTGCCCCCCCAGGAGGTGTTGGGCAGCAGATGGGAGGTGATGGAACTTAGTGGTAGCGTAGGTGGTGGCATGACAGGCTGACGGGCCCTAATGCAGGCTAACATCTGGAGGTTGCCGGGCCATGCCGCTTCTTGCCCGTCGGCAGGGTCCTCTAGCCCGGGGCCAGGCGTCACCCAGAGGGAGGTACACTCGCGGATGAACCCGGGCCCCCGAGAGGCGACGCGGCAACTCTGAACACTTCACATTCTGTGCTGAAGTGAAAGTTAAGAGTCCAACTTGCGTCGCTGCAGGACTTAATGGTCATCAGTGTGCCAGTGCATTCTGGACATCGAGAACTGTACTCATTGTTGCACAGACCTGCGCCGAGGCCCGACTATTGCTCTTTTAGATTATCACCAAAGAGATAATAAAGAAGTGTCATTTTTAAAGTAAAATAAATAGATTTAATAAAGCTATAGGGTTATTGTGTACAACAGCACCGTGTCATACTGGGAGCTGATATTCGAAACCTCTAAAATCTATTTTGAAACACAATCCTTTATGGAATGCTTGTATTTCAAAATGTTTTCTATTAACAATGTTTACCAATTGTGAAAACAATTATTGAAATATAATCTGTTACAGGGTCAAACTGGGACCATCATAAAACCTTTTTGAACTGAGCAGGCAGTCTTTAAAGTTACATTTTTAACCAAAAAAATTACCGTATTTTTCGGACTATAATTCGCAGTTTTTTTCATAGTTTGGCCAGGGGTGCGACTTATACTCAGGAGCGACTTATGTGTGAAATGATTAACACATTAGCGTAAAATATCAAATAATATTATTTATCTCATTCACGTAAGAGACTAGACGTATAAGATTTCATGGGATTTAGCGATTAGGAGTGACAGATTGTTTGGTAAACGTACAGCATGTTCTATATGTTATAGTTATTTGAATCACTCTTACCATAATATGTTACGTTAACATACCAGTTGGTTATTTATGCCTCATATAACGTACACTTATTCAGCCTGTTGTTCACTATTCTTTGTTTATTTTAAATTGCCTTTTTAATGTCTATTCTTGGTGTTGGCTTTTATCAAATAAATTTCCCCAAAAAATGCGACTTATACTCCAGTGCGACTTATATATATTTTTTCCCTTCTTTATTATGCATTTTCGGCCGGTGCGACTTATACTTATAGTCCGAAAAATACGGTAAGCACTTTTAATAGTAAAATGTTTAGGTTTATTTCAAACATGTATACGGTTACAATATGATGCATCACATATTTCACATATTTTAATTTTACCTGACATGTCTGAAAAGGAGAAGGAAGAAGCAACTTCTTAGCAATTGCTAACACGTGTTCACTTCCTGTTCTCATTCTGTAACACAAATTATGTTAATGAATTCTAAATATAACAGTTCTCTTTAATAAATAGTTCAGTCATTCATGATTCACGTAACGAAATAAAGAATATATAATTTTCAACAAAATGTCAAAATGTCTATGTCTACGTACCTTGTAAACATTTTGACTTTGAACCGTTTCCTAAACTGGATCATGTTAGTATGTTGTTTGACTTCATTGCTTAACCCAGTCCATAAATTAATCCCACATAGTGATATGCTCAAGCTCTTAAGTGTTGTACGTGTATACAAATGTTTTTAGTTAGATTTTATGTATGTAAAAAATCAAAACAGTCTCAGTCACAGAAGTGTAAAAAGAAGCTAACTTCCAGTCTAGGCTAACCCTAGGAATAAGTGTTGCCAAAACCCCCAACGTAAAATCTGAAAGCATAAACAGAATTGATCCACTGATGCTGGCTGAAATGATGTGTGATGTCATGCAAAATAGTCAGGTGACAAAATTGTATCACTATATTGTTAAATGAGTAGCTAGCTTAAAGCATTTTTGATACAATTTTATTATTCGAGTAATCTATTGATTAGTTTGATTAGTTAATCGAATAAGCGAATAAATCACACGTAATAGCCTTAATGCGTATTTCAGGGAAAAATAGTTGAAATAAATTATTTTCCGGCTTGCCATAACGTATTTTTTTTCTAATACATAAACATCATCAACGTAGAATTTGCACTCTTAACATGAGTGCAGTAATAAAAAATACATAAAATAAAGAACCCCCCGCTGTTTGTCACCACTAAGAAATGGCACCCACGAGGGATGTATTGATATGCACATTTCATATCACGGTTATCGTGACTGAAATGATAACTGTTATCATCATTATTATTGAATGTGCTCAAAAAGTACTTAAATCACACTGAAATCTTCTTACCAAGTCATCACTAAAATGAATAGACACACTGTTAGAAAAGCCACTATTTTGCATGTTTTGTTTCTTTTGCGTCACTGATAGTGTTTTAGTCTTAGTATTTTATGTTTTATTTGCTATGTGTTAATGTTTTAAATATTGCTTTGTACTGTAGCACTAAAAGATTAATTTAAAGTGCCTAACAGATCAAATATTTTACTATTATATATTATAGCTGGCGGGTGTCGAGTTGTCCCACTCTGTTCAGCGGTCCTTGAACGCACTGTAAGAACACCTCTGTCTGGTATTCTTCTGAGTATAGTATGATCACTCTGTACTAAGAGAGCACTGCTGGTAGGTTTAATGTTCAACATTTCATATCTTAGTTGCTCATACAGCAATGTGTTTATATATGTTGTTTCTGGATGGGGAAAAATGTTCGCATTTAACTAGCGAGCTGGCGCCTGTCAGTCCGCGAGTTTATCAAAGTGCATTTATCAATTACCGTTTTTCCATCATTTTAATTTGAAATTTTAATACCAACCACCAGGAGTTTTACCGTGGTTATCATTATTACAGTTTGTCCTCACATCCAGAGCACCCACACACCTCCCCTCTCGTGTGTGCGCTATTGCAGCGGTCGTGTTTAAACTATGTTCGCGTATTTGAAATGTTGGGCTCTCCAGGCCATCTGGATTTGATCCTTTTTTATTAGTTACACTCATTGAACGATTAATGGAGGCAACAGAATAAGAATCAAAGCTTTAATCTATTCAATTGATTACGGTAATCGTTGCAGTCCTACCCCTCATTTTCAAAACCTCCCGTATTTATAATAGCATAAGTGTTGGCGTTAGGAATTTTCAAAACGGGGTCCCACTTTTTTGTAACCGTTTTGAAAACAAATGATAAATGTATGCATTATCCTGTTATATCTCACATTCTACATGGTGTTTTGGAAAAAGGTTGTCATAAACGTTACTTAATTAATTTAAAAATTAATACAAAAGAAAACAAATTTTTATGCACATGTAAATGTATTAAGTTATAAACATTCACACACTTCCTTCTTTCCTTCATGGATCTAAACTTTACTGCTGCCGGTAGTTTTTTCTATATTTGTATTTGATTAGTTGTAGGTGTATTTATTTCAGTATAAAAGTGTAAAAAGTTTTTTGCTTCGGTATTTAAATTATGATACTCGTGTGCCAGGGCATACATGCATTATTTAACGCTTAAATCTCTAGAGTCTACATCAATTGCAGTTAAAAAATGTATTTCTTAGTTGCTGGACAGGTGTTTGATGACTCTGCTTGAATGATCACCTTTATCTTAAAACTGGCATTAAAAATCAATCTTTAAGATGGGTCCCCCTCTCCAAGTCACAGATTTGTTTGACTGACAGGAAGAAAAGCTCTAGGGGAGATGTTTGTAGCCACCGGTTGGTTTTTATGTTTAAATCCCTAGACCAATGTGTGGCCTGGGGGCCATTTTTGGCCCGCTGGTAATTTTTAATTGTTCAAATTCATTTCAAAAAATGAAATTAATTTATTATTAATGATGTATATCAGATATAACACTAATAATTATTTGCTTTGTTACCTGTAACGCAAAAGCTAAGATTACACTGTTGTTGTTTTTTAAATATTTGAGCACATACCAGTGTACACTGAATTGGTTTGAGCATCTTTAAAGAGGCTCCCTCAGCGTCCTTTCATTTTTCAGTATGGGGTCCTCGGTGGAAAAAGTTTGGACACTCCTGCTCTAGACTAAAATAATCAAGCAGTGTTGTCTTATATTGTGGTATATTTGGAAATCAATAATTGTTAGATGCGTACTCAGTGACATGTTTGCTATGTGTGTTGGTGGTCAAAGATCATCCTTCTGTCTTTCATCATAGTGATTGACTTTGCTCAAATGAGACACTTATAATACGTCCTCGCTAGACTCACGTGCAGAAAAGGTTTTAAAACCCGAAGCGGCGTGACGCCTCGGCTGCTATTAGCCGCTCGGGCTAGCCTCTAGCGTTCAGGAAAGGAGCGCCTCCTCCGTCCTTAATGACAGCCCTCACCCAGAGATAATTTCACTGTGATTACAGCCGGCCTCTTAAAAGTCTGTGGATTGCATCTTCATCAACCTTTTAACTAACGAACAAAAGAGCGGCAGATGATGGCGCCGCATGTTTGCTACCCGGGGGTGCCTCAATGCATCTTAATGCTCTTTTCTTAGTCTATTAAATGAGGCATCCAACTAAATCCGAGATGATGGAGAAGTTCAAATGGATAAAAGAGAATGTTTTTTTTAACTTCCAGAGAAGTACCTGCTTGTATTGATAGTGAAGTTTGTATTGATAGAAAGGGTGTAACGGTACACAAAAATTTCGGTTCAGTACGTACCTTGGTTTAGAGGTCACGGTTCGGTTCATTTTCGGTACAGTAAGAAAACAACAAAATATAAATTTTTTGGTTATTTATTTACCAAATTTGTAAACAATGGCTTTATCCTTTTAACATTGGGAATACTATAATAATTATGCCCAAAAATAAAAAATAGCTCTGTGTGTGATGGATGTGAGCCACCACTAGGCTGATCAGTGCAACAGCAGGCAGTCATGAATGCAAAGGATAATAATAACATACATATACACACAGGGTCCATTGCCAGGGTTAATGTGGTCAACATATATAAAATAAAAACTAAATAAGATAAGGCTCAGAATGGTTTCTTAACAAAACCTTTCTACATATAAAGTGCTTTTTTTTGATTGATTGATTGAGACTTTTATTAGTAGATTGCACAGTACAGTACATATTCCATACAATTGACCACTAAATGGTAACACCCCAATAAGTTGTTCAACTTGTTTAAGTCGGGGTCCACGTTAATCAACATTAAACTGCCTCAAGTTGTTGCTCAGATTAAATAAAATGACAAAACTTTTCTTCTACATTTAAAAAGTGCAACATTAAACAGTTTCAAGTCAACTCAGCCTCAGATTAACTTTTCTTTTCCCCCCCAGCCTTTAGCCCTGGTGACGTCTTCATGTTTTTTGCCAGAAAAATCAGTTTATCCACATTGTGGAGGTAGCAGGTATGGCGAGGCATTGCCTGGCTAACTTGGCAGTAAGAGGATATATGAGCTCATTGTTCTTCCACCATAGAAGTGGGTCAAAATCTAGTTTCTAATGCAATATGGTCTTAAATCTGCTGCTATAAAAACAGTTGTTATTGCTTTAGCCCTGCCTGACTCGCCGAGGAGAGGCTGCTTGAATGCGGTGGGGAGCTGTGTGTTCCTCTTTTTCTTCGTTGAAGCGATGTTCACTTGGGGGTGGTGCCACTTCAAAATGGGTTAGCATGTTTGACGTGTTAGCAGAAGCATACCCTACTGCTGCTGAACAATGTCGGCAAACCGCTTTCGCTTTGTCCGCCACTCGTCGTCCATTGTTGTATCGCACCGCAAAGCCGAAATGTTCCCAAACGGGAGATCTTAACGAGGCAGGAGGGTCTTCAGCTCTGGCTTTTACATGTTGTCCTAGCCTCGGTGTGCATTGTTTACACAACGTGCGGTGGGCTACTTAATATGTCCGTGTGGAAACTCGTTCGGTACACCTCCGAACCGAAACCCCCGTACCGAAACAGTTCAATACAAATACACGTACCGTTACACGATCAGCTTCGATTCTGACAGTGGAGTTATTAGTAGTTTGATCCCCTACTTAGTGTCTTTGAGCAACACACTAAAACCATCTGCCAGGTAAATACAAAAACTGTATCATAAGTTTTTCTCTGACAAAATGTACCTACAGTGGGTCTGTTAGTTTTTGCTTTGTCCCTCACTTAAAGGGGAACTGCACTTTTTTTGGAATTTTGCTTATCATTCCCAATCCTTATAAGACACAAGAAGACAAACGTTTCTGTTTTTTTTGCATTCTAATTAATAATAAATCGGCCCGTTCTGGGTGGTTAGCAATGCAGCTGACGGGATCAATCCATTCTGCCCCTAAATCACTTTAAAAATGCATCCAAAAACTGTCAACAATACTTCATTTACGTTCCGTAACCTGCATAATAACCAAGCTGTAGCGACATTGTTATTGTAAGACGGAACACTGAGGAACTCCTTTTTTTCTAGCGTAGTAACACATCGTCCTGCAACAGCATGCTATGGCATTAGGCGTAAGCTAGCTTCTGCTTCAGCAGCTGAATGCTTTTTGAGTTTGTAATGCACAACACAAAGCAACAGGACACCAATCTGTACTGGCTGAAAAACATGAACAATCATATTACAGTATCTGTAAAGTATTAGCCCACATTTCATGTTTTGTTTGTACACAGCTAGCTTGTCAGTGTATGTTGTTGGGCGGTATAGCCCGGTTGGTAGAGCGGCAGTGCCAGCAACTTGAGGGTTGCAGGTTCGATCCCCGCTTCCGCCATCCTAGTCACTGCCGTTGTGTCCTTGGGCAAGACACTTTACCCACCTGCTCCCAGTGTGGGTAAAGCTTTGAGTCACTTGAGAAAAAGCGCTATATAAATGTAATTCACTTCACTTCACACTTCACTAACAAGCATAATGTGTTGCCTGTATCATGATCAATATTATTGTGACTCACTTGATGGAAAGTTGTGTGTTTGGTCCAGCTGGCCGGGAACATTTTTTTCCAGTTTATTTTGGGTAAGCATAGCTTGGCTCCAATTTCCACAATTACCGTCAAGTCACGCTGGTCCTGACTCTCTCAACTTCCGTCTGCTCCAATGTTTAACCCTCTCTTCGTGCTCTTCACCCTCTCTTCGTGCTCGCTTTTATAAGCAGCAGTTCATCCTCTGTATATTCAGCTTAAAAAATATAAGGTTGTGAATCCTCATTTGTCCAAAAATAGCCTTCTTTATTGTCTGTTACCAAGTCTGCCATGATTAGAAAACACTCGCATTTGTTTCTGGAAGTAGGAACACATTTGTTGCCCCATGTCGGAAGTGCGTTGCTATGGGAACGGAAATTAATGCGCTGAGGAAATAAGTTTCCGGTATTGGTTAAAATGATCAAAATATGGTAAATATTGAACATATTATATATTGTTATGAAGGTGTCTGTTACTACATTATCTATAGACTTGCAGTGTGCATATAAAACGTTGGAGGTTTTGAAGTTGTTTTAGAGGGCTTTGAAGGATACAACGGTGACTCCCATTAGTCGCATCTTGCAAGTGTTTTCTTATCATCTTGTGTTCTTGTCAGTGCAGATCCCCTTCAAAGCATGAGTAAAGAATGCACGACAGACCTAATAAGTCCGAAAGAGATTATACTGTATTATTTGCTCACAGATGATACGGACATAGAAATAATTTGTCTGTATAATTTCCAAGCAGTAATTAAGAAATTGAAACAAAACTACTACAAGGAAAGAATAAACAATAGAAACATGAGCAAACAATAGCATCATATCACATTTTTAAAAATGTTTTTCTTTGACGGAAATGGTCTTAACAATGTCTTCTGGGATGTGGGAAGTTTTCATGAACTTTTTGTTTTCTTCGTTTCTTCGTTGTAATTAGTGAGTGCTGATTAAAGCCTGTCGATGATAAACCCAAAGAGGAGTTCTACACTTCCAAACTTTGCTCAAGGAGCATCAACATGGTGAAATCACACATGCTATTAGCCAATCACAAGGCTGCGATTAAAGGCAGGCAGCAGTTAACGCAACAGTGTCAATTTTTTTTGGCTTGGCCAAAAAAGCACATTTTGCTGTATAAAATAAATGAAAATAGTAATAAACACTTGCAATAAACAGTCTTGTGAGCCAATTCTAATTAGAGAGAGAGAGAGAGAGAGAGAGAGAAAACAGTTAATGTAAACTTCTCAACTATTCGAGATTATCATTAGCCACGTGTACATGGACAAAATGTATTTAATCTGATCATCATTTGGTTTATGTTTATGGTAATATGTACATGGACCCTGTAAAAAATGATCTGAATATGACATGCATTTCCATGCATCACATCTTAAATTGGAATACATTACTTTGACATGCGCAGAACATAACATATACTCAAAGGTCTGTTATTGTTTGTGCTATGGCGCTCACTGCAGGTGCTTAAGAAGCAGTCGACTTCCACTGTAAACAAACATGGTTTTTGATCATTTTTGCTTGTCCGACGTTATCACGGTATTTTACTTTTAATGTTTTCCTTCTGTTCACTACTTTTGTTTTACCTCTCTTTTCGAAATGTAGTTGTTCTGTGCTTTTTATGTTGTGATTATGTACGGATTGCGGCGTGTCTTTGTTACGACATTCTGTGTACGCGTTTGAGGCTAGCAGTTAGCACTTGGAGTAGCTGTAATGTCGTCAATAAAGCAGCTCATTAAGACAACTGGGTCCCTTGTTTTATTGTTACATCGACACATGACTCTCCAGACCATAATTTTGTTTTTGCTCTACTCGTTTTAAAGCAACAAACTCAACAGTATAGAACGCTACGTCTGTACATGCTGAATGTGGGGCGACAGCAGCAAGACAATCGCTGCATTCCGAGACTAGTACATTTAGTCCCACCTCTACCACCAAAGTATAGCTAACATCAAAAACCTGCGTCTTACTGCGCAGGTTTTTGATGTTAGCTATACTAATATATACTGTTCCAAATTTCGGAAGATGTGTTTTCATGCGCTACATACAATCCGAATGGCTATTGGCATAAACCACCCGCCTCGATCGGAATCAAATTTTGATCCGAACGAGTGCGATCTGGTCAGAATATTCAGAATGGCGTGGTAACATTAAGCATTTTTATTCCGGTTAGGCTTATAATCCGGTGAAATGTGTCCATGTGTACATAGCTACTGTAAAATGCTTACAATTTTGTCTCTACAGACAATATATACTGTATACCAGGCCTGGGCAATTCTTTTGACTCGGGGGTCAAATTTACAGAAAAAAATGTGTCGGGGGGCCGGTATATCTATTTTTAGGAACACTAATACAAAACATCACAATAATGTCTGATTGAAAGCTAAAAATGTTATGACAGACCGCCTTAAAAAACGGAATGCAAAAAAAAAAAACTGAATTTTTTTTTTACTGAATGTACATGAAAATAAAGAATGTGGGATTTACGATATTAACTATGAACGACAAACCACTAAATATTGACAACATATGAACGTCACACCCCATCTCGATCGACATATTTTAAAATGAAGCGAAACGCAAGAAATGCAACAAACACAGCGAAATATGAATGCGAAGGGAAAGCTGATACATCACTAAGCTTTCGAACTTTGTTGTAAAAATCTCCTTCCGCATCTGTCCCTGACACCCGCATTTCAGACTGGTCGCTCTGGAAACACTCTGCGGAAACGCACCCCACCCACACTGCTTGGTGCCTCGTCCGAGCTGCTGTGACTTAAATTACCATAGTAACTACAAACATTTGTAGTATATCATGCAAAAGCACATATTCAAACCATTGAAATACTTTGTATAGTTCAAGACTTACGCTCATGAGAAAATATCACTGCACATCATAATGGCAGCTACACTTTCTAATTAAAAATCTAAAAAAATTATTTGGGAATGTCTGGCGGGCCAAATTGAAAAGCTTAACGGGCCGCATGCGGCCCCCGGGGCTTAATTTGCCCAGGTTTGCTGTATAATAACTATCTGCATTAGGACATGGGCATTACATGTTTTGTAAGTGGCATTAAAAAGCAATAAATGAGACTTGTTCAGGCTAGAGCCAGTTTACATTGTTTCCTATGGGGAACTCTGCTTCACTGTACGAACGTTTCCATTTACGAACCATGTTCAAGAACCCGTGAATCGAGACGTGAATCGATGTTCCACTGTAGAAAGTCTTCCAGGAAGAGTGGAATCTGTTAAAGCAAAGTTTACAAAGTTTGTTGGGGGGGCGGAAACCGAGCGAATGTCCTCTCAAACGGCATGAAGTCACATATCACCATCTCATCAGCTTTCGGTTCATCCCCACCCCAAAATCTTATAAATCTATGTCTCATGTCCATCAAATCACGTCTCTATTGTGCGAAGTGGTGCTAAGCGGCGTGTCGCGATAATTGCGCCAACGAAAGCGTCTGCCTCACCTCGCTGACCTGCGAGCCCCCCCGCCCACCTGACCAATCACGCGCCATCTTCAGACACATTATACGATAATCACAGCTATTCACAAGTTGCACGTGTTTTTTGTATCCTCACTTGATTGCCCAGCTAACAGTTAGTCCGTAAATCTTCCAGTAAGTCATTTTCATTGGCGAAGGAGATGTTACATAAATAAAACTCTTGTTTAGCCACGCATTTCATTGCCCACCATTTTCCAAACGAATGTTGCTGGTGTTAATAGTCTGTGCCGCTTTAATTGGTTCCTAAATGCTTAAAGGGTGCCCTGCCCCCCCTGCAGGGCCTTTTAATGAACAGGTAGCCCTCCGTGATTATGGCAATCTCAGCCCGCCGCCCCGCTGTTAGTCGCCGCCTGCATGCACGAGCAGCGTCGAACGCCAGCCAGCCATGCGCGCTAAAAGGACAAAAGCAATTTGAGGAGCGCCTGCACACTGCAGGACGCTGGATAATTTGGAGGTGCAAAGAGAAAGACGCAACAAAAGAAAATGAGGGGAAGATGAGCTGTAAAAATAATTGACGTGAAGAAGAGGAATCATGTTTGATCAGAAGCTTTGCTGATTTGAAAACCACTTTTTAAGTGACTTCCTCAAGACAGCCAAACAAACTTTTTCTCCCCACTTTTTGTCACCGTCTTGTTTCTTGTCCGTTCTCAGGCTCAAAGTTGTAACCACGGTAACACCCCCCGGCCATTTCTTTTGCCTCTTTTCGACAGAAAAATCATTAAAAGTTTTGGTATGTCGTCTACAAAAATATGTGTTCACCATCTGTGACCTAACACGTGCCATTATTATGGAGTTTTCCAATGAGAATTATTAGCGGAAAAAATGGCAGAAACATGTGAATAAACTTACACAAACAAGAATAGTGAAAAACATGAATAATGGACACATCCTTAAAAAGGCCTATTTGTGGTACTCAAACCCCTATAATATGCATCTCGAAGTTAATACATGCAGTTGGATTTCAGTTGTACACATTAGGAAATAATAGTTTTGTACTTGTCAAAGATCTTCCTGCTGGAAAATGTTAAGTAAATTATATTTAGACAGCGCCCTCAGCTGGATTCCTAGTTGCACCACACTTTTTCCACTGGAGCAGGCGTCGTCAAACCAAAAAATTATGGTTGCAGGTAGGGCTGGGCGATATGGCCTTTTTTTAATATCTCAATATTTTTAGGCCATGTCACGATACACGATATATATCTGGATATTTTGCCTTAGCCTTGAATGAACACTTGATGCATATAATCACAGCAGTATGATGATTCTATGTGTCTACATTAAAACATTCTTGTTCATACTGCATTAATATATGCTTATTTTAAACTTTCATGCAGAGAGGGAAATCACAACTAAGTCAATTGACCAAAAGTGTATTTATTAAACAGTTATCAAGCAGTGACACAAACATTCATGTCATTTCCAAACAGAAAGTGCAAGATTGTCAGAGACATTTTAAAACAAGCTATAAGTGCACTTTTGTGCATGATGTCACTAAGATGACATATCAAAACAACACTTAATTAAAGTGCACTTTTTGTACAGAACGCCACTACAATAGTTAAAAACAAATAAAGTGCACTTTTGTGCATGATGTCACACAAGATATTTCAATAACTGTCAAATAAAAATGAGCTGCATAATAGGTTCCTGCGGACGTTATGTCCTTCTGTTGTTGACTTCTTTTTTTTTCATGCGGTGTTGATCTGGAAATAGTTGCTTCGGCATTTTGTTGGTGTGGCACCGAACGGAGATGTTGACATGCGGAATTTCAAGCACTCCTCATTCTCTAGCGGGTGACTTTTCAAATGATGCTACATTAGCAGTGCTGCTACTTTTTGTAGCAACGCTTTTGCCGCATAAATGTTGAACATATTCCCGCTTGAAGCCAAACCACCGCCGGACGATGGATCCCGTGCTGTTTTTCTTGGGAATTAATTCTTCCTCCATTTGTTACCAGATTCGCACCTTCTCTCTCTCTCGTATTACCACACACACCTCACCGTTAGCATCACAGCTAACGTTACTATGTCGCTACCTCCCTGCTCCGCGGGAGCGTCTAACGTTGCACACGTGACGTGTGTAAGAAGGTGCGCTTGGTTTACGTCTCTGTGAGAAGGAGAGACAAGAAAGAGTGGGAAACGCATGAAGCGTAATGCCCGCAGCTAAAAGCAACTGCGTTAGAACGTATACTCGAATATCACGATATACCGTATTTTTCGGACTATAAGTCGCAGTTGTTTTTCATAGTTTGGCCGGGGGTGCGACTTATACTCAGGAGCGACTCATGTGTGAAATGATTAACACATTACCGTAAAATAACAAATAATATTCTTTATCTCATTCACGTAAGAGACTAGACTTATAAGATTTCATGGGATTTAGCGATTAGGAGTGACAGATTGTTTGGTAAACGTATAGCATGTTCTATATGTTATAGTTATTTGAATGACTCTTACCATAATATGTTATGTTAACATACCAGTTGGTTATTTATGCCTCATATAACGTACACTTATTCAGCCTGTTGTTCACTATTCTTTATTAATTTTAAATTGCCTTTCAAATGTCTATTCTTGGTGTTGGCTTTTATCAAATAAATTTCCCCCAAAAATGCGACTTATACTCCAGTGCGACTTATATATGTTTTTTTCCTTCTTTATTATGCATTTTCGGCCGGTGCGACTTATACTCCGGAGCGACTTATACTCCGAAAAATAGGGTAGTCATTTTCTATATTGCACAGAGACAAACCCGCGATATATCGAGTATATCGATGTATCGCCCAGCCCTAGTTGCAGACTAATTATCGCTCCATAAATATCCAGTCAATATTAAGAATTTTGACGTCACACCAATGAATTCGGTTACACTAAAAAATAGGTGTCATGCCCTTGTGACTGATTTAGACTTGTTTACTTTTTCCCCTGTGTGTGGTATTTTAGTTCCGATCCTGTGCCCTCATTTTGTTATTCAAGCGGTAGAAAATGGAGGGATGGATGGCACTTCTTCTTGCCGTGCTCAGGCATCCACACCTGCTGCCTGATTGGCATTCGGGCCCAGGTGGACCCCACACGTTTCCTAATTAGTCCGAGACGGTCTCATTGTCCTGTCCTATGCCTAATGCTATGTCTAATATTCAACAGAATAAGTCTTGTGTCTTGTGCCCTTGCACTTGCCTTCTTTTGTTTCCTTTTTTGACATCTCCAGTCATGTTTCGACACTCCCTCGTAAGTGCGTTTTCTTTTTTGATTATTACAGAATATCCGTTACACTCACCGCCTGACTGTCGTCTGCTGCATCTTGGGGTCACATCGTTGAAGCTTCAAGCTCATGACCATTGGTCTGATAACCACTTTAAAAAACGGTGTCATAGGTGTGTTAGGGTGAACAAATCAAGCGTTCTTACCTTGCATGAAGTCTTAAACTTGCCCTGAGCTTACAATAAACAAACATGGTGTCTACCGTGTGGAACTTCTTTACAAGGAGACATTTTGTGTGCTATTTATGCCAAGTGTTCTTCAAACATTCCACGATGAGGGGGAAAAAACATCGACCTTCAACACATCAAAATGTATCATTGAAGATCCGGGCTTATGAGCTAGTAATACACTTCAAGCCACTGTTAGGACATAAACTTCCCTACTGATTTATAGATGTGTGATGTTAGGATGTTAGCATATACTTTATTTATCCCACAATGGGGAAATTATGTGGTTGCAGTGCAGATAAAAAAATAAAATAAAAGTATTAAAAGTAGCGCAAAAGTCACGAGAGTGCCACCCGTCGTTGCGCAGTCCTGAAGTTGTTTGAACCAACAGGTAAAAAAACACGAAAATAAGAGGGAAACACTAAAAAACACAATAAAAGAGCACTTAGCGGCTGCAACCAGTTGACGCTTCAGCTGCGGCATTTTTAAATAAAGCAACAAAAGTGAAACAAAATGAGTAATATATAAATACATTTGGTCAGCACAAAACTCCTGTACAGTTTGGCAAATCACAAAATACAGTTAATCTAAATAAATAAAAAAGAAGTGTTTCGTATCGGTCTTGAGAATCAGGAAGTTGAAAAGCCTTGAAGAAAAATATCCATACAAAAAAATGATCATACACAATTTAATGTTGAGAAAAGAAATTCACAAATGTGTGGGGCGTGAAATGTGAATTCCGAATAGGCATAGTACAGGGGTGTCCAAAGTGCGTCCCGGGGGCCTTTTGTGGCCAGGAGCTCGAGTTTTGTTGAAAAAAATAACCCAGTAAAAATGTATAAAAAGGGCAAAATAAGTAATGTAATGATAATTTTTTTTTTTTATGTTGATACTTAGAAATAATAACATACTGTTCACTTTGTCACTTATTACACAACATTTACACTAAGTTATTTCCTTAAATATGTACAGTTTTTATTATTATTAAATTTTTTTATTTTTTTTTTACAAAATAAAGTAATATTGACCAATGCAAGTTTGGACTTTTCAGTATTAGTGGAAAAAGTTTGGACACTCCTGTCATAGTACCTATAGTACATAATGTATTATGTCTATACTGTATAGGGCTGCAACAACTAATCGATTAAATCGATTATAAAAATAGTTGTCGATTAAATTAGTCATCGATTCGTTGGATCTATGCTATGCGCATGCGCAGAGGCTATTTTCTTATATATTTTTTTAATTTTTTAATTTTTAATTTATTTTTATAAACCTTTTTTTTTTAAACTGCAACACTTACAAACAGCTGAGAAACAATAATCAAAATAAGTATGGTGCCAGTATGCTGTTTTTTTTTCAACTGGAAAGGATAGAAATGTACTTTGTCTCTTTTATCCGATTATTAATCGATTAATTGAAGTAATAATCGACAGATTAATCGATTATCAAATTAGTTGTTAGTTACAGCCCTAATATTGTATTTGGGTTTTGTCAAATAGTTGCTCAAATTTTGCCACAGTTTTTGTAAACTGTCATATGGCCGTAACAAACCCCGTATTGCTCTCGTATCATGCAGCTGAATCGAGTATGAGAACGAAAAATCCAACGCGTAAAACTTTGCGTGTTGGTTAACAGTAATTGAGATCTACATTGGCATTTTTTTTTTTTTATTGATTTTTCTTTTGGTTTAAAATATAAATAAAAGTAGTGACAACTTTCATCCTTGTTGGATTACGAGTGCATTTTTTCTGTTGCACTGTGTTCTGTGTCTGCCATGTGTTTCCTTTCTGTGCAGTGTTGGCAGCTCAAAAAGAAACACCATGGTGAGCGAGATTGGCATGTGACATTTTATTTACTTTTGGACCGCTTTTGTTTGTAACCTGCATCCTCTGCAGTGGACATTTTCTTTCTTTTGTCAGAGTTACACATTTTGGAACGAAATAGCCCTGATATTCCAGACATACATTTTAGAATTTTTTTTGTATTTGTAAGATTTGGCCCAGGGGGTGGCCTGTAAGTTTGACATATGTGGTCCGGCGTGAGCAGAACCAGAGGCGGGTCTCATTGGGGGCTTGTATATGCATGTGGCTGGGTGGCAAACCTCAGGTTGTATACATATTTGTTCAATTGTGTGTCTGTGCGCGCTTCCGTAATCCTGCCCACCCTCCCACACGTGTATACAAACAGGTATAGGCCTGCGCCCATCTCAGCCACTGCGATGGTGACACGGATGAGGCCATGCGCGCCCTTTCGCCAGATGCCCTCTGTAAATAAGCACAGCCTTGGAGGGGGCGCCGTAAGGCCGCCTGGCTCACCTGGTCCCGACGGACGCAATCAGGACCCATTCTTACCTCGACTGGAGGGTGAGGAG
Organism: Nerophis lumbriciformis; assembly: GCF_033978685.3. NCBI lineage: Eukaryota > Metazoa > Chordata > Actinopteri > Syngnathiformes > Syngnathidae > Nerophis > Nerophis lumbriciformis. Next base: position 38,822,331 of record NC_084560.2, read on the forward strand.
AGGGTCTGGTGTGCATGAGCCTGCTGGTTGTGACACAGACGAGCCGTGGGTCTAATTCATTAAAGCGGCCCTCTAATATAAACAGCCATTCATTTAGCGGCCTGACACTGGGCCGTCTGGACAATGTGAAGAGTCCCAATAGAGCTGCCATACGCTTCTGTGTGTGCATGGAAGCTTGGAATGCCTGTTTTTGCCAAGCTAGGTGCACTGAAACAAACCAGAGGCCCCCATGAGGCTGCACATACTTAACAACTGCCAACCCAGCCGCTAAAAATATGACAACTAATCAATATTACAGTACAGTGGTACCTCGGTTTTTTTAGTCATCCAAAAATTGTACAAAAACTGAAGCAACTTTCCCTTAAGAAAACATAGAAATACCATGAATCTGTTCCAAAAAACATATTGACATAAAACAAATGTTACAGAGAGTAATTATAGTTTTACATGCAGAAAACTATGCAAAATACCGTATTTTTTGGTCTATAAGTCGCAGTTTTTTTCACAGTTTGGCCGGGGGTGCGACTTATACTCAGGAGAGACTTATGTGTGAAATGATTAACACATTAGCGTAAAATATCAAATAATATTATTTAGCTCATTCACGTAAGAGACTAGACGTATAAGATTTCATGGGATTTAGCGATTAGGAGTGACAGATTGTTTGGTAGACGTATAGCATGTTCTATATGTTATAGTTATTTGAATGACTCTTACCATAATATGTTACGTTAACATACCAGTTGGTTATTTATGCCTCATATAACGTACACTTATTCAGCCTGTTGTTCACTATTCTTTATTTATTTTAAATTGCCTTTCAAATGTCTATTCTTGGTGTTGCCTTTTATCAAATACATTTCCCCAAAAAATGCGACTTATATGTTTTTTTTCCTTCTTTATTATGCATTTTCAGCCGGTGCGACTTATACTCCGGAGCGACTTATAGTCCGAAAAATACAGTACCTGTAAATGACATAATGGCACATTTACCTTTGATTGAAGACTGTGATTGGCGAAGATAGTGATGAGTGAAGGAGGGAGTGCTTAGCTAGTGTTTATCACCTTCTTTATCAAAGTGCTGAAACGTTCAACTTTCTTTGAGCGCAGTTCCGCGGCTACGCAAAAACAAACCAGTTTGTTACACACAACGTTTGGATGTAGGGCTGTGCAATATGACTGAAGACTGTATCACGATATAAGTGTTTTGTATCAGTCCATATATTTTTTATGACCTATCGATTTCCGGTTTTGGTGGGGATGAGCACCTTGCATAATTTACTCACCACATTGGTCTGACTACGGTCCCTTTAAAAAAATCCTGCCATACTGTCGAGGTGACTTTTCCTGTTTTATCCACAAAGTATTCGCTCTCTGCAGCACTCACTTGTACTTTCTCTTCTCACTCCATGCAAATAATCAACCAGGACACAACAAGATGGTGCAACAAAACTTGATAATTGATACTGTCACTCCCACTAACCAGTGATCACTTTTTTGTTCATGCAACCAACCTTGCTTTGCAACTCCCGTTTTTTTTTTCTCAACGAAGAAAAACAATATTGAACGTTTTTTTTTTATTGATATCGATTAGGCGATATATTGATATTGTTTTGTTGTCCAGACCTGTTCGGACGTATGATAATTAAGACAGGACCTGGTTTACCAAAGGTTTGGATGTACTAAAACATGTGCAAACTTGATCGCACACACTAAGCTGGCCTACCAAACGTGTGCAAAGGGAATTGCATCTATTAAGTGAGCAGAATAAAGCGTGCAATTCATTTTGCGTCTATCTTCATTATTTGCAAAATATACGCTGATCATCAAAACGGCCACAATACTGGGAGGAAAAAATGCAAATATATTATACAGCAAGCACAATGATTTATCAACGCTCATTACCGTTTTGCGAGCACTACTTAGCGTTTTATTTAGCATGTGTGAGAAGTATGTGCAAACTGACAGTTCCACACACGGGTTAGACGATGGACCAACGAGAATCCTCCGTACGTGTGTGTTTGAACACATTTGGAAGGTCAGAAATAAAAAAAGATTAGACATATCGTCAATTCAGCAATTTCCTTTCATAATTATATAGTTGCTGGATGACTTAAGGGGCTGATTAAAATGAATTAAATTGTTGCGTTTTGGTGTCCAATGGTGTTTAGTTTAAATGTTGTATGTTCTTTTCATTAAGGAAATATATCACTGAAATATATCTTCCACATGAAACGTTATCTTTCATTTTGCATTTTCTTGCCTTTGAGTCATTGCAGACGCACGAATACGCAAGTGATGCGATCCACAGCCTCGCACACAGAATGAAGTGTCAGTGTGCATATGTTTCTGTCATCCAGATTGCAGAAAAGGTGTTACAGATTAGAGATGTGTGCTGCTGGTTCAGCATATCGCACACAGGTAGGAGCATAACATGAATGTGCAGAAAATGATCCAGTGTTTTCGTATGCACGCAAAATCCTCATTTAAATAAGGCGGTCTGCACCGCTCATTAATTGCACACGCAGTCTTAAAACAAAACCCAAAACCAGTGAAGTTGGGATGTTGTATAATTATTTTCAAATAATTTTCAACTTATATTCAATTGAATAGACTGCAAAGACAAGATATTTAATGTTGGAACTGAGAAAATGTAATTTTTTTTGCAAATAATCTTTAACTTAGAATTTAATGGCAGCAACTCATTGCAAAAAAGTTGGCACAGGGGCATTTTTACCACTGTGTTACATGGCCTTTCCTTTTAACAACACTCAGTAAACGTTTGGGATTTGAGGAGACCAATTTTTAAGCTTTTCAGGTGGAATTCTTTCCCAGTCTTGCTTGATGTACAGTTTAAGTTGTTCAACAGTCTGGGGTCTCCGTTGTGGTATTTTAGGCTTCATAATGCGTCACACATTTTCAATGGGAGACAGGTCTGGACTACAGGTAGGCCAGTCTATTACACGCACTCTTTACTACGAAGCCACGCTGTTGTAATATGTAGCTTGGCATTGTCTTGCTGAAATAAGCAACGTTGCTTGGCAACATATGTTGCTCCAAAACCTGTATGTACCTTTCGGTGCCTTTACAGATGTGTAAGTTACCCATGCCTTGGGCACTAATACACCCCCATACCATCACAGATGCTGGCTTTTGAAATTTGCGCCTATAACAATCCGGATGGTTCTTTTCCTCTTTGGTCCAGGGGACACGGCGTCCACAGTTTCCAAAAACAATTTGAAATGTGGACTCGTCAGACCACAGAACACTTTTCCACTTTGCATCAGTCCATCTTAGATGAGCTCGGGCCCAGTCAAGTCAGCAGCGTTCCTGGGTGTTGTTGATAAATGGCTTTGGCTTTGCATAGTAAAGATTTAACTTGCACTTACAGATGTAGCGATGAACTGTAGTTACTGACAGTGGTTTTCTGAAATGTTCCTGAGCCCATGTGGTGATATCCTCTACACACTGATGTCGGTTTTTGATGCAGTACCGTCTGAGGGATCGAAGGTCACAGGCATGTTGGTTTTCGGACTTGCCGCATACGTGCAGTGATTTCTCCAGATTCTCTGAAACTTTTGATATTACAGACCGTAGATGGTGAAATCCTAAATTCCTTGCAATAGCTGGTTGAGAAATGTTGTTCTTAAACTGTTGGACAATTCACTCACGTATTTGTTGACAAAGTGGTGACCCTCGCCCCATCCTTGTTTGTGAATGACTGAGCATTTCATGGAAGCGACTTTTATACCCAATCATGACACCCACCTGTTCCCAATTATCCTGTTCACCTGTGGGATGTTCCCAAATAAGTGTTTGATGAGCATGCCTCAACTTTCTCAGTCTTTTTTGGCACTTGTGCCAGCTTTTTTGAAACATGTTGCAGGCATCAAATTCCAAATGAGCTAATATTTGCAAAAAATAACAAAGTTTACCAGTTTGAACGTTAAGTATCTTGTCTTTGCAGTCTATTCAATTGAATATAAGTTGAAAAGGATTTGCAAATCATTGTATTTTTTATTTATTTACACAATGTGCCAACTTCACTGGTTTTGGGTTTTGTAGATTGCACGCAACACGCCCACTCATAGTACACGCTAAGGTTGTACGGTACACCAGTACTAATAAACTGTACTATACTGCTTCTGAAAAATACCGGTATTTTTTTTTTTCCCGGACACGATAGCTGTCACTTCGTGACATTAGCAGTAAAACGAGCAGATGTGCATGTTAGGCAACACGCACGCAGTACTTACAAGCAGACACATGTGAGGACAAAAGAGGAAGAATGGACGCATTTTGGCATAAGAACTAGCATTTAAGATGAAGCTATAAAGACTGAAGCGCCGCTTTGCAAGGGGTGCTTTAAAACATAGCTAGCTCGCAGTTAACGTCCATCCGCAGTCGGTAGTGTTTTAGCTACTTGTAAATCACTAATCCTCGCCTCCATGGCGACAAATAAAGTAAGTTTCTTACAAGTATCATCCCTGCAGGACGAGGAAAAGCTAAACATGCTTCACTACACACCGTAGGATACAATAGTTAACCGCTAACAACAAGCTAGCGCTCCTGAATGTAAACAAATGCTATGGGTGAATCTACACAGACATGGACTTTTAACTATACCAAGTACAATAAAATTGGTAGTATCACCTAAAACTAATGTTGTCACGTTTAGGTCGAATCGTTATGTGGGGTCGTTCTCCCAGGAATGCAGACGGACCACTCCGGACAAAGCGTTCAGGTAAAAACATGATTTATTCACAAAAATAACGCGAAATACCAAAAAACAGAAAACAAGCAAAAGGAAAAAAGTGCCGATCGCACTGGATGCTATTGATGGGTCTGGCAACACCGATGCATCGGCGCATGCGTCACGCTCATAGAGCAAAACCCTGTGTCGGTGCACGTACCGCTTTTAGAAAGTCACGTGACCGATCATGAGCTGTTTCGGTCACATGACCGATACGCGAACTGTGTCGCACTGACGCCTCCTCTGTGCCCTGTGAGTGGGTCTTTTCTACAGCCGGAGAAATAATAACAAAGAAGAGAAATCGTCTAAAATTTAATACGTTGGAAAAACTTTTTTTTTTATATAAAAATGTGTAGGAATAAAATAAAATAAAAATTCCCAGTCCACAAGCATCCTCATTCACAACATGTTCTCTTAGATTTCCATGTTATGATACATGTTCACATTATTTATTGACTGTATCTAAAAAAGATAAAAATATATTTTTATTTAAATGAAGATATGAAATAATCCTAAATGAAATACAATGACTTGGTTTATATTATTGTATATACTAGGTCATAAAATCAGTGTCAGTTGAGTCGGTCCACAGGTTGCCTGTAGGGATTTTTAATGTCCAGCAGATGTCAATATTTAGTGATGCAGTATCAATACAGTTTTGCAATGTGTCGAAACGCTTCATGACGCCTCATCAACCCATCACTACTGGATGCTAAACTAACACTTAGCACAAACTATGGATGAGAAAGACTTACTAACTGTAGCATGAACAAACAAGACCTATGTAGCAAGGCATGAAGCAAACAACTAGAGACAAGGCAAAACTCACGTAACAGGTGCTTGTAGCAAATAATGACGCCAGGCCAATTGACCGGCAAAGGCAGGCTTAAATAATGCCTCTGATTAGTGCTCGGGTAGCAGGTGAGCGGCCGAACACTAATCAGAGACAGGTGAACATAATGAGCAACCATAGCAACCAAAACAAACTCAGGAGGTGCACAAACAGGAACTAAAGGAGTCCAAAACTAACAGAAAACACAAAAACATGATCCGGACCAAGGATCATGACAAATGTAAAGTATCCAAACAGAAGAATAAGTGATTATTACATTTTAACAGAAGTCTAGATAGAACATGTTTTAACGGAAAGTAAGCAGATATTAACAGTAAATGATCAAGTAGATTAATAATCAATTTTCTACAGTTTGTCCCTCATAATTTTAACCAAATAATAGAATATTTCATCAGCCAAATTAGTTTGCCTGCTTACTAATAAAAGAATAGTTGTCTAGTATGTTCACTGTTATTTAATGACACAATTGTTCTTTGATTGCAATAAGAAACATATGTTTAATGTGTCTGAAGATTTCATGTTAAAATTAAGACAATAATTACATTTTCTTGTGGTCGTCTTTATTTTTAAGAGTATCAAAGTAACGCAATACATTTTGGTACCGGTACCAAAATATTGTTATCGGGACCACACTATAAACGCTATTTTGTTTTTTTTGCACACGCTATCTTTCAGGTGGTAATTGGATCTTATTAAATCAAGCCCACAGTGTACAAAAACTGGGGCAATATTTTAGAATTGTTTTTGTCATACACCAAATTGTACACAAACTGCTACTACTGTAAATTGTTGGTTGTTCAAATAACTCTGCTTTTTCATCGTCTTGTTGCCACATTCCTGCCCCCCGACCCCAAAAAAAGGGTACATGAAGAATACCTTGAGAAGAGAAACCAATTATTAAGAATGGTTGCCCTCGCTTAATGTGAGACCTCAGTGTTGAGGGATTCATTTGGTGTTTTTTGTTTGGCCTTTTTTTTTTTTTTTTAGCTTTGTTATGTCTTTCTCATTCAGTGTTAAAGTTAGGACAGGGTGTTTTTAAGTGTTACCCATAGCACACACACACACGGTAAAAAGTTAAAACTTTAACTGTGTAGTCCAACGGGATCGCGGGAGTGAATTAAAATGAAGACTGATGGGAAGCAGACCCAGATTTGATACATAATTAGAAGATTAGAGTTTAAAGGGGGATAGAAAAGTTGACATGTTAACGAGCAGCAAAGACACTTTCCTGTAAACTTGAATTCAAGGCTACAACACTTAAAGGATCCACTTTGTGTATTTTTTTTTAATCACAGACAAACTTTTCATCAAAAGCAAGGGTGTCCAAATTGAAAAGTCAAATCATGCGTGGGCCATTTTGAAATTTTAATCTGGGGGGGGAAAAAAGGCTAAAAAACCTTTTGTGATAGCTTTGTATTATAAAAAGTTAAAGTTAAAGTACGCACGATTATCACACACACACTAGGTGTGGCGAAATGATTCTCTGCATTTGACCCATCACTCTTGATCACCCCCTGGGAGGTGAGGGGAGCAGTGCGCAGCAGCGGTGCGCCCGGGAATCATTTTTGATTATTTAACCCCCAATTCCAACCGTTGATGCTGAGTGCCAAGCAGGGAGGAAATGGGTCCCATTTTTATAGTCTTTGGTATGAGTTATAAGTGACAAATCATATTGGTGTTAGCTATTAGTATCAGAATGTCATTTTTTCTCATTACATAAGTCTTTTTTTCTTACATATATATGGTGTAACGGTACGTGTATTTGTATTGAACCGTTTCGGTACGGGGGTTCCGGTTCGGTTCGGAGGTGTACCGAAAGAGTTTCCACACGGACATATTAAGTAGCGTACCGCACGTTGTGTAAACAATGCACACCGAGGCACAACACACGGCATGCTAACAGCTAACGGGCTACGATAGACTGACCATACGTCCTCTTTTCACCGGACATGTCCTCTTTTGCGGGGCTGTCAGGGCGGAGTTTCTTAAATGCCTCAAATGTCCGGCATTTTGAGTTAGGGTTGCGTGTATTTTCAATGTACGTTCAGGGTTAAGAAGGGGTTAAAAACAAAACAAATTGTGTGCGCAGCAGCATTGGTGAGGGAGGGGCAGAGAGAGAGAGAGACAGAGAGAGAGAGAGAGAGTTATGATAAACGCGCATGCGTCGCCAGGCTCTGCTTTTTATCCATAGATTTATCACATTTATTTTTTTATTATCTAAAAGTGTGCCCCGGAGGCCATTTGCGGCCCACAGCTTATGTTTTAAAGGCCCACGGCACATTCTAAAAATACTATTAAGATAAACAAAAACATAACAAAAGGGAAATAAAAAAGCTTAAAGGTTAAATGTAATTTAGAAAAAGTTGCAATTTTGACTAATAAAACAAAGCTGTTTTTTTTCTTTCAAACTGTCATTGCTCAAAACATAATATTGAATCAAAATCAATGTTATTATGAATTATTGACCTATCCAAGATTCTGATTACTTCACATCAAATATTCCACTAAGAAAAATATTTTTGGTGGAAGATTTTGCAAATTTGGTAAGTAAATAACGCAAAAATGTATATTTTGTTGTTTTCTTACTGTACCGAAAATGAACCGAACAGTGACCTCTAAACCGAGGTACGTACCGAACCGAAAATTTTGTGTACCGTTACGCCCCTAATATGTACTTATTTTTTGATTTTGTTTTATTTCCATACGTGGAACTGCAGGACGCAAAAGGCCCACAGGCTGCACTTAGGACACCCCTGATCCATAGTATAGTGAGCTTGAATAATTCTTGAAGTCAATTTTTGAGCCAAATTATTCTACATTTTAAATGACCAAAATAGTCACAGTGTCCCCAAATTATAGACAATAATAATGATAATTGTATTAGTAATCATTGTCAAATAATACTTGTTAATATTATTATTCATATATTACATGATTTTATTATAATTCCCATATTTTTCGGAGTATAAGTCGCTCCGGAGTTTAAATCGCACCGGCCGAAAATGCATAATAAAGAAAGAAAAAAACATAAGTCGCACTGGAGTATAAGTCGCATTTTTGGGGGAAATTTATTTGATAAAAGCCAACACCAAGAATAGACATTTGAAAGGCAATTAAAAAAAAAAAAAAAGAATAGTGAACAGGCTGAATAAGTGTACGCTATATGAGGCATAAATAACCAACTGGTATGTTAATGTAACATATTATGGTAAGAGTCATTCAAATAACTATAACATATAGAACATGCTATACGTTTACCAAACAATCTGTCACTCCTAATCGCTAAATCCCATGAAATATTGTACTTCTAGTCTCTTACGTGAATGAGATAAATAATATTATTTGATATTTTACGGTAATGTGTTAATAATTTCACGCATAAGTCGCTCCCGAGTATAAGTCGCAACCCCGGCCAAACTATGAAAAAAAACTGCGACTTAGTCCGAAAAATACGGTATTATTGTAGTTAATAATTACTTTTACTAAAAGTAATGTATTTATAAGTGTCTTACTCGGCACTTAAGGACACCTTATATAAGAAATAGGGATCAATAAAAGCAGTGCTAAAACAAAAATGTAAACATATTGAAAATAGTTACACTTATTCTCAATTAAGTTATTGATTGAATGATTTAAAAATATACAATCTAAAACAAACATAATGAATTACAATAATACAATCTATTAGAAAATGAATATCTGATAAAGCGTCATAAACTGAAATAAATGCCTATACAAAATCATTGTTGAAATGCCTGTAATTTCACCAAAGTGACAGTTGTATGTGTGAGGATGGCAATTGTCGGCAGGTTGATGTACTTGCTGACTCTGAATGTGGAATGTTGCTTTTCAAGGGGTTGCAACTCTACACACGCACAAAATTTTTTAGTAACACACCCGTACTTTTAAACACACAACACATACACACACGGCAAGGAATCTGCCACCACTAATTGTGTCTGACCAGTGCAGTCCGGGTCATGGGAGTGCTGCGGTGCAAGACAGGGTAGCCATTGTGGTGGCCTCAAACATAGCTTATCCACAGGCCTGTTATTAGCCTGAGAAACTATCACCGCTTCTTTCTTTTTCCCCCTGCTCTGTGTGTTTTAATAAAGCGGGGCAGAAATATGCAACAACAGCAGCAGCTAATAATAATACTTTCTTTCTGCCCCTCGGTTGATTCCATTCTGTTCTATTCTGTTTGTTGTCTTTGTAGGGCCTCTGTTCATGAAGTTTCAATTACAGCCATAGTGTCACACTCCTTTTAGTCAAACACAACATGGTTTAACATCATTTTCTCATTTTTCTTTTGGTTTTTGAGCAGTGGTATAAGGAAGTGTGGCTGTAGGCAACCTCCTGATGTAGTTTTTTTTTAATTAAAGCAGGCTCAGCATGTTGCTCCTTACCGCTATTACACCATTGTTACCTTTTGAACCTTCCGTGTACAGAACCAAAGCAAGTCTCTTCATGAAGACTGACCTCCAGTGTTTGCATGTTGGTGGTTTGGTCCTCGTGTTCCCCAAACAAAAGTCTCACATGACACACTAGTTGATAGCTCCTTTCATTGTTTTTCATTTGTAAACATTAACCCGCAAATCTCCCAACCTCCCCGAGGGAGGAAATGTGCGTGTTTTTGTTGGGCTGCACACATCAACTGGAGTCTCATTGATGACAAGGGATGTTATGGTGAGATGGCTTTGGTAGTCCAGTGGCTCACGTGCCTCTGAGGTCACTTCCACATTCCCTGGCATCCGTCGTGGAGTTTGCCTTTCACACTAATTCAGCTGGGATAGACTCCAGCCCCTGTCTTGACCCTGAACGATCTAAATCAGGGGTCTTCGTTTTCCAGGCCAAGGACCCCCAAAACTGATTGAGAGACGTAGCGGGGACCCCTACTTACAGTATATATCTTGTATGAAAAATATTTGATATGAAACTAGTACCTTGTTGTTGTGCAGTACTGACAATATTTGAATAGGAGTATTGTGCCTCCAATACCTAGCTGCAAACTAGTGTGCTAATCACTAGCTGGCATCTAGTGTGCTAATTACGAGCTGACAACTAACGTGTTAATCACTAGCTGGCAACCAGCGTCTTAATTGCTAGCTGGCAACGAGCACGCTAATCGCTAGCTAACAGCTAGCGCGCCAATCGCTTAGCTGACAACTAGCTTGCCAATCGCTAGCAGACAACTAGAGCAATGATCGCTAGCTGACCAGTAGAACCCTAATCCTTTGCTGGACACTAGAGTGCTAATGGCTAGCTGAAAATTAACGCGCTAATCATTAGCTGAAAACTAGCGCGCCAATCGCTAGCTGACAACTAGAGTGTGTCAGTCACTAGCTGACAACTAGAGTGTGCCAGTCACTAGCTGACAACTAGAGTGTGCAAGTCACTAGCTGACAACTAGAGTGTGCCAGTCACTAGCTGACAACTAGAGTGTGCCAGTCACTAGCTGACAACTAAAGCGTTAATAGGAAGCTGGCAACTAGAGTATTAATTGTTACCTGGCAACTAGAGCGCTAATTGCTAGCTGGTAACTAGTGCACTATTTGTTAACTGAAAATTAATGCAGTAATCACTAGTTGACAATTAGAGCTGTAATTGTTAGCTGAAAAATAACTTTAGCTGACAACTAGCGTGCCAATCGCTAGCAGACAACTAGAGCAATAATCGCTAGCTGACCAGTAGAACCCTAATCCTTTGCTGGACACTAGAGTGCTAATGGCTAGCTGAAAATTAACGCGCTAATCATTAGCTGAAAACTAGCGCGCCAATCGCTAGCTGACAACTAGAGTGTGCAAGTCACTAGCTGACAACTAGAGTGTGCCAGTCGCTAGCTGACAACTAGAGTGTGCCAGTCACTAGCTGACAACTAAAGCGTTAATAGGAAGCTGGCAACTAGAGTATTAATTGTTACCTGGCAACTAGAGCGCTAATTGCTAGCTGATAACTAGTGCACTAATTGTTAACTGAAAATGAATGCAGTAATCACTAGTTGACAATTAGAGCTGTAATTGTTAGCTGAAAAATAACTTTAGCTGACAACTAATGCGCTAATCGTTAGCTGACCACTAATGCGCTAATCGCTAGCTGACAACGAGATCACTAATTGTTAGCTTGCAACTATAGCGCTAATCTTTAGCTGGCAACTACAGCGCTAACCTAACCGCTAGCGGACAAATCATGCGCTAATCGTTAGCTGGCCACGAGTGCTCAAATTGCTAGCTGGCAACTAACACAGCAATTGCCAGCTGGCAACTAACACGCTAATTGTTAGCTGACAACTAACGTGCCAATTGCTAGCTGACAACTGTCTTATGTGTCATTTAAGATATTTATATTTGTGGAAAATTGTGGGGGGAAAATAAAATAAAAATATATATATAAAAAAAAAAAATCTAACAAAAATGTCACAGCCCCCCTGCAGTACCTCTGTGGACCACTTGGTGAACCCCCTGTTGAAGATGAAATGGTACCAAAAATGAATGGATTGATGCTTTGATAAAATTGTGAATGACTTTTTCTGCATCACTGGTTGGAATGAGTTGGCCTTCAGCTTTTGGACTCAGTATGGTTGTTCTAAAGACCTCAGACGAGCTGGCCTTTGACTCTCAAAGACTCTCCTTCAACTGTTGACTTGAATTATCCTCCCGCCGTCTTTATTAGCAGCAGCGGTGGAATCAGAGGAGAGCGGCGAGCACGGAGGAAGGAAGGGGGGAGTCGCCACCGCTAAGTGCTCCACTTCTGATCTCTGATGGAGGTCACAGGGTCGCCGCTCAGCCTCACCCTGATGACTTGTGACACCGTGCGAGAAAACCAAAACCACCCGGATGGAGTCGCATCCTCCAGGATTGGTGATTAAGTAGAACGCGGCTGCTCAAAATCGACACGGCTGTGTCCTTACTTCATTTTGCGAGGCTCTCATGGTCAAATCTGTGCCAAAATATGAAGTGATAAGCTATTTTGGACTAGCGTGCAATTAATGGGTCAGCATCAGACCCAGGGTTTATGTTTACGGGACGCCCGCTCTCTAATCATATCGCCAAATTAGATGTCATTTGGGGTTTTTCAAGTCGGGCCGCTCTTCGTTTACTCACGACTTTAGTCTGAGAGTGCCAGCATCAGACAAGATGTAATTAAAAATGAAATGCAATCATGCGCGACGCATACTTCAGCCGTTACACCAGACTTTGGGGGGAACCAAGTGTGAGACTGGCTGGGAAAATGTATGCAGCTGCAGTAGTAGTCACTCCGAACATTTTAAATATACTCATGTCCGATGATAAATTACCTTTTTTTCTCTACACTGCATGTTTTTTTTTTCCTTTAAAGCTTGACAAGTGGCCAAGTTGCTCTCGTTTGAATAAATGCTCTTTTAAATCAGACAGAGGGCAGCATACTATTAAATATTTGTCACTTTTCAGTGTGGCCATGATCTTTCACTGTTGTTATGTGTAGAATTTGTCTCATTATTCCAACAAAACAGCTACCGTATTTTTCGGACTATAAGTGCGACTTATACTCAGGAGCGACTTATGTGTGAAATTATTAAAACATTGCCGTAAAATAACAAATAATATTATTTATCTCATTCACGTAAGAGACTAGACGTATAAGATTTCATGGGATTTAGCGATTAGGAGTGACAGATTGTTTGGTAAACGTATAGCATGTTCTATATGTTATAGTTATTTGAATGACTCTTACCATAATTTGTTACGTTAACATACCATTTGGTTATTTATGCCTCATATAACGTACACTTATTCAGCCTGTTGTTCACTATTCTTTATTTATTTTAAATTGCCTTTCAAATGTCTATTCTTGGTGTTGGCTTTTATCAAATAAATTTTCCCCAAAAAATGCGACTTATACTTCAGTGCGACTTAGTTATGTTTTTTTTCCTTCTTTATTGTGCATTTTTGGCTGGTGCGACTTACACTCCGGAGCGACTTATACTCCGAAAAATACAGTACTTGTCACCGTGCCCCTTATTTATTCCATTTGTATTGGCTTGAATATAGGGCAGTTCTTTTAGTCCTAGAACGGGGTTCGGCAACCCGCGGCTCTGAAGCCGCATGTGGCTCTGTAGCGCCACACTAAAGGCTCCCTGGACCTTTTTCAAAAATGTGTGATCATGGAAAAAGATAAGGGATAAAATATATATTTTTGGTTTTAATCTGGTTTCTGTAGGAGGACAAACATGACACAAACCTTCCGAATAGTTAGAAATCCCACTCTTTATATTAAACATGCTTCACTGATGAGAGTATTTGACGAGCGCCGTTTTGTCCTGCTAATTTCGGCGGTCCTTGAACTCACCGTAGTTTGTGTACATGTACAACTTTCTCCGATGCTGACGCAGAAAGTCGTGTTTTATGCCACTCCTTCTTTGTCTCATTTTGTCCACCAAACCTTGTATGATGTGCATGAATGCACAAAGATGAGTTTTGTTGATGTTATTGACTTGTTGGAGTGCTTATCAGGCATATTTGGTCACAGCATGACTGCAAGGTAATCGATGCTAACATGCTATTTAGGCTAGCTGTCTGTACATATTGCATCATCATGCCTCATTTGTAGGTATATTTGAGCTAATTTATATTCCTTTATTTATGTCCTCTGTGTATTTAATAATATATTTGCATGTCTCATGACACATTATCTAAATATTGGCTGCATTTCTGATAGTTGTTTGTGTGCCATGTTGTTCCAGACCACAGCAAACATTACCCAGATTGCAAAGATTGTAATAAATCCATTAGAAGAAGACAGCCTGCCGTTTCCTTTAACTTGGACACACACATTTATACCTTTGGCCATCCTAAGCCAGTCATTTCCAGGAGTTATCTCACCCGCTGAGAAAGCCCCTGATTAATAATGTTTTCCAAAGTTGTAAAAATGTGTAGAATAAATATTATATTTCAACATTTCTGTCAATGAGGATTTGGGTCAGTCTGTGACACATGGCCATTTTGATAGTTGGCTAATTGAGCTAATATGGACACATCATGTGTTGCCTTCATTATAACACTATTATAAGGCTTTTAATTTTTGCGGCTCCAGACAGATTTATTTTTGGTCCAATATGGCTCTTTCAACATTTTGGGTTGCCGACCTCTGCCCTAGGAAAACAAACATGGGTCTTGTTAAACAGTATTTACACATGCAGACCAACAAGGGGTGCATCATATCTTCTCCTTTAACAAGTCAGAGCTTTTCTCCCTGTCACTCGCACACACCAGTGACATGAAGACATGTCAAGGTTGTCCCTCTCAGAGAGTAACCGGCTATTAACAGTAGATTGGAAAGTAGATTAATCATAGTTTTGAGAAATAATACAGCTGTAAATGTTACAGCCAAATTAGGGGCCTTTGTTACCTGTTTTGAAAGGGTTCTACTATCATTTATTTATTGTTATGGCAATACAGATTTAATGTTACATCGGCCATCTCTGTTTGGATACCGCTGTGTGAAGTTTGTAGGTTCTCTCTGGCTCCTTTCCACATTGCTAAAAAAGTGCAGGTTCAGTGAAGATCTAAATAGTATATGATTGGCTGGCGACCAGTCTAGTCTGGGATAGACTCCAGCTTACCTGTGAGCCTGTCGAGGATAAGCCGTACAGAAAGTGAATGAATCAGATGGTATCGTATTGTGTCAATAGAAAGACTACAGTTATCACCACGGCAGAATAAGGATTAGTGTGTTTAAACGAGTTGCTGCTGAAGGCGGACATTTCTCGTTTTGGCTGAACTGCTGTAAGCCTTCCCACTCATCTCCATGCCACTTGTACTCATGCTGGAAAAGAGTGGAGGATCAGACTTCCAATCTCTTTTCTCTTCTCCCACCTCCTCCTCCTCCTCCATCATCCATCCCGCCCAGACTGTCTCCTGTGTGTTTATCTTCTCATCAGGGCTCTTTATTGGTAAATAAGGCTTCCCTGCCTGGCCTCCTTCCTTCTGCTCTACCCTTCACTCCTGACACTCGTATCAGTGCTACTTTTGTGTGTGTAACTAGATGGCAGTGTTTAGGCTATTAGAGCCGTCTATTTACAATCTGGAGTTTCCTATTGATTATGTCTGCCTTCTACGAGTGTTTACACCAGGAGAAAATAAATAACACATGTGGCCGGCCGTCTGGCTCTGACTCAACATCGTCTCTTTTGTTTCTCCTTCTCCAGTGGGAACGTTCTCCCGACAGTCTGGCCACACTCCTCACTCTTACTGTGGTGGGCAGTTCAAATACACTCCACTTCAAAATATAACTACACTGATACCACTTTAGTCATCTTTAGAAGTCAACACCCTCCCGACTACTGGGGCTGGGCGATATGGCTGAAAACTGTATCACAATATAGGTGTTATGTATCGGTCGATATTGATAATTATTGATATTTCCAATACCAGGAGAAAAAAATATATATATATATATATATTTGTGCGTGTATATACTGTATGTGTGTGTGTATATATATGCAGTCGCGATCAAAAGTAAAGTAAAGAACATAATGTCATGGCTGTCTTGAGTTTCCAATACTTTCTACAACTTTTATTTTTTTGTGATAGAGTGATTGGAGCACAAACTTGTTGGTCACAAAAAACATTCATAAAGTTTGGTTCTTTTATGAGTTTATTATGGGTCTACTGCAAATGTGACCAAATCTGCTGGGTCAAAAGTATACATACAGCAATGTTAATATTTGGTTACATGTCCTTTGGCAAGTTTCACTGCAATAAGGCGCTTTTGGTAGCCATCCACAAGCTTCTGGTTGAATTTTTTACCACTCTTCTTGACAAAATTGGTGCAGTTCAGCTAAATTTGTTGGTTTTCTGACATGGACTTGTTTCTTCAGCATTGTCCACACGTTTAAGTCAGGACTTTCTAAAACCTTAATTCTAGCCTGATTTAGCCATTCCTTTACCACTTTTGACGTGTGTTTGGGGTCATTGTCCTGTTGGAACACCCAACTGCGCCCAGGACCCAACCTCCGGGCTGATGATTTTAGCTTGTCCTGAAGAATATGGAGGTAATCCTTCTTTTTCATTGTCCCATTTAAAGCACCAGTTCCATTGGCAGCTAAACAGGCCCAGAACATAATACTACCACCACCATGCTTGACGGTAGGCATGATGTTCCTGGGATTAAAGGCCTCACCTTTTCTCCTCCAAACATATTGCTGGGTATTGTGGCTAAACAGCAAAAAAAAAAAAATGTTTCATCTGACTACAGAACTTTCCTCCAGCAGATCTTATCTTTGTTCATGTGATGTCAAGCGTGGTGGTGGTAGTATTATGCTCTGGGCCTGTTTAGCTGCCAATAGAACTGGTGCTTTAAATGGGGCAATGAAAAAGGAGGATTACCTCCAAATTCTTCAGGACAAGCTAAAATCATCAGCCCGGAGGTTGGGTCTTGGGCGCAGTTGGGTGTTCCAACAGGACAATGACCCCAAACACACGTCAAAAGTGGTAAAGGAATGGCTAAATCAGGCTAGAATTAAGGTTTTAGAATGGCCTTCCCAAAGTCCTGACTTAAATGTGTGGACAATGCTGAAGAAACAAGTCCATGTCAGAAAACCAACAAATTTAGCTGAACTGCACCAATTTTGTCAAGAGGAGTGGTCAAAAATTCAACCAGAAGCTTCCCAGAAGCTTGTGGATGGCTACCAAAAGTAAATAAAAAAAAAAAGGTAAATAAAAAAAATAAATAAAAAATAAAAATCGGACAGATTTTTTTTCCTACACCCCTACTGCTTAGTATAATAGAATCTTGCCTGCTTCTTTTTTCAGAAACTACAGTTGATTCTATTCAAGTAAAATCCGAAATTAGACACCCGACAGAGCATATTTGTGCTTTGCTTTGCTCGCTGGCGTATTTAGGCTGTTATCCAGCTGTCTAGTCAGGGCACTTCACCACCGCCGTCTCAAGGCGGAGGAGATGAATGCAAAGTCAGCGGCGTGTTTATAGGCCGACAAGCTCGAGTTAGATGCCGTTTAATTTGGGACATTAAATACAAAACAAAAACAAACAACTTTCCAGCCCATAACTGCTTGATGTGGTTTCTCCTGTGTTCCCAACAGAGGGCAGTAGAGTCCTGATTTCAACCTTCAGGCCCTCATAGTACTCCATTCTCACCTGGACTGGTCTCTTTGGCCCAAATAGTCACCTGGAGTGTTAATATTGTTTTAGTCTGTTTTTGCATGCGTGGTGCATTTTTGTGTGTTTTGTCTCTTGTTGTTTTGCTGCGTCGCTATGTGGCCGTGCGGCGGCTGCACACCACCCTCCAGATGACAGTCTAATCAGAATGCATGTCCATGTGAAACGCCACCAGTCATTACTCGACTAAGTATAGGATGGCCGCTGGCGTCCGCCAAATGTTTTATGATAACCACGGCACGTTCAAATATGCGCTATGTGAGAACTTCTCTGCAGTCCAGTGAGCGTGACTCAATGTCATGGTGGCTTGGCAGTGAAGTCATTCGGCGTTCAAACTACGAACAATATACCGCCCTATGACAGCTGTTAGTGTTGAAGCCACACTGTTAAACTCCGGTCCTGTAGGTGGCACTAATGCATATTAGACCAGTGTTTTTCAACCTTTTTTGAGCCAAGGCCCTTTTTTTTTTAATTTAAAAAAAGTTAAAAGTTAAAGTTACCACTGATAGTCACACACACACTAGGTGTGGTGAAATTACCCTCTGCATTTGACCCATCCCCTTGTTCCACCCCTGGGAGGTGAGGGGAGCAGTGAGCAGCAACGGTGGCCGCGCTCAGGAATCATTTTGGCGATTTAACCCCCAATTCCAACCCTTGATGCTGAGTGCCAAGCATGGAGGTAATGGGTACCATTTTTATAGTCTTTGGTATGACTCGGCCGGGGTTTGAACTCACAACCTACCAATCTCAGGGCGGACACTCTAACAACAAGGCAGAAAATGTTAACAAATCAGTAGCGTACATTGACCAAATATGACAAACTGTGACGCAATTGTTTGATATGAATTGAAACCAAAACCTCTAACACCACTAATTCTCAAAGTAGGTCTACACAGCAATTAGCTACCTGCTGCCACCTACTGATATGGAGGAGTATTACATGGTCACACTGCCGAACGCGAGACAGCACAGACATTCAACAACGGCACATTTCTTGCGAATTACAATTATTGGTTCGGAATTAGGTGAAATTACCGTATTTTTCGGACTATAAGTCGCAGTTTTTTTCATAGTTTGGCCGGGGGTGCGACTTATACTCAGGAGCGATTTATGTGTGAAATGATTACCACATTAGCGTAAAATATCAAATAATATTATTTATCTCATTCACGTAAGAGACTAGACGTATAAGATTTCATGGGATTTAGCGATTAGGAGTGACAGATTGTTTGGTAAACGTATAGCATGTTCTATAAGTTATAGTTATTTGAATGACTCTTACCATAATATGTTACGTTAACATACCAGTTGGTTATTTATGCCTCATATAACGTACACTTATTCAGCCTGTTGTTCACTATTCTTTATTCATTTTAAATTGCCTTTCAAATGTCTATTCTTGGTGTTGGCTTTTATCAAATAAATTTCCCCAAAAAATGCGATTTATACTCCAGTGCGAGTTATGTTTTTTCCCTTCTTTATTATGCATTTATACTCCGAAAAATACGCTGCATATATTCCCATGGCACACCAGACAATATCTCACGGCACACCAGTGTCTCGCCCAGTGTGCCGCAGCACAGTGGTTGAAAAACACTTTATTAGACGCTGTTAGCCAACTACTAAATGAAAGGCCTAGTCACAGTGATCAATTATAAGGAGCTGCACTAAATGTCCCTGTATTCCTCTTTTAGACCACGGCCCACAGTATCAAGTTAAGTAAATATTTAGTTTGCATTGCCCTGCAAAACTATAGCAATCAAAAACATTAATTTCCTGGTGGTAGGATGAAATTGCTTCTGCTACTTAATATACATAAAGGGTGTCCGGATCCGATATTATGTATAGCTGATATTGGTCCGATATCAGCAAAAACTAGTATCAGATTATGTCTGTTTACATCAAAAATGTCAGATATAAGCGTTCCGATGCAAGCATTCCTGCAGCGCGTTTACTTGTGAAATGTCCTCCAATAAGCACACTAGTTATACAAGAGTCATTTACAAAAGGTAAACATGGTAGGCTATAGGCTACTAGGAGGTAGCCGCTACACAACAGCTAAGCACACAATAGCACACAAGCTAGACATACAGTTCATAGTAAGTGACTTAGTAAGTGATTTTATTGATCCACAATTTCCCTTGTGGGTCAATAAAGTTTGTCTAAGTGTCCTTAATTGAACAATATTGGAGTCTAATTTGTCAATATAAACACATATCAAGTAATTATAGTTGCATGTTACTAACACATACTTTTAATTTTCCTGAGGGAACTCTCCTGAAGGAATCAATAAAGTACTATCTATCTATCTACATACGTCTCCAAGGCAGAAGTGTATTAGAAAGTATCCAGTAACAAACATGTCTGCATTATTCGACTTGCCGAGTCACGAGCTCAACTTGAGTGCTAGATGTTGCCATTAAATTAATTACCACTCCACTTCAACCTCAAAACGGCATAGGTCCATTCCAGACGGTTGCTAATCAGTGTTTTTCATACCTATAATAGTGCTTTGCTTTAATGATTTCACTTGATCAAGCTTTTTTTAACATTCCACGCTACAATATAATAAAAGTAGGTATTAGTCGTGCTAATGTGGTATCTCATCAATATCGGTATCGGCCAATACTCAAGGCTTCAATATTGGTATCGTATCAAAAGTAGAAGCGTTACATCAGGACACTCCTAATAAAAATCACGATACTAGCAGTAAGTAGTAGTTTGTATTATTATCATTATCCTGGTGAGAACCAGCATTCGCATCCGTTGAAATGAGTTTCTTTTGTCAAAGTAACATATTTCGAAAGACATCAGTTGACTCACGAGTAACTTCCTTAATGCTTCAGTTCAGTGCCACTAAAATAAAAGCTGCGATAGAACATTTTCCGTATTTTGACTTTCCTAATACTTCTGACTTTCATAATAGTATTCTGACGTTTCATAAAAAGTGGATCTGCAATCTGTGGGGATAATAGTGCAGCACTTTGGCAGTGGGCAGTTTTTTTAAACCCACTCCCGGTCCCCTTGTGTTTCCATTATTTTCCAGAAAATGTCCTTTATTTTTAAATGCAAAAAAAAGTTATGTTTAAATTATTGTAAAATCCCGCAATATTTCCTGTTTTGTTGTAAAAAAAAAAATTGAATTGGTGAATTTATTACATAATTTTAATATTATTTTTTAATTTTGTATGTTTAATAAATAATAAATGATAAATGGGTTATACTTGTATATCGCTTTTCTACCTTCAAGGTACTCAAAGCGCTTTGACAGTATTACCACATTCACCCATTCACACACACATTCACACACTGATGGCGGGAGCTGCCATGCAAGGCGCTAACCAGCAGCCATCAGGAGCAAGGGGTGAAGTGTCTTGCTCAAGGACACAACGGACGTGACTAGGATGGTAGAAGGTGGGGATTGAACCCCAGTAACCAGCAACACTCCGATTGCTGGCACGGCCACTCTACCAACTTCACCACGCCGTTGTGGTTAATGTGTGAATAAAAAGGCTTTTCTTTGGACATAAAAAGTTTACCTTTTTTGAGTACTGTGTTTGCTTAGGGAATCTTTCAAAAGTATCGATTTGGCATTGGTATCAGAAAGTATGGAAACGGTACTTAACTCTACTAAGGGCTGCTCAAAAAATCGATTCACATCCAAATCACAATTTTTATTTATAAATTCATCATTTCTGAGAATCTGTTTTTGCAATTTATTTATTTTTATAAATTTTTGGATTAAAAACATAAAAAAGCTATTATTGATATTATTATTATTATTATTAATATTACTGACACTGTTGCTTCTATTAATTTTTGGTTTTAAATTTGTTAGTATTATATTTAATAAGTATTGTGTTTGTATGTCTTCTCGATTGCTTTGTAAATGTCAATGTAATGTAAAGCTGTGATTGGGTTGGAGTTGAGTTTGATCTATTTTATTATATTAACATTCTGTGATTCTTGTAAATACAATTTTAAAATTAAACGTTTAAAAATATGTTTTTCGGCCAACACTGCGTGTATAAGTCGTGCGTCAGCAGCCAAGAGGATTATTAGTAACCTGTAACCTGTTTTTAAAAGGTTTTATTAAAATGTTTTCACCAAATAATTTATTACGAGAATCGTAGATGTTCAGGATTTGGCTAACTTCAATCAGTCAATCCAAAGTCATCAAGTATTCTGTCAATCCGGCACGTTTTTCTTAGCATCATAGCATTTAAAGGTTCTGTCCTGCAGCGAAGGCCATGCTGGACTGGGTACAGCTTTGAGGCTTGGTCAGTAACCCGAGCCGACCCACAGAAAGAGAGTGAGGCGCCTTCTCCGAAACCAGCAGAGGACTTTTACCCTCTGTGTCTTTTTTACAAAATACAATGCAAAAGCAGTGCTGCTCCGGACAACGAATGCTAATGACCAACTACAGTAGCCGTCTAACGCTTTAAATATAAGTTGCTCTACTCTAATTGACTTGATCTCTCAATGAGACTTTAGGCATATTGCATGTTTGTTTTGGAGTTATCCTTGAAACATTTTTTTATTGCTTCAAACGAGTTTTCTCCTGATTCTAAGAACATCACTGTCATATTGAGTGCAAAACTATTTTTTGCGTTTGCAAACCTTACAAAAGCACAGGCTTCTAGTAAAACTCACAAAGATACATTAATATAGGCATATTTAGGCATATTTCATATCTGGTTTAGGAGTTATCCTTGAAAGAATTTTGTATTGCTTCAAACTAGTTTTCTCCGGATTCTAAGAACATTACTGTCATATAAAGGTAAAAATACAATTTTGTGTTTGCAAACCTTACAAAAGCCCAAGTTTCTAGTTAAACCCAGACATACATTAATACAGGCATATTTAGACATATTGCATGTTTGGTTTAGGACAGGGGTCGGCAACCCGCGGCTCTAGAGCCGCATGCGGCTCATTAGCGCCGCCCTAGTGGCTCCCTGGAGCTTTTTCAAAATGGAAAAAGATGAGGGGAAAAAACTTTTTTTTTGTTTTAATATGGTTTCTGTAAGAGGACAAACATGACACAAACCTCCCTAATTGTTATAAATCCCACTGTTTGTATTAAACATGCTTCACTGATTCGAGTATTTGGCGAGCGCCGTTTTGTCCTACTAATTTTGGTGGTCCTTGAACTTACCATAGTTTGTTTACATGTATAACTTTCTCCGAATTTCTAGGACGTGTTTTATGCCACTTCTTTTTCTGTCTCATTTTGTCCACCAAACTTTAAAAGTTGTGCATTAATGCACAAAGGTGAGTTTTGTTGATGTTATTGACTTGTGTGGAGTGCTAATCAGACATATTTGGTCACTGCATGACTGCAAGCTAATCGATGCTAACATGCTATTTAGG
The DNA here is from genome assembly GCF_033978685.3 of Nerophis lumbriciformis. Lineage (NCBI taxonomy): Eukaryota > Metazoa > Chordata > Actinopteri > Syngnathiformes > Syngnathidae > Nerophis > Nerophis lumbriciformis. Next base: position 38,845,463 of record NC_084560.2, read on the forward strand.
CTAGCTATATGTACATATTGCATCATTATGCCTCATTTGTAGCTATATTTGAGCTCATTTAGTTTCCTTTAAGTCCTCTTAATTCAATTTATATCTCATGACACACTATCTGTATGTAATATGACTTTTAATTTTTTGTGGCTCCAGACAAATTTGTTTTTGTATTTTTGGTCCAATATGGCTCTTTCAACATTTTGGGTTGCCGACCCCTGGTTTAGGAGTTTACTTTGTAACAATTTTTATTGCCTTTAAGCATGTAAGTCAATTTCTTGTTTTTCAATGAAGTTATGGTATTCCTTAAAAAAGATTTCCTTGGCATAAGTATAGACAAGTCTTACTACTCCCAATCAAAACTTGTCTACTGTCATGTAACTCATTTGGGTCCTATGTGTCAAATGAGGTCAGGACATAGCGTGAGAATCAGCCCCGTTTTTTTTATTATCTCTTTAACCATCATCCGATTTTTTATTTTTTATAAAGACCCCCCCTATAAAATGCCCATAAAATACCTCTTCACATCTATCATTACCTTTTGCCTGAAAACAATAACGCTTGTAAAACACTTTTTATTTTTAGTGGAGTTGTAAAAAAAAAAAGAAGTACCTGCTGACCATGTATTTCATTTTAATGGAGAAGCTGCTTTATGGAGGCCGGGTCATATGAGAGCCATCAATAAGGACGAGGCGAGAGTTCACTTAATGCATGTGCAAATACACGCAGAGTGAACACGCACAATACATCCGCATTGCCGCGTCGAGGCCGCTCAACCCGCCGCCATTAGCCCACAGGAAAAGGTCTGGCCACTGTAAATGCAATCACGGGATTATCCGCGCGCTACGTCAACCGAGCCCACGTCTATTAAGTCCAAGTTATGGACGCGGCATTTGTTCACATCAGCGCCCGAGATGGCAGATAATTAGGCACGCTAATCTGGTAATGCTTACAAATGGTCAATTTACAAGCAGCAGCGCTGATTAAGGCGCCAGGTCCACCATTACGACGGCACACGTGGTTCATACATGCTAACACGTACAAACACTGTGATGTCATCAGGGGTCAGCGTGTAGGTCGGGCTCGCAAAACAACGCTGCCATTAAGTACGATGTTGATTGCCAGCACATCACACTCCGCTGCCATAAACCGAACATGCGGCGGTGCTTATTACTCACATTACACCTTGACCTGACTGTAAACGCGGAGGAAATTACTAAACAACGACGAGTCTGCAAATAGTTTGAGTTTTTTTCGGCCAAAGCTCCACTAATAAAATTGACAAACTTCAAAACTTGATTGTACTTTTTTTTTTTTTTTATCACATGTGAAATCTCAAGGAAGGTTTATACACATTGACTAAAAAGCTTAATCAAAACTTTCGGTGCAATTTAATAAAACATACCTGTTTAATTTACGAGTAAACACGCCCATGACCTCCTGGCTACCTATTTAACCGAATAGAACCAACGTGAGCTCCATACATCACTTATTGCTGATATGGGATCAATAGTGGATTCAATTAGCTAATGATACAGACCATGACTTCCTGGATCGACTACAGAGCTTTTATTAGGGAGTTAACCTTTGATTTCAATCCATGTTTACATGTTTAATACTTGAATTTTTACTTGATTGGATCTGCCACAAAACGGGCGCATGACTTTACTCAGTTTGCTTTTTTCAAACGATGATCACAACAGACATGAGCCATTCGAGAGTTCATTTGGAAACTGGACCGATTATTTTCTGTGCCGTCGACCAGTAGAAACCCACCTTGCCATCAATACGGTATTCGATTTCTTGCCATGTTCGCTTACAGTACCCAGTACCTTTTATAGTACCCCTTCCACCAACAAAGTACCTGTAACACCAAATTTCAATCTGATCACAAAGTTTAATAAATAGAACAAATCTGGTTAAGACATCTTATCAACGGACTTTGTAATACATTCTTAAAATTGTAGAGAGACTATGGATACCCTGTACTTATTACTGTTCTAGCAGTTTTGTACTAAGCAGCCATGTTTGTTGAGCTTCTACGACAAGTTTCCAGTTTATCTGAGGTGATGATATATGAACTTTTCCTATAATGTTAATATTTTTTTAAATTAAAGAAGATATGCATACATTTCCACCAGAGTCATCTTAGTAGGTGCAAAATATCTTGAACACCTTTCGGACGTTACGATGCAGTGGAACTTCCATTTACAAACTTAATTGGTTCTTGAACAGGGTTCGTAAACCGAAAAGTTTGAATAGTAAAGCATAGTTTCTCATAAGAATCAATGTAAACATGAATAATTAGTTCTAGCCTTGACAAAAGTCCCTATTTTAGTATTAGTAATTTGACCTTGTGGGTGGGTACATTTGTGGCATTGTTAAAGACTGGGAGTTTCGGAGTGATCGACTAGCTGAGGCTTCATTTAGTCACCGCTAACGTTAGCAGATTGATTGATTGATTGAGACTTTTATTAGTAGATTGCACAGTGAAGTACATATTCCATACAATTGACCACTAAATGGTAACACCCCAATAAGTTTTTTGACTTGTTTAAGTCAGGGTCCACTTAAATTGATTCATGATACAGATATATACTATCATCATAATACAGTCATCACACAAGATGATCATCAGGGTATATACATTGAATTATTTACATTATTTACAATCCGGGGTGTGGGATGTGGGGGGGGGGGGTTAGGTTTGGTTGTCATCAACAATTGCATCATCAGAGAAATGGACATTGGAACAGTGTAGGACTGACTTGGTAGGATATGTACAGCAAGTAGTGGACATAGAGAGAGAGAGATCAGAAAGCATAAGATAAAGTATCTACATTTGATTATTTACATTTGATTATGAACAATCCGGGGAGGATGTTAGTTTAGGGTTGAAGAAACTAGCAGTGTGAGGGGATCCTTCATTGGCCAGTATGGCCTTCTTCTTTGCTGTAAAAGGTTTGGTGTGTAAAGGTCCCCTGTGGCATCTTTTTCAGTCTCATCACAATTAAAGACTTGCTGCAGAACAAAGACCCCTTCGCTGATAACATCCTCGAACTGAAGGTGCCGCAAGCCAGATAAGCGCTAGCTCAACGCGGTTGTCTAGTAACCCGAAGCTATATCAATCAATCAATCAATCAAGGTTTATTTATGTAGCCCTAAATCACAAGTGTCTCAAAGGGCTGCACAAGCCACAACGACATCCTCGGTACAGAGCTCACATAAGGGCAAAGAAAAACTCACCCCAGTGGGACGTCGATGTGAATGACTATGAGAAACCTTGGAGAGGACCGCATATGTGGGTAACCCCCCCCCTCTAGGGGAGACCGAATGCAATGGATGTCGAGTGGGTCTAACATAATATTGTGAGAGTACAGTCCATAGTGTATCCAGCATAGCAGTAAGAGTCCAGTCCACAGTGGGGTCAGCAGGAAACCATCCCGAGCGGAGACGGGTCAGCAGCGCAGAGATGTTCCCAACCGATACACAGGCGAGCGGTCCACCCCGGGTCCCGACCCCGGACAGCCAGCACCCCATCCACGGCCACCGGACCTGTGTGTCTCCCCCTCCACAGGGATAGGGGGGAGTAGAGGAGAAAAGAAAGACTGAGAGTTTGGACACATTTAAAGCGTTTCTGGTAACACGAAGTGATCTCTAAGACAGGCTGACACAACTCTGACCGGTGCAAAGAACGACAATTGTGAAAATAAACAAGTCAGAAGTACTGCTCGCCGTTGAAGGTCTTCGAAATGGCAGTGCCTGTGTGTACAGGAAGTGAGGTCATCAAAAAGGCAACCCCTGCTGGCTTCAAAGCAGCATGCAAATCAATGAATGAAGCGTTCGTACCGAGACATGGTTCACACACAGAGGCATATTTGACTCGACGTAAACTGAAAGATCGCAAATGGAGGCGTTCGTAAATCGAGGTTCCACTGTAATTACGTTGTTAAACGGTCCAATGTTGCATGGAAGTTTTTTTGTCTGACTTTAGACGATTTCGCAACTCCTATTGTAGTTATCAGTATAATTAATCTGGTATATTACCGTATTTTTCGGAGTATAAATCGCTCCGGAGTATAAGTCGCACCGGCCGAAAATGCATAATAAAGAAGGAAAAAAACATATATAAGTTGCACTGGAGTATAAGTCGCATTTTTTGGGGAAATGTATTTGATAAAAGCTAACACCAAGAATAGACATTTGAAAGGCAATTTAAAATAAATAGTGAACAGGCTGAATAAGTGTATGTTATATGAGGCATAAATAACCAACTGAGAACGTGCCTGGTATGTTAACGTAACATATTATGGTAAGAGTCATTCAAATAACTATAACATATAGAACATGCTATACGTTTACCAAACAATCTGTCACTCCTAATCGCTAAATCCCATGAAAAATAATATTATTTGATATTTTACGATAATGTGTTAACAATTTCACACATAAGTCGCTCCTGAGTATAAGTCGCACCCCCGGCCAAACTATGAAAAAAACTGCGACTTGTAGTCCGAAAAATACGGTAGTTTTAAGCTATAAGCATACTCCTAATCTATTCTTAGTTTGAGAAACGGAACAGTAGTTTCGAGCCAAGAGATTCTGCTGTTAAACCAGTATACTACGTCTCTTTATCGCATTACATTAAGAGGTGATTTCGCAGTGGACCGTCTTGTTCACGTGAGGACCGCCATAGCCCCCCTAGCCTTTTGAACCTTCTCAGACACGAGCATTACAGACGACTGCTGGAAGGTTCTCATTTGATTGTGGCCAAAAGTCTGGATATCATCAGGTCGGCTACGCGCTCTGTAAACAGAGCGGGCATTGAATACATTAGTCGCCGCATCGATTTGAACCTTTCCCTTCGTATAAACCATGTTGCTAACATCCGCTCTCCTCCTCGTTTAATCTCTTTGTCAATCATCTTTCGCTCCTTTCCAGTTCCCCTTTTGTGGTGTTGTTATGTTCGAAGATGTGTTTGTAGTTTTGACTGCAATATTAGTGACAGTGTGATTGAGACACAACACACTAAAGCAGAGGTGTCAAACTTGTTTTCAGTAAGGAGCCGCTTGTAACGATGATTAAACAAGATTTCACCTACTATGCATTTCATCATTTTATTTTTTTACGTACTTTGTAAAAAAAAAAAAAAAATCTAAAAAAAATCTGTAGACTGGTAGCTCAGTCGCCAGAATTTTATCGTAGATTAAGGTGTTTTTCTTTTACAGCATCCATCCATCCATTTTCTACCGCTTGTCCCTTTCGGGGTCGCGGGGGGTGCTGAAGCCTATCTCAGATGCATTTGGGCGGAAGGCGGTGTCCATCTTGGACAAGTCGCCACCTCATCGCAGGATCAACACAGATAGACAACATTCACACTCACATTCACACACTAGGGACAATTTAGTGTTGCCAATCAACCTTCTTTTACAGCATATTATTGTAAATAGAAAAATGGTACCACTACTTTTAAAGGTAAAATACTGGCGACACAGCGACCAGTTTTTGCCGTGAAATCTATGGTTGTTGTTGATTTTACAGTGTATTAGTGAAAATGGAAAAATGATACCACCATTTTTACAGTTTGTCACTGATTCTGTTCATAACTTTTATGGACAGAATTTCTAGGCGCAGTCAAGGCGTTGAGGGGATCCGGTTTGGTGGCTGCAGGATTAGGTCTCTGCTTTTTGCAGATGATGTGGTCCTGATGGCTTCATCTGGCCAGGATCTTCAGCTCTCACTGGATCGGTTCGCAGCTGAGTGTGAAGTGACTGGGATGAGAATCAGCAACTCCAAGTCCGAGTCCATGGTTCTCGCCCGGAAAAGGGGGGAGCGCCATCTCCGGGTTGTGGAGGAGACCCTGCCCCAAGTGGAGGAGTTTAAGTATCTCGGAGTCTTGTTCACGAGTGAGGGAAGAGTGGATCGTGAGATCGACAGGTGGATCGGTGCGGCATCTTCAGTAATGCGGACGCTGTATCGATCCGTTGTGGTGAAGAAGGAGCTGAGCCGGAAGGCAAAGCTCTCAATTTACCGGTGGATCTACGTTCCCATCCTCACCTATGGTCATGAGCTTTGGGTTATGACCGAAAGGACAAGATCACGGGTACAAGCGGCCGAAATGAGTTTCCTCCGCCGGGTGGCGGAGCTCTCCCTTAGAGATAGGGTGAGAAGCTCTGTCATCCGGGGGGAGCTCAAAGTAAAGCCGCTGCTCCTCCACATCGAGAGGAGCCAGATGAGGTGGTTCGGGCATCTGGTCAGGATGCCACCCGAACGCCTCCCTAGGGAGGTGTTTCGGGCACGTCCGACCGGTAGGAGGCCACGGGGAGGACACGGGACACGGGAAGACTATGTTTCCCGGCTGGCCTGGGAACGCCTCGGGATCTCCCGGGAAGAGCTGGACGAAGTGGCTTGGGAGAGGGAAATCTGGGCTTCCCTGCTTAGGCTGCTGCCCCCGCGACTCGACCTCGGATAAGCGGAAGAAGATGGATGGATGTATGGCATTTTTACAGTAAAATGTTGCCGACAGCGGCCATTTTTTTGCCGTAAAATCCATAGTTGTTGTTTGTACTGTGTATTACTGTATGGAAAAACGTTACCCCTATTTTTTTTAATGGTTAAACATCTGGCAACTGAGCAGCCATTTTTAAAATGTATAATTTAATGAATAACTTGCTTTGAAATCAAGGCGATCAGATATTTTATTTGCCAGTCTATGCTAATAGAATATTTGCTACTTTATTAGGAAACACGAAAATAATTATAACTACCTTCCAACCTAAATTCAAACAAATGTATCTAACATTACATTATTAACATAAACAACATTATTATTACAGATTCATACTTAAGTCAAGCAGATATTTCATTGTTTGCGAGTGGCGCATCTCCATGCCGCACAACAGGTCATATTTACACGGCAAACACTCTTCTATGAAAATAAATGTATAATGAAGTGCAGTGTCGCTTGGCTGCGGCTTCAAACTGGTACGTAACACGGCACCCTGTGGTCACGCAAATGCCTTTTAAAAAGGGGTTTCATTAAATAGATTTTCGACTGAATCGCGATTCGTATTTGTAACGATTTCTTACTCTATAAAAAAAAAAAGATTTTTAAATATACTATGTATTTGTCCTGTCTAGCCACTCATGCAAATCATATTGTTTATGTAGATGCCCATATTTGCTGAAAAGAGAAGTGTGGGATACTTCTCTTGTTGCCCTATTTGTATTTGACATTATTAAATGTTTTTGTAAAATTTTAATAAACAAAACAGTTTTCTTTTAAGTAATAGTTTATCAGAACTGTTTATCTATTTTATGGAGGAATGTAATTAAATCATAAAACTGGCCACCAATGCCAGTAAACAAGTATGGATTTTGAATCGAGAATTGTTTTGAACTGAGGATCGATTCATACCATACCATACCATACCAACTTTATTTATAAAGCCCTTTAAAAACAAGCACAGTTGAAAAACAAAGGGCTGTACACCACAAAGAAATGAAGGCAAAGGACAGACTAAAAAATAACATTTAAAACAGAAATAAAAATACACATTTAAAAAGCAAATATAAATTACCCTAAGAACAGTTTGTTAAATAAAAACAGTTTAAAAGTTAAAAACAGTTCAAAAAGTTAAAAGCTAAAAACAGTTCAAAGTCTCATGCTGGGTTAAAAGCCAGTGAATAAAAATGGGTTTTAAGAAGGGTCTTAAAAATAGCCAAAGAAGGGGCCTGTCTCACATGGAGAGGGAGATCGTTCCAGACTTTGGGACCCGCAACAGAGAAAGCTCTGTCCCCTCTGAGCTTGCGCTTTGTTTTGGGTACCTCCAGGATCAGCTGATCAGCTGACCTGAGGGACCGGGTGGGGGCATAGAGGTGGAGCAGCTCAGAGAGGTACGGTGGGGCAAGACCACGTAAGGATTTAAAAACAAGTAAGATAATTTTAAAATGGACTCTAAAAGACACAGGCAGCCAGTGGAGGGAGGCTAAAACAGGAGTAATGTGCTCTCTTTTTCTTGTGTTAGTTAAAAGTCGGGCAGCTGCATTTTGGACCAGCTGCAGACGTGAGAGGGAGGATTTATTTATTCCAAAATACAAAGAGTTACAGTAATCCAGCCGAGATGTGATAAAGGCATGGATTACTGTCTCTAACTGTTGCCTAGAAAGAAGGTTTTTAACCTTGGCCAGCTCGACGTAAATAAAAAAAGCTGGCTTTCACCACTGTGCCAATCTGACGGTCCAATTTAAAATCACAGTCAATACGAAAGCCCAGGTTGGTGACCATGGGCTTAACGTGCAAAGCCAAAGGGCCAAAGTCAACAGGATCCAAAGCCAAAGGGCCAAGGTCAGAATCGAATCATTAGCCCCAAGAATCGAAACGTGCAGTGCCCTAAGATTCCCAGCCCCACCTTTTGACCAATCATTGAGTAGATCGCTTTAAACCGGGTTGTCCGTACTTTTTCCATACACCTCTAAACAATGGTTAAGGAAGGAAAGTGTTTTAGATTTAGTTTTAGGGGGAAATAAATCATAACATGACCTGTTAGCTTCTACTCTTCTGTGAAAACTTTCTGGAAGACTTCCAGACCACTCCGAATCTCTACCGCATACTTCAAAGACTAATACGTGTTCCTGTCTTGTCATATCAGCACTGCCCATTGTTGAAAGTAAGAAGTATGAGGCCGGCAAGCACACGTGTAATGTTCCATTGCGAGTTAAGTTTGCAGACGCTGGCATATTTTGGGTCTTAAACTCGATCCTGATGTATCGGAATGCTCGCAGCAAGGTAAATATCATGCACCGCATGACTATTCCAGTGGTATAGAGAAAATGACCACTCATCTTGTTGCCACCTTCTCTAAGCGTGATGCTATTTGCCAGCAGGGTTTGGCACAATCCTAATGTTTTTGATTTGAAAGTCTCAGGCCTAATCTAGCCAATGGCCCTGGACCCCTGCCGACTGCTATGACCACCTTGTCTTTGTGACTTTAGCACATAAGCAACAACAAAAGAGCACATGAATGTCATACAAAGAAGGCAAATATATGGAAATGAATATTGACAGTTGAGAATTCTCACAGCTTGGTTTGAGAAGAGGCGTGTACATTGAAACTAAGACTAAGAACGTCTGGATGTGTTCATTTATTCATGTATTACTTTAACGCTGTGTTCATTTGTTGCGTCTAACTCTGCTTTTAATGCGTTTCTCATTCATCTCCATGTGAGGCCTCCGTCAGCTTATGTGACAATTTAAGTGCTTGCATCCTCATGCACTCACCAATAGAAGTTTGTGTGTGTGTGTGTGTGTGTGTTTTCAGGGTGGGGGCTGGGGGTCCGTGGGCCTGGTCTGGTTGTTGTCCTGTCGCCTTGGCTCTGGTCTGATCAGTACCAGCAGACCCGGTAAGCGCTGAGCTGAGAGTGCAAAAGCATGTCAGGCAGCACACAGCTGTTTACACACCAGGCCGCAAACACCCCGCACCGACACGCCTCGCTCCTGATAAATAATACACACTCCCGACAGACGGCCATATTGCTGCCGGCATCAGTGTGTGTGTGTGTGTGTGTGTGTGTGTGTGTGTGTGTGTGTGTGTGTGTGTGTGTATAATAGCAGCGAATATGAAATACTAGACGTCATGCTTTATTTATTTTCAGGCCTATTTATCATCAATTTGAGGAAATATGCACTATAGTTGTATTGCAGTTCAATGTAATTGGCCTAAACCTGTTGTCAGGGGCTTCATAAAGGATCCCAGTTGGGGTCAGCAAGCATCCCTTTGGTTTAGCCCCGTACAGGACACATTTTGTAAAGAGTCCCAAAATGTCAGTACTATCCCACTTGTCAGGGCCCTTTTGTTTGCTGTATTTTTTGGAATATAAGTCGCACCTGCCGAAAATGCATAATAAAGAAGGAAAAAAACATATATAAGTCGCACTGGAGTATAAATCGCATTTTTTGGGGGAAATGTATTTGATAAAAGCCAACAGCAAGAATAGACATTTGAAAGGCAATTTAAAATAAATAAAGAATAGTGAACAATAGGCTGAATAAGTGTACGTTATATGAGGCATAAATAACCAACTGGTATGTTAACGTAACATATTATGGTAAGAGTCATTCAAATAACTATAACATATAGAACATGCTATACGTTTACCAAACAATCTGTCACTCCTAATCGCTAAATCCCATGAAATCTTATACGTCTAGTCTCTTACGTGAATGAGCTAAATAATATTTGATAATTTACGGTAATGTGTTAATTTCACACATAAGTCGCTCCTGAGTATAAGTCGCACCCCCGGCCAAACTATGAAAAAAACTGCTACTTATAGTCCGAAAAATACGGTATTTGTGCCCTGGAGGGGCATGGTGATAGGCAAGTTGCTGTCCATTCATTGGTCCAAAATCTTCCCTGTTTGATTATTTACTTTGTCTCGAATATTTACAGACTGACTTTACAGCATAACTACTGTATCTTATAGTGCAAGGGTGTCCAAACTTTTTGACTTAAAGCCGGCTGCATGTAAAGTAACATTATACTAATATGATGGATATATAATTAATATAATTCGATATTAAGAGTATGTGAAAGTACGACTCCTACCTTGTTTACTTCCGTGGTGACTTTCTTAAAGTTTTGTAATCAATCAGAAATACCAAGCAGCTAAAATGTGCCAAACATGGACAAGTGTGAAGAGAGTGTATTGCGTTTTTCCCATCATTCATTGCAAGGGATTTAATTGGGTGTAATTTTGAATTATGTGTTGTGATTGGACATTTTTTTTTACATCTACAACGTTCAGTGAGCAGATTATGTTACGTGTGACCATGTGTGTTAACTTTTTGTGTTAGTTTATTTGTGCCATGAGTGGGAAAGGTTATTTGGATCAGGTCATATATAAAAATGCTGTGCTTGTTCACTTCAACATGCAATTCATGGTCATTAACCTGAATTACTCACGTTGTCCACAAGATGGTGGCAGATTTACAGAAATAATACTGTCAGGTATTTAAAATAAAGTTGGAGGGACCCCGGGGCGGGCCAGATTCATTATTAAACTTGTGACGTCTCGTGGGCCAAACTGAACACGCATGTGGGTTGTAGTTTGGACACCTACAGTGCTACATTTATGAATGGCAATAAGCGTAATTGTATTGATGCATACTTCCTCAAAATGCTTTGTTCTATCAAGCATTTCAGGGTTTTCCACAGGACTGCGATCCATTTGTGGTGGTGGGTTGCGCAGGGTGAGGCAACATTGTTTATTTTGCATAGTTGACCATGACGCATGTGCATGGAACTGTAATGGACTCTGTAGAACAGGTGTCTACGTTTTGCCGCCTCTTCCACTTTAGAAAAATAGTATAGAGCTACAAAACGTAACACAGCTTACAAACTTTTAAAAGTTATCATTTAAAAAAAAAAAATGTTTTACAGGAAAACAAGTCTGTCCATGTGAAATCAAACTTTTGGTTAGCTTACCCAAGGGGTTGCACACTCGAAAAGAGAACTGAACACAGTCTTTTACTTGCTTCCCATGTGCCTCAGGACTCAGTCTGAGGCACATGGCGTCACAGGCAGGACGTTATGGAACTCCTTTTAAAAATGCAAACTATTATCACTAAGGGGTTGAAAAAACCTGAGGGAACCACAAAGAGGAGGCAATAATATTGTAGGAGAGTCACTTCTTTTTGTTATTTTTTGCAAATGTCACAAACATGTCAGAGCCGCTTGTGACTGCTTACAGATAGGAGATGCGGCCAATAGCAGCCCCCGCTGCTCGGCAAGTAGAGCAACACATGCTTTTATGTCTACAATAAGACACAAAATTTGTGTTAATTTGTTCGCTTTTTGGAAGGAAACAAGTATCAAAAGGGGTCGGAACACTCGATAAATATAGGGACTCCCATCGCTAAGTTGACAACACTCTCCTTATTCTCTGGCAGACCTCGGGCCTCATTTAATAAGAGTTGCGTGGATTTCCAACTAAAACAGACATACGTTAAAATGCACAATACATCATGCACAAGAAAAAAATCATATGTAATAAAGTGTGCGCACATTTCTTGTCACATCACAATCAACCTGGAAATGACCACAGACGTTTGCCACACCCTTTTATAAATAGGCCAATCATATTGAAAGTAGCCGTGTGCCTGAAATTTGCCATGAAAAAGGGCTTAGGCCAGTTTTCATATATGAGGCCTCTGGTATTTATGAGGTGAGTGTAAACTTACATGTAGATGTTTAAGTAAGCCTTTGTTGCGATTGAGCAAATTGGCCGCCATGTTTGCGTCTACCCTATCTAGCTTGAATGTGGAGTGAATGAATAATGGTTTCTCAGTGTGAAAAGCTGTGAGTCTTGGGGAAAAAAGCACTGTATGAATTAGGGGTGTAACGGTACACACAAATTTCGGTTCGGTACGTACCTCGGTTTAGAGGTACGTACATGCGTATCATTTTTGGTACAGTAAGAAAACAACAAAATAGACATTTTTGGGTTATTCATTTACCAAATTTTCAAAATCTTCCACCAAAAATATTTTTCTTACTAGAATATTTGATGTGAAGTAATCGCAACCTTGGATAGGTCAATAATTCATAATAACATTGATTTTGATTCAATATTATGTTTTGAGCAATGACCGTGGGCCTTTAAAACATTAGCTGTGGGCCGCAAATGGCCTCCGGGTCACACTTTTGACACCCCTGCTATAGATGATAAAAAATGAAATGTGATAAATCTATGGATAAAAAGCAGAGCCTGGCGACGCATGCGAGTTTATCATAACTCTCTCTCTCTCTCTGTCTCTGCCCCTCCCTCACCAATGCTGCTGCGCGCACAATTTGTTTTGTTTTTAACCCCTTCTTAACCCTGAACGTACATTGAAAATACACGCAACCCTAACTCAAAATGCCGGACATTTGAGGCATTTAAGAAACTCCGCCCTGACAGCTCCGCAAAAGAGGACATGTCCGGTGAAAAGAGGACCTATGGTCAGTCTATCCTAGCCCGTTAGCTGCTAGCATGCCGTGTGTTGTGCCTCGGTGTGCATTGTTTACACAACGTGCGTTACGCTACTTAATCCGGGTGGAAACTCGTTCGGTACACCTCCGAACCTGAACCCCCGTACCGAAAGGGTTTAATACAAATACACGTATCGTTACACCCCTAGTATGAATCCAATCCATTAAAGGGGACCTATTATGCAAAAAATATTTTTGTATTTGTACCTGTTTCTGTGTATTTGGGCTCTGCATATGTAAGTCCTGAACATTTTAAATCAAACAATGGGGTCATGGCGGAGATATTTATAAAACAATCTTGCCCTTCTTCAACCATAGGGCCAGGGCACGAGTCATTCCATCCGCATAAGTAAAGGGTTAAATACTCACAGGGAATAAAGGGTGAGGGCGGAGGTGGGGGGAACGGCTTTTCTTTGGAAACATCCCAGATCTTCTTTATTGGGTTTAATTAAATTTTCAGCTGTAATTGCAATTAAGGCACTTAGTATGTATAATAATGTTTGCATCACAGAGCAGCACAGATGCAGTCCATCAAAGACATTAAATATTAAAATGCATGGTGCTTGTATTAATCGCAACGCAGCGTGCCCATCGCTGTTTGTGTGTGTGTGTGTGTGTGTGTGTGTGTGTGTGTGTGTGTGTGTGTGTGTGTGTGTGTGTGTGTGTGTGTGTGTGTGTGTGTGTGTGTGTGTGTGTGTGTGTGTGTGTGTGTGTGTGTGTGTGTGTGTGTGTGTGTGCATAAACACAAGCAGCCATTGCAGAAGGGGAGGGGGAGCTGGGTTTTCTCCCTTGGTATTGGTACCCTCGCCTGGAGACCCCACAGCGCCATCCTTAGTGCCACCAAAGCGCCCGGTGCTGATATGACCTATATTCCTGCGCAGCACTCACACACACCGAAGATCCCCACGAGTGTTTGAATATTCTTCTTGCGCCTGCCAAACCACTGTACTGTAAGTCTAATGCAGAATTAGTGTTTTGCTGCAAAATTATTCATGACCGCACATAATGAGTGCATTTTTTAGTCAAAATGATGATTTGCTTGATTCACCTCTGCTACTCCCTTTTGGATCGCCATTTTTTTGGGGTGATTCCTTCAGTTTGCCACCAACACATACACACATATTTGGGAGGGGATGCTCACACACAAAATGTACACTGCATATTTTTGTGACAAGGTCAAGTTTATTTATATACAGTACAGGCCAAAAGTTTGGACACACTTTCTTCTCATTCAATGCGTTTTCTTTATTTTCATGACTATTTACATTGTAGATTGTCACCGAAGGCATTAAAACTATGATGTGGAGTTATGTACTTAACAAAAAAAGGTGAAATAACTTAAAACATGTTTTATATTCTAGTTTCTACAAAATAGCCACCCTTTGCGCTGATTACTTTTTCGCACACTCTTGGCATTCTCTCCATGACCTTCAAGAGGTAGTCACCTGAAATGGTTTTCACTTCACAGGTGTGCTTGAAGATCATGGAGAGAATGCCAAGAGTGTGCAAAGCAGCAATCAGAGCAAAGGTGGCTATTTTGAAGAAACTAGAATATAAAACATGTTTTCAATTATTTCACCTTTTTTTGTTAAGTACATAACTCCACATGTGTTCATTCATAGTTTTGATGTGACAATCTACAATGTAAATAGTCATGAAAATAAAGAAAACACATTGAATGAGAAGGTGTGTCCAAACTTTTGGCCTGTACTGTATATTGCGCCAAATATTCACCTCAGGGAACTTTACACATGGAGCAGGTCTAGAACCACACTTTTCAAACGTTAAAGAGAAAACTGAACCCAGGCTGCAATAATGCATTTGATGTGAATGTTTCTTTGGACCTGACAAAGCCTGAAAGAGTTTCAGCATATCAGTACATCCATCTATCCATCCATTTTCTACCGCTTATTCCCTTCGGGGTCGCGGTGGGGCGCTGGAGCCTATCTCAGCTACAATCGGGCGGAAAGTGGGGTACACCCTGGACAAGTCGCCACCTCATCGCAGCATATCAGTACAATTTAGCATATTTTAAATCAAAATCAATAGTTCCTGAGCATGATTTTGCCAGGTTCAAGAAGCATGCTGTGTGATTTTGTGACTTTTCGACACGGAAAACAAGCATTCATCACCTTTTTGTTATTTGGCTGGTGATATTTGATCACATGATACTACGACTTCTTACTACAAAAGTGACCTGAACAAATTCTACCTGCAAGTACTGTTGTGACTCGGGATGATGATATGATGATATGATGATGATGATAAATGCTTTAAAATGTAATATCGGAAATTATCGGTATCGGTTTCATAATTATCGGTATCTGTTTCAAAAAGTAAAATGTATGACTTTTTAAAACACCGCTGTGTACACGGACGTAGGGAGAAGTGCAGAGCGCCAATAAACCTTAAAGGCACTGCCTTTGTGTGCCAACCCAGTCACATAATATCTACGGCTTTTAACACACACAAGTGAATGCAATGCATACTTGGTCAATAGCCATACAGGTCACACTGAGGGTGGGCGTACAAACAACTTTAACACTGTTACAAATATGCGCCACACTGTGAACCCACACCAAACAAGAATGACAAACGCATTTCAGGAGAACATCCACACAGTAACACAACATAAACACAACAGAAAAATACCCAGAACCCCTTGCAGCACTAACTCTTCCGGGACGCTACAATATGCACCCCTGCTACCACCTCCCCCCACCCCCACCACCTCAATCCCACGCCCCCAACCCTGCCCACCTCAACCTCCTAATGCTCTCTCAGGGAGAGCATGTCCCAAATTCCAAGCTGCTGTTTTGAGGCATGTTAAAAAAAAGAATGCACTTTGTGACTTCAATAATAAATATGGCAGTGCCATGTTGGCATTTTTTTCCATAACTTGAGTTGATTTATTTTGGAAAACCTTGTTACATTGTTTAATGCATCCAGCGGGGCATCAGAACAAAATTAGGCATAATAATGTGTTTATTCCACACTGTATATATCGGTATCGGTTGATATCGGTATCGGTAATTAAGAGTTGGACAATATCGGAATATCGGATATCGGTAAAAAAGCCATTATCGGACATCTCTAGTTGTGACTATTCCAGAATACAGAAAATGGCCACTCATCTCCTTCCTTTACTGTTTTTCATTTTAAAGGGCTCATACTATGATTTATTTCTACATTTAAAACACTTGCTTGTGGTCTACATAACATGTAATGGTGGTTCTTTGGTTAAAATGTTGCATCGATTATGTCTTACAGATCACCTTTTTTTCCTCTTGAAGATGGTCTGTAAAACAATCTATGCAACATTTTGACCAAAGTAATGGTGGTTCTTTGGTCAAAATGTTGCATAGATTGTTTTACAGACCATCTTCAAGTCGCTTTCCGACCGTCTCTTTAGGTCTTTTTATCGTGCCTCCACTTCGACTGCATCATACATGTTGTAGTTTTTAGTGCTTCCATATAGAGTCTACTGACAGAATAAAAATGCGAACGATACGCTAATTTGTATTAGAAATGACAACAGCGGACGATGCACGTGCATGTATGAGCCAGTTTGCCCCACAACAAGAGGATAGCGAAAAAGAAAGCTCTTATTGACTACAATGCAAACTACAATGGCAGACTCGCGCAAAGCACTTTGGGTAAATTTATACCATATATGGATAAGCCTATGCATAAAACGTGATGTGACAGAGGAAATTACGAACAGCTTGTTTAGAGCAGGGGTTTTTAACCTTTTTTTTTACCTCAGTAAAAGGCCCACTCAAATATTAAATACAATTAAATTACCACTGATAGTCACACACACACACTAGGTGTGGTGAAATTACCCTCTGCATTTGACCCATCCCCTTGTTCCACCCCGTGGGAGGTGAGGGGAGCAGTGACCAGCAGCGGTGGTCGCGCTCGGGAATCATTTTGGTGATTTTTGGTGAAATATTAACACTTAATTGGTAATCTTACTCTTGCTTTTGATATCTGACCTTCTTAAAGTTTACCACCATGTCAATATTGTTTTATTTTTTTTACATAAACCTTAGGGTTAGGTCAGGCTGATTAGAAAAATAAGTGCTAATCAAATATACTGCATAAAAATCGACTCATAAATACCTATTGAAAAATAAATTTACATACAATTATGTTGTGCTAAAATAAACAAAACATTCACCACTTTCGTCATAATTTTTGCGCTTAAGGAACTTCTCTATGACTTTAGCTCCACCCTTCTTCTGTTTGTTTGATATTGTCATTACTGCCACAAGTGGTGGAAAGGGTGTATTACAACTAACTACCATACGGACCACAGCTGAGAAACAGATATTTTAGCTAGGGAGCCCCAACATGTCATGGCCCTATTTTTTAAGAAACGCTGGTTTAGAGGAATTAAGAAAAAGGGCAAGATTGTTTTATAAATATATATGCCATGCTTCCATGGTTTGATTTAAAATGTTCAGGACTTAGGTATGCAGATCCCAAATATACAAAAACAGGGGACACAAACATGGCTGCCAATTTGCTCCGTCAGCCCTTCCGACCACCACCAAACATTCATTCACGTGCAGGCTGGTGTGTCTTGCCCAAGTACACATGCCTGGGATGAAGGGAGCGAGGTTTGAACCACCAAACTCCAGTTTCTGGACAATCTGCTCCACCCTCTGAGCCACTGCCGCCTCGCTTCAATCATGTGACACTGCAGAGGCAGCATGTTTTTGAGTCAATAGTGATCCTGCCGGTGTATGCAAAACATTGATCACTTCCAGCAGCATACCATGCACTGTAGGGACTATTATAAGTGTAATGCAGAAAACACCCTGAACAACTCTCCAAAGTGTCTACATCACCCCCAAACTGATGGAGAGATGGAACAGGGACTGCCTACGTATATATAACCTGTGTAAAATTGGCTTTTAAATTAAATTGGCTTTTAAAGCACCTTCATATTGTGCAATACTAAGATATAAAATAATATATAGTATAGTGCCGCTAATAGCTAGCTGGCAACTGTCGTGCTAAGCGCTAGCTGACAACTGGCACGCCAATCAGAAGCTTAATACTGGCGCGCTGTTGATTGCTTGCTGACGACTGGCGTGCTTATTGCTAACTGACAACTAGGGTGTCAACCGCTAACTTACAAATGGTGCACTAATCGGTAGCTGACAACTAGTGCGCTAATATCAAGTATCATCAAGTTATCTTAAATGTTAACATGAGTACAAAACAATTATTCATGTTTTTGTGTGGTGTTCGGGTCTGTGGGACCCGTTTTTAATTTTTTATTAAAAGAAAAATGATACAATTAATTAATTTTTCAAACTGAGACTCACTGACTTTGCCTCATTTTCTGTGAGGAACATATATCATAATACCGTATTTTTCGGACTATAAGTCGCTCCGGAGTATACGTCGCACCGGCCGAAAATGCACAATAAAGAAGGAAAAAAACATATATACGTCGCACTGGAGTATAAGTCGCATTTTTGGGGGAAATTTATTTGATAAAATACAATACCAAGAATAGACATTTGAAAGGCAATTTAAAATAAATAAAGAATAGTGAACAACAGGCTGAATAAGTGTACGTTATATGAGGCATAAATAACCAACTGGTATGTTAACGTAACATATTATGGTAAGAGTCATTCAAATAACTAAAACATATAGAACATGCTAGACGTTTACCAAACAATCTGTAACTCCTAATCGCTAAATCCCATGAAATCTTCCTCCCCGGTGTCGCTTCTGGTATGTCCTTTCTTTCTGCTGCTCGATTGCCGTTCTCTGCTGCATATTTCACTACGTCCAGCTTGTAATCTGCAGTATATGATTTCCTTTTCGGTGCCATTTTTGTTCAGTCCTTCTCAGTTTTTATAAGTTACCGCCAATGTTGATGTGATCCATTTTAATAGCTACGGCAGTAGCATATAGCAGGTAGCATCCCATGAGCCACAATGCACTTCTGCCATGACCCTCCCGCGCCGAATTCTTATTGGTTGACGTGTGAGTGACGATTGCTGCCATTTGCTTCGTCTCTTACGCGAATCAGATAAATAATATTATTTTATATTTTACGGTAATGTGTTAATAATTTCACACATAAGTCGCTCCGGAGTATTTGTCGCACCCACGGCCAAACTTTGGAAAAAAAACGAAAAATACGGTACATATTTCATGACCACACACCATACACCCCCCCTACACATTTCTATTACATATAAGATGTCCGGGTCCACTGGACCCGGGGCTAATAGAAGTGTGGAAATTGATGTTCTGTGTACCACACACACACACACACACACACACACACACACACACACACACACACACACACACACACACACACACACACACATACACCAGGCCTAGACAGGAGGAGGACAGAATGTAGGTACACAGAACATCAGAGGGTCAAATGTGCGAGAAAATGAGAGCAAACAGTGTTGACAAACAATGTTGCAACCTTGTGTGGGAACCGCAGGTGCAGAAACACAAAAGAAGAATCCCTGTGGGATGCAGAAACTGGCAGAGAAATTTTCCGTGCAACGTTCATATTGTTGTTACTCAGCCAGCGTTTGTGGGTGTGATGGACCCGTTGCATTTTGTGGCTTTTAATGCCTCACAATCAAACACTTTTATGTTAAAATACTGAACAGATGTTTATTGGTATAAGGTAAACATCTGTTCAGTATTTTAACACAACACAACAATATGAACATTACACAAGGGTTAAAACTACAACGTATGGTGAGCAAGGTGTCCATGCCATGCTATTCATGAACTACACTACAGTGTGTTGAATCAATGTTAGTGTGTATTACGATACATTTTTCAATTTTTAGACATTTTTTTTTACTTTGAACTTTTTTAACGTTTAACTTTTTTTTTAAGAAATAGAGCATGTTCAACGAAGCCTACTGATTCAAGGACATTGCCATTGGTATTTGGGATGTCAAGCAGCTGCTGGAATGTGTGTGGACGGGAGGGGTTGTGAGGGGGGGCATCAGCAGTAAAATGGTGTGGCGTCCGGCCTGGGCTATGCATGCGTGGACAAATATAGCTGCCGTGGAGACTGTCTAAGTATAAGGCTCCACTGGGTTCTAATGGATGGGTGTCGCTAACCTGTGGTGCATTCACACCAGATTCCACGCAGACATTTCTGCACAGTGGCAAACAAACAAAGCGGGGGGAAAAACAAAAGCGGCGAGGCCCATGCTAATCACCAGGCTCAGTGGTGCATCTGTGGCCGGGCGGCGGACATGTTGTGTTTGTCTGCGCGTACAAGTGCATCAGTGATTGTGAGAACCACCACCACTGGCCCATATGGACTGTGGGACAAAATTGTCTTGAGGGGCACATTTCCAGAAAGCCACAAACCAGAGAGCCCTTCACTATTATTCTTGTTTTGTATATTCCGGAGAGCCAGCGTCCTATGACAGCACTCCAATGTTTTTTAAGAATCCGCTGCAAAAATGTGAGTCTCTCACAAGTTTTTTGAACTGAACTCACAGGCCATCAGTTGAATAGTCCAAATGATGAAAAAGAGAGGACCTAAAATGGAGCCTTGAGGAACACCACTAGTCGAACTAAAGACGTTGAACAAATGACTACTGACTGCATCTGAAGTAAACAAGCTACAGCAGTACAATGTTGATTGTACATGCATGACTGATAAAACAATGTTGCAAAATAGTTGTATTTGTAAATTGAGACAACGTTGATGGTTGGGAAATGACCAAAATTCATTGGTCAAATCAACGTCACCACCTGACATTGATTAAACATCGTCTAAAAGCATGTTGTTTCAACGTTGTATTTGTGTTGTAGAATATTGGTTGGGGAATGACCGAAGTTCATTGGTCAAATCAACGTCAGAACCCGACATTGATTAAAAAGCATGTTGTTTCAACGTTGTGATTGAGTTGTTCAATGTCAGGACCTAATTCAACAAGTTCCCAACGTTGTTTTAATGTCTTGTGCTTGCTGGCTAGGTACCTAAATCCCATTATCAAAAAAAATGTTACTGCCAAAAAGGAGAGGACTTAAAAAGGTGACTTGAATTACACGTTATGACAGCATTGTTCTGTTTGCTAGCAAGGTTAAAATATCAATGCAAGTATATGCCAATGTGTTTACTGTGGTCCAAGTTTCTCCATACAACAGGGGCACTTGCAAGTTTTGAACTGAACTCGGGGGCCGCTGTGATGCCGGATTGGGCCTCCGGGCCGCCAGTTAGATACATAAAGCCTTGCTTTACAACAATTGATCATAAAAGCAGAGTAACTCTACTTTGAAGGTCCTAAGAAACATGTACTGTACGCTTTAATCCTTCATCTAAACGTGTTTTAAGCAGCATATCATGCTGTGTTATTGTAACTATTTCATTGTATCATCTTTTGTTGTTGCCGCCTTCAAACAGCAGTTTGTCCTGATGTTGTCAATTCTAGCAGCGAGCAGCATACCATGCATGGTCATGTTTAAAGCTGATCAACATACATGGAAAATGTGGCGAGATGCCAAGCGATTGCTGCATGAAAACAGCTAGTTGTATGGAAGCAACAGACAATCCTAGTTGTTATCCACCTGCTGGCTTCTTTACGTGTTGGGTGACAGGAAAAAGCCCAACTAAGTGGATAAAACAGGGCCACGTTTGAGCTACATCACACAGCGACTAAAACGGTGCGTGTAAATGTGCTGCATTTGTGTGTTTTCAGTGCATGGATGGCTACAGCGAGAGGACGAGCAGGATGTTTATGAGCCACGATTGTCCTGAGGACACAGTGGCGAGTCCAAAGGTCGCTCTTTTTCAACTACTACTGCTGCTGCTGTGGCCGTCTGATTCTGGGCCCATCATTAACCAGCTTTTAACTGCAGGTTGGTGAGTACAATTTAACAAGCCAGGCGTTGTGTCGAAGGCACACACACACACACACACACACCCATAATGTCATCTCCTCCCTCCAATATCCGGACCGTTAAAGCTCTATTTATTAACCAATGAAAAAGTCCTGTGATACTTGAAGTGCACTTGGTCACCTTTGTCCAACTGTACCATCATTTTGTTTTTGTCTTCTTTGCGCGCGCGCACACACACACACACACACACACACACAACCAGGATGCTGTGATAGTTTATAGATTTACACACATTTATGTATCTATCTGTCTATCCATCTATCTACAGTATATTCCTCTTATAACGAATGAAACCGATAAAGTGTTTGTTTACGGTCAAAGGTCTGTTCCAAGCTTTATCGCTCTACGTATCTCTATCTATCTCTCCATCTATCTTTTTTTATTGCTATCGCTATCAGTCCGTCCATCCATCAATCATTCCATCTAATTGCTGGTGAGCCATGGTCTTGACCTAATATAATGTATTTTATATTTACAAACATGTGCAATTTTACGGAAATATGCATTTTTAAGCGTTCATTTTCACATCAAAATATGACTTCCGTGTTTTGTTTTGTTTTTACATGTTTTTTCAATTACTGAAGCACGATTTTGAAAAGAGAGCCCAGTTTTTCAAAACACTACACACAATTAGCACAAGAACACTCTTGTAAAAACTACTACCAGTACTTTATAAAAATGATATTTTTTTACCATAACACACGTTTCATGTGACTTAATTCTGTCCGAACATTATACATTATACATTACACTGCTATGCTGAACGTAAAACACTTCTAGCCATTCTACTGATTTGAGTAATGTAAGTGAAGGACACAGGGAAAGTGAAAATATACAATACAGAAAATTCACCCAACCCAACATAAGACCAATGCTGCAGAATGATGAAAATATAATATTTTTCTTTAAATCAGTCGAAATTTCAACACAATAGTGAGCATAACACTGAAAAAAAAAAAAAATACGCCCACAAACAAAGAAAATATGGGGGAAAACTGCCAAAAATGGAAAAGAAAATCCAGCAGGGAAAATAAAGAAGACAGGTGAACTCTGTTGCCTTTTGGTAGTGCTCGAACCTGATTGGTGTGTCTGCAATTAAGCAAATATGTCTTGGTGCACCTGAGTGTTGTGTTTAACCAATTGGCCAGTGAGTGTGGTCGTGTGAGAGTTGGTGCTTTGGAATTTGCAAGAAGGTGACATCATGATATGTATCTGTGGCTAATGTATACACGTGTGTTTAGTGTTCTGCAATTCACTGTGGGCGGTGGTTTGCAAAAAGTGTGAAGCTGACGTTGTGCTTGTAGTTGTGCTAATCTGGTGTGGTGTTTTGCTCCGTGAGTGTAAGGTTTTGATAATTGTGTAAGACTTTTGATATTAGTGTTAACGCAATTAAAAAAAGAACTGTAATGAAATCTCAATAAAAATGACCATCCAAACAACATTTTGCCTCAGCCGCAGGTGCTTACTGTTCCTCCTGCCTAAACGCAGCACTTAGTTGCAGGACAGGGAGACGATCAGGAGCACCGAAACAAGCTCGCTATTTAGCTAACCATCTCGCTAGCTTACCTGTCATCGCCTGGGTTCGCTCTGCAAGCGACAACATTGACAGCTGTTCACTTTTCTGCTAATCATATTTGGATGATTACAATCCAAACACTGTTAGTTCCAAACCAGTTGTAGTTGTAGAGTATTTATTAGTAGCCAGCGATAAGGTTTATTTATTACGGGACGGATGTAAACAGAGGTCACAACACAGGAAGTATATTACCTGAGGGGGCGTGGCTACAGGATAGAGTTGCCAAATGGGAAAGTTATTTGCATGCATGTTGTAGAATTATACATTACATTTTCAATGATGATGTTAGTAAATTATCTAGTAAAAAAAATACATGGACATGAAAAGTGTCAAAACGCCAATCAAAAGAAGTTGGTAGATGAGAATAAATCTAAAGGTGAACTATAGTGTAGAAATGCACTCAATTGCAGGAAATGTAGTCTCTTTTTTCAAATGTTTCTTTTGGGGTTTGGGTGGCAGCAACATTTTCCTCCTTTTTTTCTCAAATTTCTTCTTTTTTCCTTAAACGGTGCTCACATCTCTGTATTTAAAGGGGAACATTATCACAATTTCAGAAGGGTTAAAACCATTAAAAATCAGTTCCCAGTGGCTTATTTTATTTTTCGAAGTTTTTTTCAAAATTTTACCCATCACGCAATATCCCTAAAAAAAAGCTTCAAAGTGCCTGATTTTAACCATCGTTATAAACACCCGTCCATTTTTCTGTGATGTCACATAGTGATGCCGATACAAACAAACATGGCGGATAGAACAGCAAGGAATAGCGACATTAGCTCGGATTCAGACTCGTATTTCAGCGGCTTAAGCGATTCAACAGATTACGCATGTATTGAAACGGATGGTTGTAGTGTGGAGGCAGGTAGCGAAAACGAAATTGAAGAAGAAACTGAAGCTATTGAGCCATATCGGTTTGAACCGTATGCAAGCGAAACCGACGAAAACGACACGACAGCCAGCGACACGGGAGAAAGCGAGGACGAATTCGGCGATCGCCTTCTAACCAACGATTGGTATGTGTTTGTTTGGCATTAAAGGAAACTAACAACTATGAACTAGGTTTACAGCATCCATCCATCTTCTTCCGCTTATCCGAGGTCGGGTCGCGGGGGCAGCAGCTTAAGCAGGCAAGCCCAGACTTCCCTCTCCCCAGCCACCTCGTCCAGCTCCTCCCGGGGGATCCCGAGGCGTTCCCAGGCCAGCCGTGAGAGATAGTCTTCCCAGCGTGTCCTGGGTCTTCCCCGTGGCCTCCTACCGGTCGGACGTGCCCGAAACACCTTCCTAGGGAGGCGTTCGGGTGGCATCCTGAACAGGTGCCCGAACCACCTCATCTGGCTCCTCTCGATGTGGAGGAGCAGCGACTTTACTTTGAGCTCCCCCCGAATGACAGAGCTTCTCACCCTATCTCTAAGGGAGAGCCCCGCCACTCGGCGGAGGAAACTCATTTCGGCCGCTTGTACCCGTGATCTTGTCCTTTCGGTCATGACCCAAAGCTCATGACCATAGGTGAGGATGGGAACGTAGATCGACCGGTAAATCGAGAGCTTTGCCTTCCGGCTCAGCTCCTTCTTCACCACAACGGATCGATACAGCGTCCGCATTACTGAAGACGCCGCACCGATCCGCCTGTCGATCTCACGATCCACTCTTCCCCCACTCGTGAACAAGACTCCGAGGTACTTGAACTCCTCCACTTGGGGCAAGATCTCCTCCCCAACCCGGAGATGGCACTCCACCCTTTTCCGGGAGAGAACCATGGACTCGGACTTGGAGGTGCTGATTCCCATCCCAGTCGCTTCACACTCGGCTGCGAACCGATCCAGCGAGAGCTGAAGATCTTGGCCAGAGGAAGCCATCAGGACCACATCATCTGCAAATAGCAGAGACCTAATCCTGCAGCCACCAAACCAGATCCCCTCAACGCCCTGACTGCGCCTAGAAATTCTGTCCATAAAGGTTATGAACAGAATCGGTGACAAAGGGCAGCCTTGGCGGAGTCCAACCCTCACTGGAAACGTGTCCGACTTACTGCCGGCAATGCGGACCAAGCTCTGGCACTGATTATACAGGGAGCGAACTGCCACAATAAGACAGTCCGTTACCCCATACTCTCTGAGCACTCCCCACAGGACTTCCCGGGGTACACGGTCGAATGCCTTCTCCAAGTCCACAAAGCACATGTAGACTGGTTGGGCAAACTCCCATGCACCCTCAAGGACCCTGCCGAGAGTATAGAGCTGGTCCACAGTTCCACGACCAGGACGAAAACCACACTGTTCCTCCTGAATCCGAGGTTCGACTATCCGGCGTAGCCTCCTCTCCAGTACACCTGAATAGACCTTACCGGGAAGGCTGAGGAGTGTGATCCCACGATAGTTGGAACACACCCTCCGGTTCCCCTTCTTAAAGAGAGGAACCACCACCCCGGTCTGCCAATCCAGAGGTACCGCCCCCGATGTCCACGCGATGTTGCAGAGTCTTGTCAACCAAGACAGCCCCACAACATCCAGAGCCTTAAGGAACTCCGGGCGGATCTCATCCACCCCCGGGGCCTTGCCACCGAGGAGCTTTTTAACTACCTCGGCAACCTCAGCCCCAGAAATAGGAGAGCCCACCACAGATTCCCCAGGCCCTGCTTCCTCATAGGAAGACGTGCTGGTAGGATTGAGGAGGTCTTCGAAGTATTCCCTCCACCGATCCACAACATCCGCAGTCGAGGTCAGCAGAGCACCATCCCCACCATACACGGTGTTGACACTGCACTGCTTCCCCTTCCTGAGGCGGCGGATGGTGGTCCAGAATTGCTTCGAAGCCGTCCGGAAGTCTTTTTCCATGGCCTCCCCGAACTCCTCCCATGTCCGAGTTTTTGCCTCCGCGACCGCTGAAGCCGCACACCGCTTGGCCTGTCGGTACCTGTCTGCTGCCTCAGGAGTCCCATGAGCCAAAAGAACCCGATAGGACTCCTTCTTCAGCCTGACGGCATCCCTCACCGCCGGCGTCCACCAAGGGGTTCTAGGATTACCGCCACGACAGGCACCAACTACAGCTCCAATCGGCCGCCTCGACAACAGAGGTACGGAACATCGTCCACTCGGACTCAATGTCCAGCACCTCCCTCGTGACATGTTCAAAGTTCTTCCGGAGGTGGGAATTGAAACTCTCTCTGACAGGAGACTCTGCCAGGCGTTCCCAGCAAACCCTCACAATGCGTTTGGGCCTGCCAGGTCTGTCCGGCATCCTCCCCCACCATCGCAGCCAACTCACCACCAGGTGGTGATCGGTAGAAAGCTCCGCCCCTCTCTTCACCCGAGTGTCCAAAACATGAGACCGCAAATCCGATGACACAACTACAAAGTCGATCATGGAACTGCGGCCTAGGGTGTCCTGGTGCCAAGTGCACATATGGACACCCTTATGTTTGAACATGGTGTTTGTTATCGACAATCTGTGACGAGCACAAAAGTCCAATAACAGAACACCACTCGGGTTCAGATCCGGGCGGCCATTCTTCCCAATCACACCTCTCCAGGTTTCACTGTCGCTGCCAACATGAGCGTTGAAGTCCCCCAGTAGAACGAGGGAATCACCCGGGGGAGCACTCTCCAGTACTCCCTCGAGTGAATCCAAAAAGGGTGGGTACTCTGAGCTGCCGTTTGGCGCGTAAACGCAAACAACAGTCAGGACCCGTCCCCCCACCCGAAGGCGGAGGGAAGCTACCCTCTCGTCCACCGGGTTGAACTCCAACGTGCAGGCTTTGAGCCGAGGGGCAACAAGAATTGCCACCCCAGCCCGTCTCCTCTCACTGCCGGCAACGCCAGAGTGGAAGAGAGTCCAGCCCCTATCAAGAGAAGTGGTTCCAGAGCCCTTGCTGTGCGTCGAAGTGAGTCCGACTATATCTAGCCGGAACTTCTCCACCTCACGCACTAGCTCAGGCTCCTTCCCCCCCAGCGAAGTGACGTTCCACGTCCCAAGAGCCAGCTTATGTAGCCGAGGATCGGACCGCCAAGTGCCCTGCCCTCGGCTGCCGCCCAGCTCACACTGCACCCGACCTCTATGGCCCCTGCTATGGGTGGTGAGCCCATTGGAGGGGGGACCCACGTTGCCTCTTCGGGCTGTGCCCGGCCGGGCCCCATGGGGACAGGCCCGGCCACCAGGCGCTCGCCATCGTGCCCCACCTCCGGGCCTGGCTCCAGAGGGGGGCCCCGGTGACCCGCGTCCGGGCGAGGGAAATCTGGGTCCTATGTTTGTGTTCTTTACAGCATATGAAATACATTTGGCAACAACATGCACTTTGAGAGTGCAGACAGCCCAGTTTTCATCAATTAATATATTCTGTAGAGATACCCTCATCCGCTCACAAATTTCTTTGACTTTATCGTTGGAAATGCATCTGCTTTGAGTGTCGCAGGATATCCACACATTCTTGCCATCTCTGTCGTAGCATAGCTTTCGTCGGTAAAGTGTGCGGAACAAACGTCCAATTTCTTGCCACTTTCGCATCTTTGGGCCACTGGTGCAACTTGAATCCGTCCCTGTTCGTGTTGTTACACCCTCCGACAACACACCGACGAGGCATGATGTCTCCAAGGTACGGAAAACAGTTGAAAAAACGGAAAATAACAGCTGATTTGACTCGGTGTTTGTAATGTGTTTGAGAAAATGGCGGATTGCTTCCCGCTCCGAGAGCGAATAATAGAAAGGCGTTTAATTCACCAAAATTCACCCATTTAGAGTTCGGAAATCGGTTAAAAAAATATATGGTCTTTTTCTGCAACATCAAGGTATATATTGACGCTTACATAGGTCTGGTGATAATGTTCCCCTTTAATACTGAACAGTAGGGGTGTAACAGTACACAAACATTTCGGTTCGGTACGTACCTTGGTTTAGAGATCACGATTCGGTTCATTTTCGGTACAGTAAGAAAACAACAAAATATACATTTTTGGGTTATTTATTTACCAAATTTGCAAAATCTTCCACCAAAAATATTTTTCTTAGTGCAATATTTGATGTGAAGTAATCGGAACCTTGGATAGGTCAATAATTCATAACAACATTGATTTTGATTCAATATTATGTTTTGAGCAATGACAGTTTGAAAGAAGAAAAAAAAAACAGCTTTGTTTTATTAGTCAACATTTCAACTTTTTCTAAATTACATTTAAACTTTAAGCTTTTTTATTTCACTTTTGTTATGTTTTTGTTTATTTTAATAGTATTTTTTGAATGTGCCGTGGGCCTTTAAAACATTAGCTGTGGGCCGCAAATGGCCTCCGGGGCACACTTTTGACACCCCTGCTATAGATAATAAAAAATTAAATGTGATAAATCTATGGATAAAAAGCAGAGCCTGGCGACGCATGCGCGTTTATCATAACTCTCTCTCTCTCTCTCTCTCTCTCTCTCTCTCTCTCTCTCTGCCCCTCCCTCACCAATGCTGCTGCGCGCACAATTTGTTTTGTTTTTAACCCCTTCTTAACCCTGAACGTACATTGAAAATACACGCAAACCTAACTCAAAATGCCGGACATTTGAGGCATTTAAGAAACTCCGCCCTGACAGCTCCGCAAAAGAGGACATGTCCGGTGAAAAGAGGACGTATGGTCAGTCTATCGTAGCCCGTTAGCTGCTAGCATGCCGTGTGTTGTGCCTCGGTGTGCATTGTTTACACAACGTGCGTTACGCTACTTAATATGTCCGTGTGGAAACTCGTTCGGTACACCTCCGAACCAAACCGGAACCCCCGTACCGAAACAGTTCAACACAATTACACGTACCGTTACACCCCTACTGAACAGTGATTCAAGTGCAGAATTTTGTGTAAATGTTGTATTTTCTTTGGTGTTGAAGGCCGTTTTCTTCTTAATTGGGCATCTGGTTCCACAATTCTGCCTAGCAACAAGTGGCCCTGCAAACATGTGACGTGACCAGGTGAACTAATTCGACCATTTTTATTTATGTACATTGCTGCATAACCGCAATAAAATTAACATAAAGCATAGGGAAAGTAGTGGACTTTCTGCTACATTGCCTACTCTTAAGTGGTTGAAATAATGAAAAGAAAAAAGCCCTGTGACTGTATATTTAATTCATCCCGACAGGTTGAATTGAATTTTAACAAAGCAGAGGTCACCAACAGGACACAGTGAGGCCGCACAAGTTGCTCACTTTGAGCGGGGCAAAGAAAAAGAAAGGACAACGTCAGGAGCAATTGTGTTGACAAAACAAAGATGCACACAGCTTTAAAGTTGGAACCAGGGGTGGATATGATGGGTAAAAATATAAAATAAAAATGACTTGAGCCCGTTTGCCGCACTGCTAACATTTCTTGGGATGATGCCTTTTCCCACAGTGGACATTTTTGTCACAGCTGCAAAACCACAGGTGTAAGCCATAAAGTGGACGGTGGCTGAATTCCATTTCTTGCCTTAATTCGCTTTCAGGGTACGGCGTACGCGCGCAGTGCCTCTGTCCCGGCGTGAACCGCTTCGGGCTAACGAGGACGAGACCAGAGTGGCGTCGCGGGGACAAATTAGTCACTTACAAAGAATTCTCAAATTTAATATCAAGTTTTGCAACACATAATTTACACTTAAATATAGAGAGGACGCACTGTTTCACAACATTGAAAACCACTGGCGATTTTAATTTTGTACAGATATGTAAAACTACCCAGACTTTAAAAAAAACAATAAAACATTTTTATAATCGACGCGATGCGCCTTTTCTTATAATACCCCACAACAAATACCCAGTAAGGTCGGACAAAGCAGACATTTTTTGGGAAAAACTGCTACCATATTTGTGATGACGGCCATAGAATCAACTTTGACAGCTCGTTGCATCGAAGTAAGAACTAGAAAAGCTCTCAGACTGTGCAGACCTCCACCATGTTCCATCTCCCATTAGTAGGGATGGCTACCGAATCTGGTATCTGTTTGGCACTGACCGAACCCCGCCAGTCCTACCAGGCACCGCTTCACGGAAAATCCAACGGTGTCATATTACGTTACATGGGTTGCGCGTGCTTGCAGACTTTGTCACTTGGCGATCACTCCAGCAGCACTGAGCGCGGACTCGACCAAAGTACCTCGAGGTAATGTTGCAATTTTCACTGCCAACAAAGTAATTGACTAAAAAAACGCTACAGCGTAAAGTAAGGTTCCCTTTTCCAAAACATGTGCTAACTTGATGCTAAAATACATAGGCTTTGCTGTTGCCATGCTACTGATTAGCATTAGCGATTTAACTTGGCGATTTCAACACCTCCAAATTTGTTTATGAAAAGTACTACCAAGATGCACGTTACAATCGAACAGCTGGTGCTTACAGTATTAACACTTTATAGGTCGCAAAAATAAACCTACACACTACTGCCATTTAACGTCATGGACTTGCAACTGTAATTGCAATTTAATGTCAAGCCTGCAAATTATAGTATGATGATAATAAAACAAGATATAACAAATGGGCAGCAGCTACCATAATCAACACATCTTTTAACGTTGCATTAGAAATTTAGATTTTGTTTTAAAAACCTACGTACCGAAAAAATTGGTACTGTTGAGTACGGGTATTGATTCCCAGGTACCATGATTTGGTACTGTATTGGTTCAAATGTGACCAGTACTCATTCCTACCCACTAATAAATAATCTTTTTAAAAAACCCTGAATCCAGACGATGATCCGGATCACCCTCGAAATGTAATCCATCCGTCCATCCATCCATTTTCTACCGCTTGTCCCTTTCGGGGTCGCGGGGGGTGCTGGAGCCTATCTCAGCTGCATTTTGGGCGGAAGGCCACCTCATCACTTATTCAATTTCTGGCATTTCCGGAAAGTTTATTCAAAATGTGCCCATTAGCTTGTGAGCTATCTATGACGTAATGAAAAAAAAACCAGAGTAAACCCTCTTGTCAGTCTTCTTCTCTCTTTGTCTATGTGAGTGAAGGTTCCGACGCCAGCATGCACACAGAAGTTGAAGCTTGTAACTTAAACGTAAGGTAACAGTAGAAATGATCCGGAACACCACAAAAATATATTTAGTTGGTCCTTATCCCGCTTTAAAAAAAAACTTCATAAATTATTGCACACAACTAACTAACTAGCAGTCTGATTGGACTATCAACCTTGAAGTCGAATCGACAAATATTAAATTCCAATTGGGATTTTTTTTTTGTCAAATCCAATCTTTTTAGTGTCCGTTCACTTAAAAAAAAAAAGAGATTTCTTATATGAATGCGATCTGACCCGCATGCCAACATGATGTCATGACGTTGCACACATTGCAGTGTTTGCGGAAGTAAAAATGGCTTCAGCTGTAGTCATCTCAGTTCGGGCACATTTGTGGCAATTTCAAGGATTTTGTGTAATCAAAGTCAACATTTTCTTAACTGAATTAAACTTATTGCGTGTAGTAGATTAAGACGGAAGAGGACAAGTATTTTTGCTCTGGCAGTTTTATGTGACTTTATGCATCGATGTCTGCTTGAAGATTGGATGGAAAAAGTTATCCATCCAATATAAAGTGTATGAGTTCCTTATACATATTAATTTCACCTGTTTTCTGCTCCATTGTCAACTATTTGTTTTGTAACTGTCTATTTTGGCAAATAATTATGGCATTTATCACTTGTTCTGGTCGGATGAATGTAACCGGAGCACGGGAGCGTTTACATTCAGGACGCATCGCCTATATATACAATTTATTTTTACATATGAAAGAGGCCTGGGTCGGACATGAAAAATTCGGAATTGCACTGTTCAGACTAACAATAAAAAATCTGATACAGATCGCATAGAAGCAAAAAAATCTGAATTAATCTGCAGTGTGAACAAGGCCTATGTGGAAATAAATCTAATATAAATGCTCCGGTCGCATTTATTTGAACCAAACGTCCTCAAAAAGCGATAAGCGTCATAATTATTCGCCAAAGTAGGCTGTTATGAAATAAATAAGTGACAACGGAGCAGAAAACAGGTAAGAATAAAATGTTTTAGGAACTCACGTGAAAGTTCCACCACTCCTGTCTCCGACTGCTCACCCGCAGACATCAAAGCAAATCACCCCAGTCAAAACACTTGTCCTTCTTCATCTTCTACACGCAATAATTTGGTTCAGAAATAGTTGACTTTGATTGCACAAAATCCTTGAAATTGCCACAACTGTGCCAAGTACTCAGACCAACTAGAACTAAAACTATTTTTACCATCGTAAAATCTGCAGTGCATATGCGGGTCAGATTGCATTCACGTTAGAAATCGCTTTTTTTTTTTTAAATGTGAATGCCCACTAAAAAGATCTGATTTGACAAAAAAATCTTAATTGGACACCTGACCCTGCTTTGTGAGCGTAGCCTTATACTCCAGAACACCAGGTTCAGCAGTAAAGACCTCATAAAAGGCAAGTGATGCATGAACGCATTCATATTTGAAACACTCCATCCAAGGAGGACCCATTCAAATGAGCCGACTGTCACTTCCTACATTTCTTGACTTTTCCCTCTCAGATTGTACCCTTCACATCTGTCTGTCTATTCCCTCGATATCAGGAGAGGACCAGATGCCGGTCTTAGGGAGCCTCAAATTCCCTGCCGTGCCGTGCGCAGACAACATATTGGTTCATAATTAATCACATTAGAGGTCTTATCAAGAACCCTGCGTCTGTCTGTGAGTGCCGGCAGACACGTAGTTGGCTGGAGGAGCCCCACCATGATGGGAAGGACGCGAGCGATTAAGATTTGTGGCGGTAATGAGTCCTGAGAGTTGACAGGAAACGCTTGCGTGTTGCGAAGATAATCACTCTGAGGCTCAAGTCAAAAAGTGATTTGGACGATGCGGTTTTGAGGCGTTAGTGGTTAGTTAATTACAATAACTGAAATGTGCCAATCAATAAAAAGCCACTGCGTGTGGTCTGGTGGGCTATTAGAGAGCAGATATTTGATTAAACCCCCCAATAGTGGGCGCTGTTTGCCCTCAGAAGAGGCTTTGTGTTGTCAGTGACCATCAGTGTTGGAACGCAGCCAAAACAACTTCCAGTTAATATTTACTTTAGGAGTCGCTTTACTGTAAACGAGGTGTCCGATTCTGATCTTTAATCGTCAGTAGGCATTAATTATTTTTGTTGTATATTTACGAGCACTCCTCGGGGAGTCTTTGCTTAGCCAGTTTGCTTCCTGTCCCACCCTGCCGGACATCAAATGTAGTTTATACGAGGTGAGTAAATGGACTTATTTATCAAGCGAGCAGGCTTCCGTAATGGAGCTGATTAATGGCTGCTTATTAACTAAAGCGCCGTTGTCCAATGCCCCGAGGGCTCGGCGTGATTCTAGAGGGCCAGAGCCGATTTATAATGACCTATTTTAGCAACGCCTGTGATTGAGCACCATTAAAGTCAGGCTTTGACTTGACAAACATAAACGCTAGCGAGTCCCCAGGGGCGCCCTGACTCCCGCTGTCTCTGCTATTGAAATAAAAGGACGTATTTGTGGAGAGTTTGGGTTCTCAAGGGAGTAACATTTATCAGAGTTCTGCTCAAACGCTGATCTTGTCAGCAGTTAGGATGAGATATCCACTGGGATTGCAGGCTGCCACTAATGTGAATTAACGTGTGCATCTGTGTATGTCAATATGTACACCACATGCTAATGTGAGGCAACTGCAACTCCAGACACTGCCTGTGCAATAGCATTAGCATGCTAATCTCCAACCTGGTAACTGCATGCTAACACGGTTAGTTGTGCCCAGATAGGGTTTCCAACCGTCCCTAGAAAAGCGGAACGTCTCTTATTTAGAAACAAAAGTACGCATCCGGTTTTGTGCCTGAAAGGGATGCACTATGTCACGTAATACCGTGAGGATTAGTGGATAGGGGGTAGTGCGGCTCAAATGGTAGAGCTGTCGTCCAGAAAAACTTGAATCAAATCCAGCTTCCACCATCCAAGTCACTGTGGTTGTGTCCTTGGGCAAGACACTTTACCCGCTTTGCTCCCAGTATGAATTCAAACAAAATGTTTGGTGGTGGTCAGAGAGGCCGTTAGTCCAAATTGGAAGCTAGTCAGTCTGCCCCAAGTCAGCTGTGGCTACAAATGTAGCTTACCAATTACCAATCATGTTGCGATTTTGTACGGTGTCCTTGAGTGCCCAGAAAGGCGCCTTATAAATAAAATGTATTATTATTATTATTATTATTATTATTATTATTATTATTATTATTATTACCACCACCAAGGTGTGAATATGGAGTGACTGAATGATTTCTCAGTTCTCATTGTAAAAGTGCTTTGAGTGTTTAGTAAAACGGTATATAAATCTAATCCATTAGTATTATTATTATTATTATTATTATTATTGTTATAATAAAATACAATAGTTTGTCAAATTTCAATGAAATTAATTAATGACAAACTTATTCCCAGCCCTTTTCTGCTTTGTCACCAATGAGAATAAAATAGCAGACTTCAGAATTTAGTCCCTCGTGGTGAGAAGCACTGTTTCTTAACCACAGAGGGCCGCCAAAAAATATCTGTTTCCCAGCTGTGGTCGGTGTAGGCTGCCGTGGTACTCAGTTGTAATACACCTTTCCACCACTTGTGGCAGTAATGACAATATCAAACAAAAAGTAATTTAGACGTTTCTTAAATGCAAAAATTATGACTAACGTGGTGAAACCGTATTTTAATTTGCACTTTAATTTTATTGACAGTTTAGCAAGACACATAATCATGGTTAATTGTTTTTGTATTTCAACATAATTGTATGGAAGTGTATTTTTGGTCAGTCCCTTTTGACACAGTACTTTGGCTAATACCTATCTTTCTTATCAGTCTGTCCTAAGACTAAGGTTTATGTGTTAAATAAATAATAATATTTGTGATTAACATATGGTTTCATATTATTTGACAATGTTGCAAATTGTAAGTAGGTTAGATATAATAATTGAATACCATTAAAATCAACAGTATGATTAGTAATTGGGGCGGTATAGCTCGGTTGGTAGAGTGGCCGTGCCAGCAACTTGAGGGTTCCAGGGTCGATCCCCGCTTCTGCCATCCTAGTCACTGCCGTTGTGTCCTTGGGCAAGACACTTTACCCACCTGCTCCCAGTGCCACCCACACTGGTTTAAAAATGTAACTTAGATTTTGGGTTTCACTATGTAAAGCGCTTTGAGTCACTAGAGAAAATAGCTATATAAATATAATTCACTTCACTTCACTTCAGTGTTAATATTTGGGTGGGCCCCTCTGTACTGGAATAGTTGGACCCAGAGGTCAAAAAGTTTAGGAACCCCTGATACAAAGCACATATACGCTACATTAGTACAGTGGTCCTTCAGGATATGAGTTTCTGTGACGCAGCTCGTACCTCGAAAAACCTGTATTGCAAAATTACTTAAAATAAATGTAATAGTTTTGTCCACCATTGCAGTTGCTCACAAAGAAAGTCCATTGAACGCAACACTCCACAAGTAGATTTTTGACGTTCTTGCATGCTTTCTTTCACGGTTTGCCTCTGTCCATTTGTCTCCCTCAACAGGAAAGACTCCTCATCCTCTCTAATGTTTGGAGTCCGTCCCCTCCTCTCTCCTCCCCTCCTATCCCACCCTCCATCTCTCCTCGGGCCCTGATGTTCTCCCCGGCTCCTCTGGGGACGGCAGTAATAATTATTATGTAAATAAATACGCCTGCTGTAATCACATTCGTGCCACTGATCCAATTAGAAAGCTGATAGCAGCCGGCTGATTGCGCGGCATGGCGGCTGGTGGTCAGGGCCCGTTGTGTCTCGTGTCCATGTGTGTGTGTTGTGTGACTGGCCAACGCAGCTAAAGCCACATTAGCGAGCTGCTGTAATGAGAGCCGTTTGGTGCCACGCTGCATGCAGTCATGCACTGGAAATAATGCTCTTTGACTGGGATCCTGCATGTCTGCCAGGCCTTGTGGTCTGCTCTCTGGGTTTGTCTGTCACTCAAGCGCACATTGAGTGTGTGTTTATGTGTGTGTGTGTGTGTGTGTGTGTGTGTGTGTGTGTGTGTGTGTGTGTGTGTGTGCGCTATCATGATCCCTGGCTCTGGATCACTTTCACCGTGCATCATCTTATCGGCAATTACAGCCTTGTTGTGATTCCCACCAGCTTCAATGACGCTCCGCCGAGACCATCACCAGTCCACCTCCATCCAAACGGTTCTGTTTAGTCTTATCGCAACACAACAATCCCTTAATGTACCTTTATGACGCTAGTTTATTTCATTGGGGTCGCACTTCAACTGCTCTTAAAAACATACAGTAGATGAGCTGCTGCATTTTCCACAATTACGTCATAGTGTCCAAGCCAGGGGTGTCAAACATACATGTGAGTAGGTTTTATCCAGCCCGTGAGATGAGTTTGCTAAGTATAAAATTGAGCTGACATTTTTGGAATGAAAGAGACTGCAGTTTTTCCCCCAGAAAATGTGTTAGTTAAGGTGGTGTCTCTCTGGCGGACAGACCTGGTATGGGGGTGGGTGGGTGTAAGGATCGGTGTAACTCGGCCTGTCGCCATCACGTCTCCACCTCGTCGCTGCCACCACAGCCTGGGTGGCAATAGACTACAGACTGCGGTGAAGTAGGCCGGCTTCGTCGCGTGAAGAAGCCTACAATTTTTGGTTGTTTTCCGCTCCATTTGCTGAATGGCGATATACGATATATATCTCAAAATGTTTTCCGTAAAGACAAAACAGTCTTAGTTACCTGAAATACATATGTCATTATTATAACTTAGTAAGTCAATATTTTGACTTAGTAATTTACTTAGTCAAAATAATGACTTACTAAGTCAAATTAATGACTTACTGTAAGTAAGTGTTTGCATAAGCGTTTGAAAAAAAGAGTTAAAAGTGGGGCCACCTGCTGACATATGTTCAACTCATCATGCTTAATTTATTACAGTATTTGGGAAGCCTGTAGTTGATTTTTATTATGAAATGTTATATTTTTATCAACATGTGATAGCAGGGACCCTGCCATTCAAAACTAGGCTGCTACATTACTAATGATTAATGTAACTATAGCTGAAAAAATAGTACAATAGAAATAGGAGAGACTATTCATCCCTGAACACCATGGAGTTCATGTAGGCTGTATGTTGCAGTTACATTATTATATCAACTATCAGAGACAGCTTCAGGAAACTCTTCATTTAACATAATGTCGTTTTTTGCTGCTTCAACGCAGCTCAATCAACACAGAAAAAGGTAAAGTGAAATAACTTAGTTGTTAACTGTAGGTCAATAATGCTTGTCTTTCTCTCAGACAGACAGGGCTTTGCTGTCTGTAACACACACACACGCACGCACACACACCGCAAAATGAGCTAACATTACGCTAAAAGCTAATTAGCCTTCATCTCAAGGACTGCGAGCGAGCTGAGCTGCCGCTTATGTTTCTAGAAGGTCAACAGGCTCATAGTGATGTTACTAGTAGTTGAGTGGGAGGTGTTTATTATCATTTGGGGAGAGTCCGCTGTTGCTAAACACCTTTCTGCTCACTCCACCGCAGGAGCACTGACTACATGCGCTCTGAATATGCACTGCTGATTGGCTGTTACATGCGCTCTGAATATGCACTGCTAATTGGCTGTTACCGCTCTGCTGTTACCAGCGGTATTGAGCAAGAGAGCAACAAACTGGATTAAAATAGATCATACAAAAGAAAAAAATCAAGGGACTGTACTAAAACAAACTGGACTGTGGAATTAATCCATACGAGCATGACCAGTAGACAGGATTTGGTCGAACGTGTCTTGTATCTCGGCCGTCAACAGAGTCAGTTTTTATACAGGCAGAAATTTTAAGTTTGCACTTTATTAATTTCAATGTTTGAGATTATCATTTGCTTGCAAGCAATGTACAATGCTACATTTTTGTTTACAGACGTATTTTTGTTCAAGCAGAAGTATTGCCTCTTAACTCAGTTCTTTGAAAATTATTGCATAAAAAGTACAATTTATATCTGGTCTAAAAATGACAAAATTGAATTCTGCTAAGAATACAATTGAGTATCATTTTAGACTACTAGTTTTGATCAAAAATAGAAAAACTTGTTTTGTATTACCTCTGTCATTTGTATTCATTGGTTTCTTTAAAAAGTAATAAGAAAAATTGGAAAAAATCGTAAATTATATCATATGTTTATACTATTTTTAGATGGCGTTAATTTTAGTCATACTCCAGTTTAGACGCCTCAAAGGATTTTCCTCAAATCCTCAGTGCCTTACCATGTTTTTTTTTTATATTGTCCATAGTGCTGTCTGTCTGTCTGTCTGTCTGTCTGTCTGTCTGTCTGTGTGTGCAACTTTGTTTCCCATGTGCCTGAGTATGAAAAGTGGTATATATATAAAGTTTGATTTGATTTTAATCATATTTTTCGAGAAAAACTGTTATGTTTTATTTTCAGGCCATATCGCCCAGGTCTGGCACTGACTACTGTAAAATATACCCATGTCCAATGTATCATATTATCGGCTTCAATGTGAATGAGCACCTTCACAAACGAGATCATTGCCCTTAGTTAGCGAACAATATTATGAAAATACTACAAAACCGATTATGACTTAAATTGATCATTTTGGCATAATAAGGAATAGTTATCCCCTCAGTGGGTAATTATTTAATTTTCATGTCAAAATTCAAACATAAGCAGTAAGTGAAGGTGTACAAAACCTGTTAGCACCTTTGCTGTTTTATTGTGCTCCGGTTATGAGGGAACTGTTGTTTTCATTGCAGTGTCATCCTGCTAACACAGTTCTTACGCCGTGTCTGCTAATGCCGGGAAGCAACGTATGGGTCCCAGCGCCAACTCCCTGCCTTTTACATCTCAATCAGGTCACTCTAGTTTATTTATATATTGTCAGGAGGATGTAGGGGCTGGGAGGGAGGGAGGGAGGGCAAGAGATGAATGTGGCATTTTTTTAAAACCCCTCCCCCCATTTAGTTAGCAAAAAGCTTTTATAATGAATTTGAAAGGCGGCGCAGATCCAAGCTTTTGAAATTCCCAGAGCACTGCTAAGTGAAATGAGGGGGGGGGGGGGCTTGGGGGTTGTGAGGCCATCAACTAAAAAGCACAAACTTACAAAATGTGGGCTGGATTAAAAAAAAATAAAGTAAATAAATGTTTTATTGATTGTGTCCTCTTGTGAACGCGGCTCTCTGCCCAAGCGGCCGCACGCCATTAAGCGAGCGCCCTTAATATTTGGAGCCGACTGGCAATTTGGATTTCATCTCGCCGCCGCATCTTGTTTCTCTCAAGCCCTGACTGTTTTGACATGCGGCCCGATTAAATTATAAACAAGCAGGCCTCCTGATGGTGATGCTGGAGCCACTAATTTCTCTAATTGTTTGCAGTTGTCTGGGAGGCCTGGGACTCAGCCGGCCCCCGTTTAAGGGCGCAGGCATGAGGGAGGCGGGCCGGGAATGACGCCATGCGGGGAAACAGCAGGTAAAGTCAATAGAACCTGATAATGATATCTTTCTTTAGTGCATCACTTCTTTTCACACTTGACACATTTAAGACTGTTAACATGTTGGATGTGATGATTTTATGAAGGAATGCATTTAATCATGGAACTGGAACTGTTACTAAAGTCGAATCATTACCCCAAAGAACCGAATCAAATCGTGTGTGTTGTAACGTACATTTTAGTTGTTGTTTTCATTAACACATTTGAAGGTGTTGAAATAGCAAATGTCTTTGTTGGCGTTGAAAATTCCAACATTACCTAGAAGTAGTTTGGCTGAGTCCACTCTCAGTGCTGCTGGAGTGATCGGCGAGTGCCGAAGTGTGGCTAAAAGTCGGCGACCAGGCATGATGTCACCAGCAACCCAAGTATCGGAATATGGCAACCGTTTTTTTTATTCTTTCAGGACCGGTGTGATTCTGTCGGTGCAAAAATAATTGACCATAATATATGTATATGTATATGTGTGTATATACTGTATGTATGTATACGTATGTACTGTATGTATATATGTATACGTATGTATGTATATGTATATGTATGTATATGTATATGTATGTATATATGTATACGTATGTATGTATATATGTATACGTATGTATGTATATATGTATACGTATGTATGTATATATGTATACGTATGTATACATACATACATATATATTTATATGTATGTATATATACTGTATGTATATGTATACGTATGTATATATACATATATATATATATATATATATATATATATGTGTATATATATATATATACTGTATGTATATGTATACGTATGTGTATATATACATATATATATATATATATATATATATATGTATATATATGTATGTGTGGGGGAAAAAAAATCACAAGACTATTTCATCTCTACAGGCCTGTTTCATGAGGGGGGGTACCCTCAATCGTCAGGAGATTTCCTGACGATTGAGGGTACCCCCCCTCATGAAACAGGCCTGTAGAGATGAAATAGTCTTGTGATTTTTTTTCCCCACACATACATATATTGCGCTCTACTACGGTATCGAGCACTATTTTTTGGATAACCTTATTAAGACATATATATGTATATATATATATATACTGTATGTATATTAGAGATGCGCGGATAGGCAATTATTTCATCCGCAACCGCATCAGAAAGTCGTCAACCATCCGCAATCCACCCGATCTAACATTTGATCAGAACCACATCCGCCCGCACCCGCCCGTTGTTATACAGGTAAAAGCCAGTAAATTAGAATATTTTGAAAAACTTGATTTATTTCAGTAATTGCATTCAAAAGGTGTAACTTGTACATTATATTTATTCATTGCACACAGACTGATGCATTCAAATGTTTATTTCATTTAATTTTGATGATTTGAAGTGGCAACAAATGAAAATCCAAAATTCCGTGTGTCACAAAATTAGAATATTACTTAAGGCTAGTACAAAAAAGGGATTTTTAGAAATGTTGGCCAACTGAAAAGTATGAAAATGAAAAATATGAGCATGTACAATACTCAATACTTGGTTGGAGCTCCTTTTGCCTCAATTACTGCGTTAATGCGGCGTGGCATGGAGTCGATGAGTTTCTGGCACTGCTCAGGTGTTATGAGAGCCCAGGTTGCTCTGATAGTGGCCTTCAACTCTTCTGCGTTTTTGCGTCTGGCATTCTGCATCTTCCTTTTCACAATACCCCACAGATTTTCTATGGGGCTAAGGTCAGGGGAGTTGGCGGGCCAATTTAGAACAGAAATACCATGGTCCGTAAACCAGGCACGGGTAGATTTTGCGCTGTGTGCAGGCGCCAAGTCCTGTTGGAACTTGAAATCTCCATCTCCATAGAGCAGGTCAGCAGCAGGAAGCATGAAGTGCTCTAAAACTTGCTGGTAGAGGGCTGCGTTGACCCTGGATCTCAGGAAACAGAGTGGACCGACACCAGCAGATGACATGGCACCCCAAACCATCACTGATGGTGGAAACTTTACACTAGACTTCAGGCAACGTGGATCCTGTGCCTCTCCTGTCTTCCTCCAGACTCTGGGACCTCGATTTCCAAAGGAAATGCAAAATTTGCTTTCGTCAGAAAACATGACTTTGGACCACTCAGCAGCAGTCCAGCTCTTTTTTTCCTTAGCCCAGGTGAGACGCTTTGCGCGCTGTTTCTTGGTCAACAGTGGCTTGACACGAGGTATGCGGCAGTTGAAACCCATGTCTTTCAAGCGTCTCTTGGTGGTGGATC
The DNA here is from genome assembly GCF_033978685.3 of Nerophis lumbriciformis. Lineage (NCBI taxonomy): Eukaryota > Metazoa > Chordata > Actinopteri > Syngnathiformes > Syngnathidae > Nerophis > Nerophis lumbriciformis. The sequence goes on from NC_084560.2 coordinate 38,887,710, forward strand.
TTGAAGCACTGACTCCAGCAGCTGTCCACTCCTTCTGAATCTCCCCCACATTTTTGAATGGGGTTTTTTTCACAATCTTGACCAGGGCGCGGTGATCCCTATCGCTTGTACACTTTTTCTGACCACAGTTTTTCCTTCCCTTTGCCTCTCCATTAATGTGTTTGGACACAGAGCTCTGAGAACAGCCAGCCTCTTCAGCAATAACCTTTTGTGTCTTTCCCTCCTTGTGCAATGTGTCGATGGTTGCCTTTTGGACAGCTGTCAAATCTGAAGTCTTCCCCATGTTTGTGTAGGCTTCAGAACTGGACTGAGAGACCATTTAAAGCCCTTTGCAGGTGTTTTGAGTTAATCAGCTGATTAGTTTGTGGCACCAGGTGTCTTCAAAATTTAACCCTTACACAATATTCTAATTTTGTGACACACGGAATTTTGGATTTTCATTTGTTGCTACTTCAAATCATCAAAATTAAATGAAATAAACATTTGAATGCATCAGTCTGTGTGCAATGAATAAATATAATGTACAAGTTACACCTTTTGAATGCAATTACTGAAATAAATCAAGTTTTTCAAAATATTCTAATTTACTGGCTTTTACCTGTATATCTAATATAGACGATGCAAGGCATTAGTGAGGTTATAAAGCTTTTGCCTGTTAAAGAAAGGAGACTGATCCAATGCAGCACAGACATTCGCGTGCCACGCTGTCACGACCCAGACGCACACCAGTGCGCAATCATATGGGAGCCGCGCTGAGCGCACCTCCAAGCGCGTCTCGCTGCCGGCGACGGCCGGGTATATGGGCCCGACGCTCCAGCGCCATCCATTTTTAGGGCTAGTTGATTCGGCAGGTGGGTTGTTACACACTCCTTAGCGGGTTCCAACTTCCATGGCCACCGTCCTAGCTGCTGTCTATATCAACCAGGGTGAGCCCCACCCCTTTCGTGAGCGCACTGCGCGCGGAGTGACCCCTGTTACGCGCCCCCGGCAACAGGGGTGGCGGGCAGGTAAGCTGCGCGGGCGGAGCGCGCGGAGTGACCCATGTTACGAGCCCCCGGCCACGGGGGTGGCGGGCAGGTAAGCTGCTTACCTGCTGCGCGTGACGCCGGCCGCGGCGAAGGCGGACGAGGCGGGGTGTCGGTGCGGTGGGCGCGGTGGTGACCCTGGACGTGCGTCGGGCCCTTCTCGCGGATCGCCTCAGCTACGGCTCCCGGTGGGGCCCTCTCGGGGGAAGGGGCCTCGGTCCCGGACCCCGGCGAGGCGTCCCTTCTCCGCTCCGTAAAAGTGTCCATCTCTTTTCTTTTCTTTTTCTTCTGTTGTGGCATATGCAGCAGGTGCCTGCTCGTTTTTCGTATGTGGGTAACAACATTTAACTATGTATATATATTTCCGAATTGGTTTAACTGCCACCCGCAAAAAAAAAAAAAAAAAAAAAAAAAAAAAAATCTAATTGATCCGCCCGACCCGACCCGCACGCGGATAAAATCTTATTTTTTTAAATTTCATCCGCCCGATCCGCGGACTCCGCGGTTGTGCCCGCAAACCGCGCATCTCTAGTATGTACTGTATATGTATGTATATAAATATATATGTATGTATATGTATACGTATGTATATATGTATATGTATACGTATGTACAGTATATACAATACGAGCGCTCTGAAAGGCAAGCACAAGCTCAAGTAAACAGCAACACAAGGACAAGAGGCCACAGATTAAATTGGATCCACAAACAATGCACAATATACAGTACAGGCCAAAAGTTTGGACACACCTTCTCATTCAATGCGTTCTCTTTATTTTCATGACTATTTACATTGTAGATTGTCACTGAAGGCATCAAAACTATGAATGAACACATGTGGAGTTATGTACTTAACAAAAAAAAGTGAAATAAATAAATAGTCATGGAAATAAAGAGAACGCATTGAATGAGAAGGTGGGTCCAAACTTTTGGCCTGTACTGTATATATGTATATGTACATATTATATTAATATAATATGTACATAATGGATGTATAAATAATATAATTGGATATGAAGAGTTTGTAAAAGTGACTCCTACCTTGTTGACTTCCGCGACAACCTCCTTAAAGTTTTATAATCAATCAGAAATATCAAGCAGCTAAAATGCGCCCAACATGGATACGTGTGGAGAGCGTGTTTAACATTTTTCCCATCATGCACGACCAATGGATTTAAATGGGTATAATTTAGAAATTTGTTATGGTGTTTGGATATTTTTCATATTATCTACAAAGTTCAGTGAGCAGGTTGTGGTATTTGTGACCATGTTTGTTGACCTTTATGTTAGTTGCAATTTTTTTTTTTTTGCACCATGACTAGGGAAGGTTGTTTCGATTGTGTCATAAGGGTAAATGCTGTGCTATTATTGCAAACTACTTTCAAGGATCATTGATCTGATTTACTCACATTGTCCACCATATGTCAGCAAATCTGCAACATTCAGACCGGTCATCTACAACCGGTAGAAACGGATGGATAGAAAGTACTTGGCGGTAAAAATGCTTTATTGAATTTATGATGTCTCGCGGGCCAAATTGAAGACGCTGGCTGACCGTATTAGGCCAGGGCTGTAGTTTGGACACTGCTGGTTTAGAGCGTTGCATCAAATGTTGCCGGTACAGTCTGTGAAGTTGTGACGGCAATAGCTTGACCCCGGAACTGATGCGTCATATTTGAGGGCAGGAAGTGTGTAAAAATAGCCCTAAAAATGACATGACGATCCTGTAACTAAAAACACTTTGACTTTCTGAGGGCCTTGTCTGGGCCTGTATCTTGCCCAACCAAAAAATAAGATAAAAGTCACTGGACTGGAGCTTGTGTGTGTGTTGTTTGCATGCTATAGTGTTCGGGGGTTGGGCGAGGTTTTGAAAGCTGAGCTGTGAATGTTATCCACGCTGGCATCGACAGACAGGCGTCCTTTAGCAGACGGGCGCAGTCGTATCGCTGCTGTCATCACTCGATCGCCGCTATCGTCTCTCTGTGTGTTTGTGTGCGTGTGCGTGCTCATTGAAGGCTAATTTAGCGTGACAGTAGGGGAGCAGGTGAGCTAATACACCTTTCTTCGGGCACAGTGGAGATCTGAGCTGCAACACGTACACACACGTCCTCAAGCGTCACACAACAGGATTTTGCACTAACTGTATCCCACATTGTTTTTGTGTCACTTTGAACCTTTGTGTGTTTGCAACAGTACTTCAGATCAAAACATTTATGTCATTTATTTTTCTCTTGACCTTTTATAAAAGGAGGGGTAATCACAAAGTATGATATTGTGATATGTTGCCATCAAGACCGATAACGATCTATTGTAGGGAAAGTCTGCTACAAAAAGTACTACGTGCTTGATTGCGATTCATTTGCGCTGGCGGTCGGTTGCGTTGATGTGATTTTCGAATTTGCATAACTGGCCATGACGCTTTTGCAAAAGTGATTAAAAAAAAAACATAGAAGACAAAACAAACAATCTTCTGTTACTCCTTATTGTCGGTTTTTAAAATGCCACAAGACTGAGTGGCCGGAGACAGGTTTTAGCACCCGGTGCTTGTTGATAGAGATGTCAGATAATGGCTTTTTTGCCGATATCCGATATTCCGAAAATTGTCCAACTCTTAATTACCGATTCCGATATCAACTGATACCGATAGATACAGTCGTGGGATTAACACATTATTATGCCTAATTTTGTTGTGATGCCCTGCTGGATGCATTAAACAATGTAACAAGGTTTTCCAAAATAAATCAACTCAAGTTATGGAAAAAAATGCCAACATGGCACTGCCATATTTATTATTGAAGTCACAAAGTGCATTATTTTTTTTAACATGCCTCAAAACAGCAGCTTGGAATTTGGGACATGCTCTCCCTGAGAGAGTATGAGGAGGTTGAGGTGGGTGCGGTTGGGGTGAGGGGTTATGGGGGCGGGGGTGGTTGAGGTGGGGGGGGGGGGAGTAGTGGGGAGTGTATGTTGTCGCGTCCCGGAAGAGTTAGTGCTGCAAGGGGTTCTGGGTATTTGTTCTGTTGTGTTTATGTTGTGTTACGGTGCGGATGTTCTTCCAAAATGTGTTTGTCATTCTTGTTTGGTGTGGGTTCACAGTGTGGCACATATTTGTAACAGTGTTAAAGTTGTTTATACGGCCACCCTTAATGTGACCTGTATGGCCGTTGACCAAGTATGCCTTGCATTCACTTGTGTGTGTGAAAAGCCGTAAATATTATGTGATTAGGCCGGCACGCAAAGGCAGTGCCTTTAAGATTTATTGGCGCTCTGTACTTCTCCCTACGTCCATGTACCACTCTGTACAGCGGCGTTTAAAAAAAGTCATAAATTGTACTTTTTGAAACCGATGCCGATAATTTCCGATATTACATTTTAAAGCATTCATAGAACATCTCTACTTGTTGAGAAGAGCGATATGTGCTAGATATGTTTTTTATAGTCACTTTCTGGAAAAATGGTGTCTAGACCAGTGCTTCTCCATTATTTTCTGTTACGTCCCTCCCACGTAGACAAATATATTTTGCGCCCCGCCCCCCCCAATAAGTTTACAGGCGATTCCCTGGTATCACTCCGCGACCCCCCAGGAAGAAGAAAATATTTTGTGCTGGGGGGACCCGCCCCACTGTTTGAGAAGGACTGATCTAGAGGGCTCTGATTACTGGCTAAATATAGAGACAAAATCGCTAAGTTGGCAACACAGATTTCTCCTACTACACAGTAGACCAGGTGTTTTATTATTATTTCATGAATGAGTGCAGACAGGTGGGGCCAAATCTATTTGTGGCAGTCCACATTTATTGGAATGAACTTATGGGAAACACTGAATACATTAAAGTGGAACTGCACTTTTTTAAAATGTTGCCTATCATTTATAATTCTTATGTGAGACAAGCACACACCTTTTCTTTTTTTTATGCATTCAAACTCGTAAATAAACGCTAGCAAAAGTCAGAAAACAATGGAATCCGATCTATTCCGCCCAAAAAGCGCTCTAAAAAAACAACAACAACAACGTTGTATATACACGCTGTAAATATATATGTAATGTAGTAACTGGCATGTTCATAATAACGTAATATTTACATATTTGCTTATTTTAAGCCTAGGGCGGGATACTAATTTCACAGAAGCAGTACTAAACACGAAATACGAATTATGAACATAATAAAACAATCACTTATTGTACAATTACTGCTCTCACTGGGATGCCGACTGATGTGATGTTCTTATCTTCCCGTTTAGATAAAGAATAATTGTAATCCTTACGCAGATATAAAAAAAATAGTGGGCGTAAACTCTTTTTGTGTCTTTCTCTTATACCATCTTCGAGTATAAGTTGAATGTCACTCGGTTTATGGCAACAACTTTCTACTATACAAGTGAGAGGCATAATTTACTATCTATAATTAACTTTATCAGCTCAGAGGCGATACAGCAGCTCACCGTCTGTCTGTCAATAGCAGATTAAGCGTGTTACCTCTCTCTGATCACAGCACCACTTATAATAACAATATCGCTAATACTTGGTTAATATTCATGTTACGATATGTAAATGAGGTATTGTTGGCGCTTTTTGCATATTTTTAGTGGCCTTTGAGCCACCTCGTACTTGCCGTATTTTACAAATTAGAATGCATAAAAAAGGAAGACATCTGTGTTCTTGTCGTTCATAGGGATTGTAAATGAAAGGCAACATTAAAACAATTGCAGTTCCCCAATAAACTTTCGAACATATTTGTCCTTGTGGGGGAAATTTAAGGACAACATCACAGAACTGAATTTAAACTACACCTCATAATGTCCACATTCTAACTAAACACTCACTGTTGTTTGTGCTGGCTAAAAAATATAAAAAATGTCATAAAACCCTTAAAAAATGTCAGAAATCGGCAGTCTTGGCCAAATGTTTTGAGAATGAATCTACAATCTACTGCAGGAATGTCCAAACTTTTTGACGTAGGGGCCACATTGGGCTAAAAAATTTGGTCAAGGGCCGAAAGCGGAATATATATATATAGCCTATAGATTTATATGTGTACATATTATATTAATATAATTGATACATAATTAATATTCAATATAATTAGATATTAAGACTATGTGAAAGTTTGACTTCTACCTTGTTTACTTTCGTGACAACCTCCCTTAAAGTTTTGTAATCAGTCAGAAATATCAAGGAACTAAAATGCCCCCAACATGGATAAGTGTGGAGTGTTTTGCAATTTTCCCACCTGGCTTTGTAATGGATTTAAATGGGTGTAAATTTGAATTTTCTAGGGTGCATGGATGTTTTGTATAATATGCACAAAGTTCAGTGAGCAGGTTGTGTTGTGACCATGTCTGTTGACATTTTGTGTTGGTTGGATTTGATTATTTTGTTTTGCACCATGACTTGGGAAGGTTGTTTGCATTGGGTTAAAATAAGTGAATTTCTTTCAGACCATAATTAAAGGCCATTGACCTGAATTACTCATGTTGTCCACTGGTTGGCGACATAATGGCATCATCAATACCGTCTGACCATTACAATGAATGCAATCTCCCGGTGGGTAAAACTCTTGTTGGCCAAATTGCAGATGTCGGGGTGATGTAGTTTGGACACCCCTGATTTACTGCGTTGGTCATTTCTTCTGTTGTTTCAGTCTCTGCCATTGATGTATTCTATGTATGCATATTAAAACAAAGTAACAACAACCTGCTCCATTCTTGAAATGTTGCATCTTCTTAGATAAAGAGCTAAGCATAGCAAACAAATGTTTAAAAAAATAAGTTAAGCAATGTCGAGAAAACCGAGGTTTACTGGCAACTGCAAATGGTTCAACAACAATACTAATATTTACTAATGGATTCACCGTTTGATATCAGTATTTTATTCCACATATAAAGTCTATGGTGAACAATTGGAGGATGCCCCAAGGGATACATTGCATAGTTCTTAATGACTCTTGTCTCAGCTTTTCTTCGAACTCAGTTGTGTGTTTTCATTTATTTTCTTTGAACCAGTGTGTGTGCGTGTCACTCGTGCTCTGTCAGCTGTTGAACATTTCAACAGAGGGAGCCCATTATGGGACAGCTTGTGGTGATGAATATTGAATACACCGTGCGCCCATGTTAATGTCTCAAAATGTGCGTGCGCGTGTGTACAACATGCGATAACATCTGAGTAATGACAATTGAGAGAAATACGAGCAGTACAGTAAAGAGGCCGCATCTTGGTGATTGTCAGGGAGTCACATGCTGGCAATAAAACTTTGTTCCCTGCTCGCGCTCATTACTTATTTTCATCGTAGTAAATATTTGAATTTGTCTTGTTTGTCTTTATTCAGAATGAATAGCTCGGTTGGTTGAGGCAGCACGGCGCTCGTGTCCTGCCAATCTGCCAGAAAATGGTCGTTTGGAGGTATTAAGATAAACACGCGCGGGACAATAAGTGACTGGCGACTGTTGAAGCGGGACGCGTGCCTCAATAGGCTACTGATGCGGTTAATGCCTGATGAGAGTTCATCACAACATTGGTAAATGCTGGTTACTCATCCACAGCCTGCTGCCTGTCTTGTTTTGGGGGCTTTTAATGTGTAAGGTGAGGTTTCCCAGATGGCAAAGTCTGCTGCAGGTCTTGCTCTTCGTCTTGCCGAAACGCTACACTGAGTTGCAGGACAGGGAGACGAATAGTTCCAAACCAGTTGTAGTTCTAGAGCAGTGGTTCTTAATCTGGGTTCGATGGAACCCTAGGGGTTCGGTGAGTCGGGCTCAGGAGTTCGGCGGAGGTCAAGACACACCCGACTCATCGTGTAAATAAAAACTTCTCCTTATCTGCGTATTACGGATACGGCAACAGCAGAAGTCAGACTGATTTGCAGGTGTGTAATTTGTTGTGAGTTTATGTACTGTGTTGGTTTTGTTGTTTGAACAAGGTGATGTTCATGCACGCTTCATTTTGTGCACCAGTAAAAGAATATGGTAACACTTTAGTATGGGGAACATATTCACCATTAATTAGTTGCTTATTAACATGCAAATTAGTAACATATTGGCTCTTAACTAGTCATTATTAAGTACTTATTAATGCCTTATTCGGCATGGCCTTATTATAACCCTAACCCTACCCAAATAACTCTAAATTAAGTCTTTGTTACTTAGAATATGTTCCCCTAGTGTCAAAAAAAACTCTAAATTAAGTCTTTGTTACTTATAATATGTTCCCCATACTAAAGTGTTACCAAAAACATATAACTTTGTCTTGAATTTGAAAAAAAAAAACATTTTATTTTTCACTAAAGAAGGGTTCGGGGAATGCACATTTGAAACTGCTGGGGTTCGGTACCTCCAACAAGGTTAAGAACCACTGTTCTAGAGTATTTATTAGTGGCCAGCAAGAAGGTGTATTTTTGACATGACCCCTGTAAACCGGGGTCACAACATCGGAAGCATATTACCTGAGGAGGCGTGGCTACAGGATAGAGTTGCCAAATGGGAAACGTTCCTTGCATGCATGTTAGAGAATTTTACGCTACATTTTCAATGATAATAATGTTAGTAAATGATCTACTAAAAAAATCTGTGGTACATTACATGGGACATGCAAGTGTAAAAAAGGCAGCCAAAAGAGGTTGGTAGATGAGAATACATCTGAAGGTAAAATATAGTGTAGAAATGCACCCAATTGCAGAAAATGTAGTCTTGATTTTCCCCCCAAAAATTCGGGATTTGCAGGGCAACACTTTGTTGATCAAAACATTCCTGTTTTTTTCTCAAAGGGTTCTTACATTCCTGAATAATGTAAGAAATGTAACGTCCTGACCGAGGCACAATAATGCTCTTTATTGACTTTGACTTTATTTTTAAAACAGGGACAGTACATATTGGAGCAATTACAATACAATACAAAGTGTTTTTGCCACAAGTTCGGCACGCCTATCTTTGGGCACTTTTGCCCATTCATCTTTACGGCACCTCTCAAGCTCCATCAGGTCGGATGGGAAGCTGTCGTTTTCATCCAGGATGTCTCTGTTTACTGCTGCATTCACATTTCCCTCTATCCTGACTCGTCTCCCAGTTACTGCTGCTGAAAACCATCCCTGCAGCATGATGCTGCCACCACCATGCTTCACTGTAGGGATGGGATTGTATCAAACATGATGCCTGGCATTTACACCAAAGAGTTCCATCTTTTGTCTCATTAGACCAGAACATTTTGTTTTTCATGGTCTGAGAGTTTTTCAGGCGCATTTTGGCAAACTTTTTACCAAGAAATGGCTTCCGTCTGGTCACTCTATCGTACAGGCCTGATTGGTTGATTGCTGCAGAGATGGTTGTCCTTCTAGAAGGTTCTCCTATCTCCACAGAGGAATACTGTAGCATATTATGTCCCACATATGTTTTGGCATTCACACAATGATTCAGCCCCGTGTGCAGGGCAGGCTGTCCTACAAAGAAGCCTAATTGGCAACAAGTAACAGGTGTGTCTACAGTGCCAATCAGAGACAAGAGGTGCAATGACATGAAATAGAAACCAAAAAAAGAGTGATGGACTGGAAAAGTTACAGAACACAGTAATCCAATCCAATCCAATCCACTTTATTTATATAGCACATTTAAACAACAAAATGTTTTCAAAGTGCTGCACAACAATATTAAACACAATTAAAAACAATAAAAAATAAATATGATTAAAAACTATTTCAAAGGGTAAAACCAATTAAAACAGTAAATAGAAAGCAAAATTTTAAAAACACAGAGGACAACAGAGGACCACACAACTCACGTAGTGTTAAAAGCCAGAGAATAAAAGTGGGTCTTAAGACGAGACTTAAAACACTCCACTGTGGGAGCAGTTCGAATATGGAGGGGCAGAGTGTTCCAGAGCTTAGGGCCGACCACAGAGAAGGCCCTGTCTCCCCTGGTTTTAAGTCTCGTCTTGGACACCACGAGCTGGAGCTGGCTCTCGGACCTCAGAGCGCGCGCAGGATTGTAAGTTTGGATGAGGTCCGAGATATACTGAGGTGCCAGTCCATGTAAAGCTTTAAAAACAAACAGCAAGGTTTTAAAATCAATTCTAAAATGAACAGGGAGCCAGTGCAAACTCTCAAGGATTGTGATAAGTGATAGCAAAACCAAAATAGTCGTGAAGGATCATGATACCTATGTAAATGTGTTTTTTTTAAACTTTTAATAAATGTAAATTTGCAACAACAAAAAAACTTTTTACATAGTTATTATAGGGTGTTGTGTGTAGAATTTTGAGGACAAAAATGTATGTATTCTATTTTGGAATAAGACTGTAACATAACAAAATGTGGAAAAAGTCCGGGGGCACTCTATGACTGCCCTTAAAGGGTCACTTGTAACAGTAAATTTATGATAATATTACACAATTGCCTTTTTTGTGTCCAATTTGATAGGTAACTTTCTTTTAAGTCATAATAAGTGAAGTAGACATTGAAGCATTTATTATCATTTAAATTGAAACATGTTTGGAATATAGGATAATATAATATTTGTTGCATTATTAGATAGTGGGACCAAACAGTCAGGATCAAACATGTTGAAACTGCATTTCAGTTTTATGCTCCTAAAATCTGGAATAGTCTTCTTAATATTAAAGTTAAAAAGATATGCAATTGCATGCATTACATGCATTATTTTTCTCTCAAAATGGAATTAATAAATACATTTCGTACTTTGAAACTAATATTTCCAGGCTTTTGTGGGCCATATACTGTAAACTGTTATGGCGGGCCACATCTGGGCCTCTGGCCTTGAGTTTGACACCTTTGATGTAAAAGATACCCGTCTTAGTAGTCAGTGTACAGCTGTTTAGATTTACTATCAACACACAGACATTATTGTGTGTGAATATTTACTGTGCGCACCATTGTTATCTAGTAGTAATGGGTAAATGACACCTCACTGAGTGTGTTGCACACTCACTAGCTGTATTGACACTGCAATGACACTGTGCTGATGGTTCATAATGGTGCCATCTGTTGAATAAAAAAAGACGACAGCAAAAACTTTGTTCACGGTTTTAATAATTTCTTTATTCTTATGGCTGCAATAGAATAGAACAGGCTTTTATTATCATTGCACATCAAAAACAACAAAATTGTGGCATACTGAGGGCGGAAGCTGCCATGCAAGGCGCGAACCACGACTCATCAGGAGCAGTTAGGGCCCCATGAGCTCGCTAGACCGGAATTGAACCGGTAGCCCCTGCTGTCACAAGACGGCCACTCTACCCACGGAGCCATGCCGCCCATTGACTGTTACATAATTATTGACGTCCCAAGTGAGAAACACTAGACCAAAATTGTCCCATCTAATTCCAAACGGTAAAGATGACAAAGTTTACTCTTTTTATCCAAGATGAAACCCTTGAAATTAGAAACTGCATGATTATCTTGTGTAATGATTGTACAGTTGTACATTTTATAATGGTAATATAATGGGGACTTTTTTGTCACCTCAGAAAAAACTTTGCTCTACAAGTACCACCATAATGACTATCATTATAATACAGTAGTGTAGTAGGCCTAAGTATTCTGAATTTCCCCCAGGGATCAATTATGTACTTTCTATTCTATTATATTCATTAAAAACAAGACAGAGGTTTTATTTGCATCCATCTCTACCAACCGAGCTATACCGCCCAATATCCATCCATCCATCCATCCATCCATCTTCTTCCGCTTATCCGAGGTCAGGTCGCGGGGGCAGCAGCCTAAGCAGGGTAGTCCAGACTTCCCTCTCCCCAGCCATTTCGTCCAGCTCCTCCCGGGGGATCCCGAGGCGTTCCCAGTCTTCCTAACGTGTCCTGGGTCTTCCCCGTGGCCTCCTACCGGTCAGACGTGCCAGAAACACCTCCCAAGGGAGGCGTTCGGGTGGCATCCTGACCAGATGCCCGAACCACCTCATCTGGTTCCTCTCGATGTGGAGGAGCAGCGGCTTTAGCTTGAGCTCCCCCCGGATGACAGAGCTTCTCACCCTATCTCTAAGGGAGAGCCCCGCCACCCAGCGGAGGAAACTCATTTCAGCCGCTTATACCCGTGATCTTGTCTTTTCGGTCATAACCCAAAGCTCATGACCATGGGTGAGGATGGGAACGTAGATCCACCGGTAAATTGAGAGCTTTGCCTTCCGGCTCAGCTCCTTCTTCACCACAACGGATCGATACAGCGTCCGCATTACTGAAGACGCCGCACCGATCCGCCTGTCGATCTCACGATCCACTCTTCCCTCACTCGTGAACAAGACTCCGAAGTACTTGAACTCCTCCACTTGGGGCAAGATCTCCTCCCCAACCCGGAGATGGCACTCCACCCTTTTCCGGGCGAGAACTATGGACTCGGACTTGGAGGTGCTGATTCTCATCCCAGTCGCTTCACACTCAGCTGCGAACCGATCCAGTGAGAGCTGAAGATCCTGGCCAGATGAAGCCATCAGGACCACATCATCTGCAAAAAGCAGAGACCTAATCCTGCAGCCACCAAACCAGATCCCCTCAACGCCTTGACTGCGCCTAGAAATTCTGTCCATAAAAATTCTGAACAGAATCGGTGACTAATAAAAAAAATCCTTGGCGGAGTCCAACCCTCACTATGTTAGGAAAGAACTTCACACTTTATTATCTATACTGTAAATATTAGGGCTGTCAAGAGATTATTTTTAATCAGATTAATCACATCCTGAACCTGTGATTAATCATGATAAGTCCCAGGTTATTTCCTTACATAAATAGCATTTGGTTAAAAAATACCCCAATATTTGGATACAAATGCAAGTTTGTAGTCAGAATATCATACAGGAACACATGTCTGAACTGCAAGTCACTGATTGGCTCAAAACTTGGTGACAGTAAGTAGAGTAAGAATTAAGTGCACATTTTTGTTTTTCTTGTAATAAATAGAATTATTTTCTGCTTAACTTAGCAGGATAAAAATAAACATATTTATTTAACAGGAGTCTGTCCTGCTTAACTTAAAACAGAACAAATTCATTGTGCAGCTCAATGACAGAGGAGGTCTCCAACTTTCATCACTATGAAAACTACTGTGACAAAAAGGGAGGTGAGATTTTTGTTATATATTAATATGAATGAAAATTGTGCTTATTTATGAAGATCTCCTCTCAGTGAGATTATTGTCTTTATGCTACATTGTGTAATTTGTTATTAAATAAAAGGACCAAAGCCTGACTTTATGAACAATTTGGTACTAAATCATATTGTTTTGTACATTTATTGCTTTGTATTTCATTTACTTAAACTTTAGTAAAATAACTGTGACTTAAAATTGTCTGTTTATATACATGATATGTAGACATATACTAAACCGCTGCTCCAAACGTCACCAGCCTAATTTGTATGAACTACCACACTGTGAAATGCGGTGGAAACACAAATCACACACATGTACAGGAACCAATAGTTCCAGGAACCAATTTTTGGCGGAAAAAAGGCCTATTTATTCTTCATATATCGTTATTTAGAGCTGAAATGGACCAAATAGAATCACGCGACACCCATGAATTCATAATTTACTGTAGGACCACTTTCTGACTGTTGGACATTACGGACAAAAGCCTGACTTTTATGAATAATTTGGTACCCTTTGTTTTAAATGATATTGTGTATGTTATTGATATGATATGACCTAATATTGTCTATTTACTTGGTATCGGTGTAGAAATATACTAAACTAGTCCATATTAGAAAAGTCCGATAATATTGGACTGCTGATATTATCGGCCGATAAATGCTTTAAAATGTAATAACGGAAATGATCTGTATCGGTTTCAAAATTATCGGTATCAGTTTCAAAAAGTAAAATGTATGACTTTTTAAAACGCCGCTGTGTACACGGACGTAGGGAGAAGTACAGAGCGCCAATAAACCTTAAAGGCACTGCCTTTGCGTGCCGACCTAGTCACATTATATCTACGGCTTTTCACACACACAAGTGAATGCAAGCATACTTTGTCAACAGCCATACAGGTCACACTGAGGGTGGCCGTATAAACAACTTTAACACTGCTACAAATATGCGCCACACTGTGAACCCACACCAAACAAGAATGACAAACACATTTCGGGAGAACATCCGCGCCGTAACACAACAGAACAAAAACCCAGAACCCCTTGCAGTACTAACTCTTCCTCGACGCTACAATATAGACCCCCCGCTACCCCCTTAACCCCGCCCACCTCTACGTCCTCATGCTCTCTCAGGGAGAGCATGTCCCAAATTACAAGCTGCTGTTTTGAGGCATGTTAAAAAAAAAAAAAAGCACTTCGTGACTTCAATAATAAATATGGCAGTGCCATGTTGGTTCCATAACTTGAGTTGATTTATTTTGGAAAACCTTGTTACATTGTTTAATGCATCCAGCGGGGCATCACAACAAAATTAGGCATAATAATGTGTTAATTCCACGACTGTATATATCGGTATCGGTTGATATCGGAATCGGTAATTAAGAGTTGGAGAATATCGGATATCGGCAAAAAAGCCATTATCGGACATCTCTACTCCATATGTCATCAGACTGGTTTGTATAAACTACCTGAACTGTGAAATGCGGTGGAAAAGCAAACCACACACTTCTACAGGAACCTAAAGTTCCTGAACTTCTGGTGGAAAATGGCGTGTTCTGCTTAACAAAATAGACACATCTTGGTGAATGGTGTGAAAAGAAACACGCTGAAGCACTTGAGAAGTGACGGCCGAGTAGTGATTGTGTAAACAGGATGTGACGTATATGTGTGACTGATAGTGATGTCACCAAAATGGCCACGCCCTATTGCTTTCAGCAGCATGCAAAATGAATGAAGCGTCTGCACAGAGAGGCATGTTTGGGGCGGTATAAAGGTTCGTAAACCGAAAAGGTCGCCAATCGAGGTGTTCATCAATTGAGATTCCTCAAGTTCACGTTTTATAATCTTACTTTAGTAGCATATTTTTTTCAACAGAAATGTATTCAAACGCTAAGAAATACTGCGAGATCCCTGTGTGCCGTACATTCTGGGAGGACGCCCCTCTGTCAGTGCGTATCAGTGTTGTGCTCGGTGGAGGTCCGCACCGAGGGACGGCCCAAGGCAGCGGCGGCCTGCACACACCTGCCACCTCCTTGCTTGCCGTAGCAGCCCGAGGGAATCTGGACAGAGCCTACGGCACCCCCAGTCTATTAAACCCTTCTTTTCCCACTTCTACTAGAGCAGGGGTCGGCAACCCGCGGCTCCGGAGCCGCATGCGGCTCTTTGATCACTCTGATGCGGCTCAGCAGCTTACTTGCTGAACCCCCCAATTTTCCCGTGAGACTTCCGGATTTTAGTGCCTCTCGCAGAAAACTCCCGGGATTAATATTCACCGATTCACACCCTTACGGATATAATAAGGGCGTGCCATGATGGTACAACATTTGGCGCCCCCTACAATCTGTATTAACAGCGTGTCAGCCCAACACTTGTTAAACAATATACATTTTCTGCTTGCCCACGTACGTGACAGCAAGGCATACTTGGTCAACAGCCACACAGGTTACACTGACGGTGGTCATATAAAACAACTTTAACACTCTTACTAATAATGCGCCACACTTTGAACCAAAACCAAACAAGAATGACAAATACATTTCGGGAGAACATCTGCACCTTAACACAACATAAACACAACAGAACAAACACCCAGAATCCCATGCAGCCCTGACTCTTCCGGGCTACATTATACACCCCTGCTACCACCAAACCCCGCCCCCATCCCAAGCCTGCTCCCTCACACATCAACCCCCCCCCCCCCCCCCCTCTCTCTGTGCGTCGGTTGAGGTGGGCGGGGTTTGGTAGCGGGGGTGTATAATGTATCCCGGAAGAGTTAGGGCTGCATGGGATTCTGGGTATTTGTCCTGTTGTGTTTATGTTGTGTTACGGTGCAGATGTTCTCCCGAAATTCGTTTGTCATTCTTGTTTGGTGTGGGTTCACAGTGTGGCGCATTATTAGTAAGAGTGTTAAAGTTTAGTTTTTTTTATACCGCCACCGTCAGTGTGACGTGTGTGGTTGTTGAACAAGTATGCCTTGCTGTTACTCACGTGAGCAAGCGGAAGACCCATACAACGTGTGGCTGATCAGGCACGCTGTCTGTAGTGAGTGCCATACGCGGTGCCATCACGGCACGCATGACGCTGACAAGCGCCATTCATTTCAAACCCGCGTGCCGCACCAGCTTTCAAATTCCACATAAAGGTGTGGGCAGCGGGTCTGAGAACCCTGGTTATACATAGCACAAATAAAAATAAAAAACATTGTATGCAGTGTTATTTAATTTAAAATCTCAAAAAAAAATTTCGGCTCCCATTGTTTTCTATAATTTGTGAAACTGGTCAAAATGGCTCTTTGACTGGTAAAGGTTGCCGACCCCTGTACTAGAGGAATTCTTGTTAATGACCAGTAAGCATCATTCATCTTTCAGTGGTAAACACAAGGGAAGTTTTCACTCAAATGTATTCTGCTGCGATAGTTTAGCCATCGCATTTATGCTGGTTATGACCCAGGTGAATCTGGAAACTCATTTTATCTCCATTGTTGTGGAACTTTTCTCCATCTCATTGTTTGTCGCGCCCGCCTTTTCGCATTTTAATCTTCCGATGATAGACGCAATCATTACATTTTCCCTCATGCATCTTTCATGTCCCAGTCCAGATTAGTTATTCCAGGGTTTAGAGAATTGCTGAGTGTGATTTATTTTTAATCACAGCAGCTGTTTGCCTTCTCGTATTGAAGATCTCGCCTGACAAAGACCCAGATCGGAGGAGACGCATGTGACCCTCTGCAACACGGGACGTTAATTCACGTTGCGTTTAACTTTTGTTTTTAGTTGTTAGTGGGTTACGCTGAGAAAAGAAATAGACCACAATCAAAATGGTTCCAAAATGTACCGTATTTTTCGGACTATAAGTCGCAGTTTTTTTCATAGTTTGGCCGGGGGTGCGACTTATACTCAGGAGCGACTTATGTGTGAAATTATGAACACATTACCGTAAAATATCAAATAATATTATTTAGCTCATTCACGTAAGAGACTAAACCAGGGGTCGGCAACCTTCAGCATACAAAGAGCCAATGGAGCCCATTTCCCCCCAAATAAAACCCACCTAGAGCCGTGAACTTAGATTCCTAAAATGACGATAACACCACTTATAGTTTCCTTACACTTGTGCTATAGGACTTATGACATCAAACACTTATTTGATGTATTTCTGGGTATTCATCCATCCATCCATTTTCTACCGCTTATTCCCTTTTGGGGTCGCGGGGGGCGCTGGAGCCTATCTCAGCTACAATCGGGCGGAAGGCGGGGTACACCCTGGACAAGTCGCCACCTCATCGCAGGGCCAACACAGATAGACAGACAACATTCACACTCACATTCACACACTACGGCCAAATTAGTGTTGCCAATCAACTTATCCCCAGGTGCATGTTTTGGGTATAACGAAGCAAATCATCAAATTATATTGAACATTTGAAAAAAATACACTGTTCCTTCCTTTATTAATGAATAAAAAAATAAAAAATCAACTCATTCCAATGTTCCGAAGGCATACGACTGCGAAAAATTTAAAACACCTACTCATCAATAAAAACAGCAAATTAATAAAAATGTAAATAAATCAAATGTTTCTCTTTTTTGATCCGTCCATTGTTAGGGGTTGACCGCTAAAAACAATACAATTGCATGGCAGCAAGAGATGTCGCATAAGGGCTGTGACATACATTTCCATCGACAATATATTCAAATGTGTTTTATTTTCATATGACAAGATCCCAGAACTCTCCAAAATAACAACCGTTAAATTAAAATAAACTAAATAAAATGAAATATAATAATTTAAGTAACCATTATTTGTTGATATTCGGTTTCAAAGCCAAAGGGAGCCACGGGGGAGGCATGAAAGAGCCACGGGTTGCAGACCCCTGGACTAGACGTATAAGATTTCATGGGATTTAGCGATTAGGAGTGACAGATTGTTTGGTAAACGTATAGCATGTTCTATATGTTATAGTTATTTGAATGACTCTTACCATAATATGTTACGTTAACATACCAGTTGGTTATTTATGACTCATATAACGTACACTTATTCATCCTGTTGTTCACTATTCTTTATTTATTTTAAATTGCCTTTCAAATGTCTATTCTTGGTGTTGGCTTTTATCAAATACATTTCCCCCAAAAATGCGACTTATACTGTATATGTTTTTTTCCTTCTTTATTATGCATTTTCGCCCGGTGCGACTTATACTCCGGAGCGACTTATACTCCGAAAAATACGGTAATAGTTTTTCCATCGTGTTTTATGGCAGTAGATCTGGTTGTGGACTGAAGCAACGTCCATCCACCAAAGTCAGGTTACATTTACATCCCAGCAGCAGGAGGCCACAGGTGTGGGAGCATCCTCCATAGCGAGCCTGCTGCATTGTGGGTAATAATAATAGCAACGGCAGATGTGCCCCCGCTATTCACCCCTAATGTTCTCTAATCATCCCTCTTTCAGGCCTAATAGTCCACAGTGGTGCCCTCACAGCTGCTTGACGAGCCCTTGGGTTTATGCGCACCTGTCAATCTCCTACACAAACAACATGAGGACACACACAAAATCGCACAACTTTCAATATCTGTGTTGTACACTTGACAACCCTAATCTTCTTCTTTTTCTTGTTTTATTACTTCTCCTTCCTCCTTATTGTTATTCTTCTTCTTCTTCTTGCTATTCTTCTTCTTAGTGTCGTTCTTCTTTTCCTCTTGATCTTCTTCTTTTTCTTCTTGCTCCTATTCTTGCTCTGCTTTTTGTTGTTCTTGTTTAATATTGGAAATGATCGGTATCGGTTTCAAAAAGTAAAATGTATGACTTTTTAAAACGCCGCTGTGTACACGGACGTAGGGAGAAGTACAGAGCGCCAATGTGCCTTTGCGTGTCGGCCCAGTCACATAATATCTACGGCCTTTCACACACTCACAATCGAATGCAAGGCATACTTGATCAACAGCCATACAGGTCACACTGAGGGTGGCCGTATAAACAAGTTTAACACTGTTACAAATATGCGCCATACTGTGAACCCACACCAAACAAGAATGACAAACACATTTCGGGAGAACATCCGCACCGTAACACAACATAAACACAACAGAACAAATACCCAGAACCCCTTGCAGCACTAACTCTTCCAGGACTCTACAATATACACCACCCGCACCTCAACCCTGCTCCTCCCCAACCCCGCCCACCTCAACCTCCTCATGCTCTCTCAGGGAGAGCATGTCCCAAATTCCAAGCTGCTGTTTTGAGGCATGTTAAAAAAAATATTGCACTTTGTGACTTCAATAATAAATATAGCAGTGCCATGTTGGCACTTTTTTCCATAACTTAAGTTGAAGTTGTTCTCTTATTTTGGAAAACCTTGTTACATTGTTTAATGCATCCAGCGGGGCATCACAACAAAATTAGGCATAATAAATAATGTGTTAATTCCACAACTGTGAATATCGGTATCGGTTGATATCAGTATCGGTGATTAAAAGTTGGACAGTATCGGAATATCGGATATCGGCAAAAAAGCCATTATCGGACATCTCTATCCAAAACTAATGTAAAGTATCCAAACAACAGAAGAATAGGTGATTATTACATTTTAACAGAAGTGTAGATAGAACATGTTAAAACAGAAAATAAGCAGATATTAACAGTAAATGAAAAAATGGATTAGCAATCCATATTCTACAGTTTGTCCCTCATAATTTTGACAAAATTAATACACTGGGAAATGACACAATATGTTACTGCATACGGCAGCAGCCAAATTAGGAGTCCTTTAAACCCGTTTGCTTACTTACTCCGAAAAGAGAAGTTATCTAGTATGTTCACTATTTTATTTAATGCCAAAATTGTTTTTTGATTCCAATAAGAATTGGATGTTTAATATATCATGTATTTATGTTAAAGCCAATAATGAAATTTTTTTGTGGTCCCCTTTATTTTGAAAAGCATCAAAATACATTTTGGTACCGCTACCAAAATATTGGTACGGGACAACCATACTTCTAGTGCCAGTGACTCAACGCTTTAATTTCCACGGGTTTTTAACTTTTGACGGATATCTAATTTTGACAGAACACCCCAACCACATACTTGCCAACCCTCCCGATTTTCCCGGGAGACTCCCGAATTTCAGTGCCCCTCCCGAATATCTCCCGGGGCAACCATTCTCCCGAATTTCCCCCGATTTCCACCTGGACAACAATATTGGGGGCGTGCCTTAAAGACACTGCCTTTAACGTCCTCTCTCACCTGAAACCTTCACCCCTTAACAGCCGCATGCTGTCCAGGCGTCCACATTTCCTCCACATAATAATGTAACGTTGTACGGGTTTAACAATAGTCTTTACTCGAAGATGTCAAGAAATGCTGACACGTTGTATGATGTTTTAACAGGTTTAATGATAACGCAAGGCATACTTGGTCAACAGCCATACAGGTCACACTGAGGGTGGCCGTATAAACAACTTTAACACTGTTACAAATATGCGCCACACTGTGAACCCACACCAAACAAGAATGACAAACACATTTCAGGAGAACATCCGCACCGTAACACAACATGAACACAACAGAACAAATACCCAGAATCCCTTGCAGCACTAACTCTTCCGGGACGCTACAATAACATCTACGGCTTTTGGAGCCCAGTGCACAGCTGCACACACAACAAGAAGGAGACGAAGCAGAAGAACGAAGAAGAGACATGGCGACGACGAGTAAGAAGAAGAAATACGCTTGCAAGTTCCAAAATGATTGGAAAAAATAATTTAGTTTCATCCAGAAAAGCCCCCACCCCCGCCCCCATCTCCCGAATTCGGAGGCCTCAAGGTTGGCAAGTATGCCCAACCAATAATTGTCAAACACACACTAGGTGTGGCGAAATTATTTTCGCCACACCTAGTGTGTGCGTGACAATCATTGGTACTTTAACTTTAACAGTCGGTTGTCAAACTTTTATTTTGGTAGATTTTCCTACTTCCTTTTATCATTGCTTTTGTTTGTGACCTCTGTAGCAACCAGGAAACTCACTCGAGTCTTTAATCTTTAATTTGCCACCCTTCTCAAAGGCCTGCTTCTCAAACGTGGGGTCAAATTCAGACTTCCCAGAAGCCTTCAGTGAGGCAGATGCTCCGCACACAAGACCACAAGAGACCTCCGGGTGGTCTTGCGGCGTGACAATGCTGTATGTCTTATCTGTGAGACGAGCCCACTCCCATCCAACATCTGACAGACCTGCTGTTCAACACTGGGAGGCTGATATGTGTTTAACTGCTGCGACACCCCGCTGCTCTGCACCCACTTATCCACTGCGTGTGTCTGCTAATGACTACCAGCCTCGACAGGACCTGCGGCACGGGCAGGAGGAGGAGGGGGTTGAAGCCCGCCAATTGAGCGAATAATGACTTGAATCGGGAGATTTAGGGATGAGGGGCCGTTTGGCGCTGAATGAAAACCAGAGGTGCTCGCCGCAAAAGGGCAAATGGCAGCAAGTAAGCGAGGCTGTGGCGTGTGAACGCAGGAGGTGAAGGCACGTTTACGGTACTGTGCAAACGTCTTCGGGCCACCACTAGCTTTAATGTTTACAACTGGCTTACAGCAAAACGCTACGCTTAGCTGGCAGGATTACGCAAAAAGCGGAGAGGTAGCGCATGGGCGGAGAAAGAAGCCATGGACAAAGGCGCAGATGCAAAAGTTAGTTTGATGGCACCAGCCATCTGGGAATCATCTTCCATGAACCAGGAAGTAGCCTACTTGCCAACCTTGAGACCTCCGATTTCGGGAGGTGGGGGGTGGGGGGCGGGGGCCGTGGTTGGGGGCGTGGTTAAGATATATATATATATATATATAAGAAATACTTGACTTTCAGTGAATTCTAGCTATATATATATACATATATATTTTATTATATATATATATATATATATATATATATATATATATATATATATACATAAATAAAATAAATACTTGAATTTCAGTGTTCATTTATTTACACATATACACACACATAACACTCCTCTACTCATTGTTGAGTTAAGGGTTGAATTGTCCATCCTTGTTCTATTCTCTTGGGACGTGGAACGTCACCTCGCTGGGGGGGAAGGAGCCTGAGCTAGTGCGCGAGGTAGAGAAGTTCCGGTTGGATATAGTCGGACTCACCTCGACGCACAGCAAGGGCTCTGGAACCAGTTCTCTCGAGAGGGGCTGGACTCTCTTCCACTCTGGCGTTGCCAGCAGTGAGAGGCGACGGGCTGGGGTGGCAATTCTTGTTGCCCCCCGGCTCAGAGCCTGCATGTTGGAGTTCAACCCGGTGGACGAGAGGGTAGCTTCCCTCCGCCTTCGGGTGGGGGGACGGGTCCTGACTGTTGTTTGCGCTTACGCGCCAAACAGCAGCTCAGAGTACCCACCCTTTTTGGATTTACTCGAGGGAGTACTTGAGAGTGCTCCCCCGGGTGATTCCCTCGTTCTACTGGGGGACTTCAACGCTCATATTGGCAACGACAGTGAAACCTGGAGAGGCGTGATTGGGAAGAATGGCCGCCCGGATCTGAACCCAAGTGGTGTTTTGTTATTGGACTTTTGTGCCCGTCACGGATTGTCCATAACGAACACCATGTTCAAGCATAAGGGTGTCCATATGTGCACTTGGCACCAGGACACCCTAGGCCGCAGTTCTATGATCGACTTTGTAGTTGTGTCATCGGATTTGCGGCCTCATGTTTTGGACACTCGGGTGAAGAGAGGGGCGGAGCTTTCTACCGATCACCACCTGGTGGTGAGTTGGCTGCGATGGTGGGGGAGGATGCCGGACAGACCTGGCAAGCCCAAACGCATTGTGAGGGTTTGCTGGGAACGTCTAGCAGAGTCTCCTGTCAGAGAGAGTTTCAATTCCCACCTCCGGAAGAACTTTGAACATGTCACGAGGGAGGTGCTGGACATTGAGTCCGAGTGGACCATATTCCGCACCTCTATTGTCGAGGCGGCTGATTGGAGCTGTGGCCGCAAGGTAGTTGGTGCCTGTCGTGGCGGTAATCCTAGAACCCGTTGGTGGACACCGGCGGTGAGGGATGCCGTCAAGCTGAAGAAGGAGTCCTATCGGGTTCTTTTGGCTCATGGGACTCCTGAGGCAGCGGACAGGTACCGACAGGCCAAGCGGTGTGCGGCTTCAGCGGTCGCGGAGGCAAAAACTCGGACATGGGAGGAGTTCGGGGAAGCCATGGAAAACGACTTCCGGACGGCTTCGAAGCGATTCTGGACCACCATCCGCCGCCTCAGGAAGGGGAAGCAGTGCACTACCAACACCGTGTATGGTGCGGATGGTGTTCTGCTGACCTCGACTGCGGAAGTTGTGGATCGGTGGAGGGAATACTTCGAAGACCTCCTCAATCCCACCAACACGTCTTCCTATGAGGAAGCAGTGCCTGGGGAATCTGTGGTGGGCTCTCCTATTTCTGGGGCTGAGGTTGCTGAGGTAGTTAAAAAGCTCCTCGGTGACAAGGCCCCGGGGGTGGATGAGATCCGCCCGGAGTTCCTTAAGGCTCTGGATGCTGTAGGGCTGTCTTGGTTGACAAGACTCTGCAGCATCGCGTGGACATCGGGGGCAGTACCTCTGGATTGGCAGACCGGGGTGGTGGTTCCTCTCTTTAAAAAGGGGAACCGGAGGGTGTGTTCTAACTATCGTGGGATCACACTCCTCAGCCTTCCCGGTAAGGTCTATTCAGGTGTACTGGAGAGGAGGCTACGCCGGATAGCCGAACCTCGGATTCAGGAGGAACAGTGTGGTTTTCGTCCTGGTCGTGGAACTGTGGACCAGCTCTATACTCTCGGCAGGGTCCTTGAGGGTGCATGGGAGTTTGCCCAACCAGTCTACATGTGCTTTGTGGACTTGGAGAAGGCATTCGACCGTGTCCCTCGGGAAGTCCTGTGGGGAGTGCTCAGAGAGTATGGGGTTTCGGACTGTCTGATTGTGGCGGTCCGCTCCCTGTATGATCAGTGTCAGAGCTTGGTTCGCATTGCCGGCAGTAAGTCGGACACGTTTCCGGTGAGGGTTGGACTCCGCCAAGGCTGCCCTTTGTCACCGATTCTGTTCATAACTTTTATGGACAGAATTTCTAGGCGCAGTCAAGGCGTTGAGGGGATCCGGTTTGGTGGCTGCAGGATTAGGTCTCTGCTTTTTGCAGATGATTTGGTCCTAATGGCTTCATCTGGCCAGGATCTTCAGCTCTCACTGGATCGGTTCGCAGCTGAGTGTGAAGCGACTGGGATGAGAATCAGCACCTCCAAGTCCGAGTCCATGGTTCTCGCCCGGAAAAGGGTGGAGTGCCATCTCCGGGTTGGGGAGGAGATCTTGCCCCAAGTGGAGGAGTTCAAGTACCTCGGAGTCTTGTTCACGAGTGAGGGAAGAGTGGATTGTGAGATCGACAGGCGGATCGGTGCGGCGTCTTCAGTAATGCGGACGCTGTATCGATCCGTTGTGGTGAAGAAGGAGCTGAGCCGGAAGGCAAAGCTCTCAATTTACCGGTCGATCTACGTTCCCATCCTCACCTATGGTCATGAGCTTTGGGTTATGACCGAAAGGACAAGATCACGGGTACAAGCGGCCGAAATGAGTTTCCTCCGCCGGGTGGCGGGGCTCTCCCTTAGAGATAGGGTGAGAAGCTCTGCCATCCGGGGGGAGCTCAAAGTAAAGCCGCTGCTCCTCCACATCGAGAGGAGCCAGATGAGGTGGCTCGGGCATCTGGTCAGGATGCCACCCGAGCGCCTCCCTAAGGAGGTGTTTAGGGCATGTCCGACTGGTAGGAGGCCACGAGGAAGACCCAGGACACGTTGGGAAGACTATGTCTCCCGGCTGGCCTGGGAACGCCTCGGGATTCCCCGGGAGGAGCTGGACGAAGTGGCTGGGGAGAGGGAAGTCTGGGCTTCCCTGCTTAGGCTGCTGCCCCCGCGACCCGACCTCGGATAAGCGGAAGAAGATGGATGGATGGATGGATGGATGTTCTATTCTCTGTCACTATTTCAGAACACACACATTATACAAATATACATTATAAAATCAATAAGAAAACGGGAGCTCTAATTTGGGATTTGAATTAGGATCAGAAGTTCCTATGTAAACATTGCGTACTCACATCGCCATTTTGTATTGATTACTGCAGCTGTGCACTTGATTCTTTCACAAATACAAACTACAACTCACAAACACTTTAGAGTTAGGCTCAACCATCAGAATGTGTACTTAAACTTATAAAGATCACATGGATATTATTCAGTGAGTTGATTCACCAAAACTAACCTGTTATACAGGAGGAAAAAGCACACAGGACGTTTCAATTGTTCACAGACTGGTCGCTCTCATCAGAATGACAAGACACTTCCGGTCTGCAGGTGATAGCATTCAATTGGGGTGAGTTTTTCCTTGCCCGTATGTGGGCTTTGTACCGAGGATGTCGTTGTGGCTTGTGCAGCCTTTTGAGACACTTGTGATTTAGGGCTATATAAATAAAGATTGATTGATTGATTGATTGATTGATTGAATTGGGAAGAAACGCCCTACTGCCCCCTACTGACCAATGTGAATACTGATAAATGTGTAATGACAGCTCCAAAAACTAATTCAAACCACAAAATAAACTAAATAAATCAACACAAAAATGTGACACGTTATGGGTGGGTCACATATGCATGTACAACAGGCTGTCAACACGTCACTCAGGTCCGTATGGAGCTGGAGGGGGCGTGGCCTCCAGCTCCGCCTGAATTTCGGGAGATTTTCGGGAGAAAATTTGTCCCGGGAGGTTTTCGGGAGAGGCGCTGAATTTCGGGAGTCTCCCGGAAAATCCGGGAGGGTTGGCAAGTATGCTGCTCGCCAACAACTAATACATCAGTTTTACAAGCACTGAATTGAAAAGCTACAGCATTTTGTGAAAAGATTCAGGTGTTAATCCTTATTGTATCCCATTGGGTTGACGTTGGATTTAAAATTGCAAATTCAGCACTAATTGCATAGATGTATAGGCCTGGGCCAATAACAAAGTTTGATGGACGATATATTGACCTACAAACTATTGCCAACAAATGATATTATTGCCATTATTTTTTGAGACCAAATGAACCACTGATGTAATGATAATACATAATAATATTAATGAAAGTACACCCTAACATTTTTGTAATTGAAATGTAAACTTTTAAATACCAAGGTAAATAAAACAAACAAATAATAAAAATCAACTCAGTCTGTAAGCAAAATTTTGCACTTCAACAAAGATCCCAACTCAAAAAAATAATTAAGGATGAGGTGGGGGACCCTCAAATATACACAACCAAAACAATTAATACAATGGCTAAATCAAGTTATGGTGACAAAAATGATCACAGTTATCATTATTATTGCGGTATTATTGGATGTGCTTACGGACCGTAGGGCGCACCGGATTATAAGGCGCACTGCCGATGGTCTATTTAAAAAAATCTTTTTTCATATATAAAACGCACCGGATTATAGGGCGCATTAAAGGAGTCATATTATTTATTTATTTTTTCTAAATGGAAAACATTGTCTTGTGGTCTACATCAGTGGCCACAAGACATCAGTGGACCGGTACCGGTCCGTGGATCGATTGGTACCGGGCCGCACAAGAAATAAAAATAAATAAGTAAAATAAATTATTATTTTTTATTAAATCATTCTGTTATTAATATTTTTGGTTCCTACATTACATACAAATATATATCAATACAGTCTGCAAGGGATACAGTCCGTAAGCACACATGATTGTATTTTTTATGACAAAAAAAAAAAAAAAAGACCCCCCCCCCGGTCCGCGGGACTAATTTTTGAGCGTTGACCGGTCCGCATTTACAAAAAGGTTGGGGACCACTGGTCTACATAACATGTAATGGTGTTTCTTTGGTCAAAATGTTGCATAGATGATGTTTTACAGATCATCTCCAAGTCGCTTTCTGACAGTCTCTTCCGGATGCGCCGTTTTGTGGGCGGTCTTATTTACGTGGCTCACCTTCGGGAGCGTCTTCTCCCTGTCATCTTTGTTGTAGCGGTGTAGCGTGCAAGGACGGGAGTGGAAGAAGTGTCAAAAGATGGAGCTAACTGTTTTAATGACATTCAGACTTTACTTTAATCAATAACGGAGCAGCATCTCCTCATCCGGAAACAACAACACCGGAAATGTGTCCCGTGAAAAACTGTCCAACCGGAACTCTCTAATAACTAAAGTTCCTTGGGTGAATAATGTAAACTCACTACACCGGTATGTTTTAGCGCTTTCATGGCGAGTTTACTGACAGATATAAGTAAGAACTTTACACTACTTTATATTAGAAATGGCAAGGGAGGATGAATGTCCCATAACAAGAAGATAGAGAAAAAGAAGGAGCTTATCGACTACGGTGTCGTCACGGATTATAAAAGCAGACACGCGCAATTTTTCAGGATTTAGGCAGATCCCAAATAAAGATCAGCAGGTACCATTAGGTAAGAAAATATGCTTTTGCATAATATTGCGAAACAAAACGCCAGATAATATCTTACCTTATACACACACCATAACAATATTCGTATTCGTATATTCTTGAAGCACATACCAGGATTGGTAACCATAAATCATGAAGCATTAATATAATGTAAATAAAGTTTTTTTTATTATATTCTGATCTAATCCTTGATTATGGCTGACTATATGTAATATGGAAAACTGTAAATTGTTCTTTGAGTGCAACAAAAAAAACAACAATGTGTTTGTGGAGGGCGGCGTGGCCTGCGGGCCTGTAGCGAAGCGGGGTGTGCCAGGACCGGCCTCGAAGTCAGCGACAGGTGATTAGATAAGGCTCAGGTGGGCCATCTACGCACCTGTCGCTGACTTCGAGGCCGGTCCTTGCACACCCCGTTTCGCTGCAGGCCCGTAGGCCACGCCCCCCTCCACATACCTGTCGCTGACTTCGAGTCCGGTCCTGGCACACCCCGCTTCGCTGCAGGCCCGCAGGCCACGCCCCTCTCCACAGTGTTTAATGCCCTTTAATTTATATTTGAACCTTCTAAGATTGGTCTTTGAGTGCAATAGGAAACATATGTTTATTGTATTGCAATATTTTCTGTTAAAATACAGCCAAAATTGACACTTTTTCGTAGTTCCCTTTATTTGGAAAAGTATCGATATACATTTTGGTAGAGGTACTGGTACCAAATTATTGGTATCCAACCCTACTATGTAGTTAAATGAAGCCCTCCTAAACAGTATACAACTTGCATTGTAAATTTGTCACCGAGTTATGTAGAATACATCACCATATCGCTATACTGCATTGACTCAAGTATTGCATGGAGAACTCCTTGCCAATACCCAGCTGTACATAGCACCAAATATATTGCCGCTGTTCCGTATTCCTGAATAATAAATTAGAAATGAATGTATTGGAAACACTAAGTTATTCTAAAGTTTTAGTCGGAATAAGATGGCAAACTGACGCTTGTGAGAATAACATTTCCATTCAAACGTGTCTCTTTACATTATATTTTACATAATATTTATTATTGTTTGAGGTTAGTTTGAGAAAATTGATGGGAAAATAAGACCGGCAAGAGTTTTGATGCAGTTAGTTTTTAATTTTCCTCAACCATCCGCTGTGGCCTCGCGGTAACTCGGTTTGCGCTCAGAACAAAAGGCGGCCTTGCGAAACATTTGCAGATAAATTCAGTTCCCACACACTTAATAGCTTTATCTTGCATAATGTTCTCCCTTCCACGCAGATTACTTCTGGCATTTGAAATAACTTCTGGTCTGAAGCAGCAGTTGTTGTCGAGGCTGGCCCGGCGGTACCTTTGCTAGGTTATTTACGGCGCTGGAACATCGATAACGCCCTCCTTTTAGTAAAGTCACATACTATTTTTTCTTATACAAACACAGGAAGCTGCGTTGTCATCCGTCGTTTCCAGTAAATTCACCCAAAACAACCTCTCGGGGTGTATTTTTTTCATTTTTTGGTTTTCCTCTGATTGCATGCATGTACAAATGAAGTAACATTTGGTCGCTGCGGCCGCGGTGTTGTCTCGCTCAGCCGCCTCCTGCTGTCTCCCCAACCAAGAAGCTCCTTTTTAAACAATGCAAATTATTCTTCACAACACCCTCGCTGGTCAGGTCGTCGCGAAGACATATATTTTGAGCGAAGGATCATTCTTGCTGAAAAGAAGAAACTGATGACAGTTTTAGAGTGCATGACCCCAGCTAATAAAAATACCAAATAAAAAGTTGTTGGGCCACTAAATTCTTCATTCTTTTCATTCCACTTCAGAAAACCATATTCCGTAGGCAGAAATCTCCCACTACTACTTCATTAATAACTTCAAGATATCACGCAGGACCATAATAAATCCCTCAAGAGGACAGTTTAACGTCTATTGTGGGCGTGTGTTCCGCTTTTCTTTGGCTTCTTTAAAACTTCTCAAGATCTTGAGTATTTGTCTTTTTTGAAAACATGTGTTTTGTTTCAACAAGCTTTAGCTTAGGGCTGGGCGATATGGACTTTTTTTAATATCTCGATATGTTTAGGCCATGTCACGATACACGATATATATCTGGATATTTTGCCTTAGCTTTGAATGAACACTTGATGCATATAATCACATTGTCTACATTAAAATATTCTTGTTCATACTGCATTAATATATGCTCATTTTAAACGTTCATGCAGAGAGGGAAATCACAGCTAAGTCAATTTACCAAAAGTGTATTTATTAAACAGTTATTAAGCAGTGGCACAAACATTCATGTCATTTCCAAAACAGAAAGTGCAAGATTGTCAGAGACATTTTAAAACAAGCTATTAGTGCACTTTTGTGCATGATGTCACTAAGATGACAAATCAAAACAACACTAAATTAAAGTGCACTTTTTGTACAGAACGCCACTACAATAGTTTAAAACAAATAAGGTGCACTTTTGTTCATGATGTCACACAAGATATTTCAAAAAGTGTCAAATAAAAATGAGCTGCATAATAGGAAATCAAATAGTGTATGTCCTTCGCTATGTGGTAGGTTCCTGCGGACGTTATCTCTTTCTGTTGTTGACTATTTTTTTCATACGGTGTTGATGTGGAAATGGATACCTCGGCATTTTGTTTGTTTGGCACCGAACTGAGATTTTGACATTAGGGATGTCCCAATCCAGGTTTTTGCACTTCCGATCCGATACCGATATTGTTTTTGCACTTCCGATCCGATACCGATACTGACCGATACCGATACTGGCCTATCCGAGCATGTATTAAAGTTTAAAGTTATTTAGCCTACTTAGTTGTCAGAATCATGTTGAAAAGGGTTTTAGTACTCTTGATAACAACTAGCCAGCTGAATTAGGGGAGTTTGAATAATACACAATGGTTGGTAACAAGAAACCGACCTGTTTATTCAAGGATAAACACAAAATAGACTTAATTATACATGACAAACAGAAATGGCATCATTGAAACTAGGGCTGGGCGATATGGCCTTTTTTTAATATTGCGATATTTTAAGGCTATATTGCGATACACGATATATATCTCGATATTTTGCCTCAGCCTTGAATGAACACTTGATGCATATAATCACAGCAGTATGATGATTCTATGTGTTTTGATTGATTGATTGAGACTTTTATTAGTAGGTTGCACAGTGAAGTACATATTCCGTACAATTGACCACTAAATGGTAACACCCCAATAAGTTTTTCAACTTGTTTAAGTCGGGGTCCACTTAAATTGATTCATGATACAGATATATACTATCAGATATATACTATCATCATAATACAGTCATCACACAAGATAATCACATTGAATTATTTACATTATTTATAATCCAGGGTGTGGAGGGGGGCGCCGGATGTAAGTGTCAAAAAGACAGCCAAAAGAGTTTGATATGAGAATAAATCTAAAGTTAAAATATAGGGTAGAAATGCACCCATTTGCAGGAAATGTAGTCGTGATTTTCAAAATTTTCTTTCAAGGCTTGCTTGTCTACATTAAAACATTCTTCTTCATACTGCATTAATATATGCTACTTTTAAACTTTCATGCAGAGAAGGAAATCACAACTAAAAAAATCACACATTTTTTCATACGGTGTTGATGTGGAAATTTTTGCCTCGGCATTTTGATGGTGTGGGCGTGTGGCACCGAATGGAGATAAGCGTCTCGACAGACGTTACAATATTTGAACAATGATGACGAAAACTGTTTCCTCTGTTGTGTCCGTGTGTCAAATTGTTATGCGCTTATTTTTTTATTTTATTTTGTGCGTGGCATATAATTGCTATGCGCAGAGGACGTTTGAGCAGTGCGCAATTGCACAAGAGCGCACCTTAGAGAGAACGTTGGTCACACGGCTGCGCTAGCATCACAGCTAACGTTAGCCATGCTGCTACCTCTCTGCTCGGGGAGGACGTATACGTATGTGACGTATGACGTGACAGTATGTGACGTGTGTAAGAAGGTGCGCTTGCTGTCTGTGAGAGGGAGACACAGGAAAGAGTGAGAAGAGCCTGTCGTGTAATGCCAGCAGCTAAAAGCAGCTGCGTGAGAATCCACAGACCTGTGGATGTGTTGAAGGTGTGCTGGAAAATGCGGAACGGAAATTAGGGAGCAGCAGAAAAGTGGAATGTATTATTTAAATAGGTGCGTTGGAAAACACGGAGTGGAGTTTTTTTTTTTAACTGGATCTGGATCGGCATTTTCCCATGCCTTGCCGATACGCATTTTTTGGCAAATATCGGCGGCCGATCCTATCCAAATATCGGATCGGGACATCCCTAGTTGACATGCAGAGTTTCAAGCACTCTTCATTCTCTCGCGGGTGACTTTTCAAATGATGCTACATATTAGCAGTAATGCTACTTTTTGTAGCAAGGCTTTTGCCCCACACTTGACAAATTACGGTTGTCTGTTCGACATCTTCCCGCTTGAAGCCTAACCACCACCAGACAATGGACCCCCTGCTGTTTTTCTTGGGAATTAATTCTACCTTCATTTGTTACCAGATTCGCACCTTCTTTCTCTCGTATAACCACTCACACCACAGCTAATGTTACCCATGCCGCTACCTCTCTGCTCCACGAGGGCGTATACGTATGTGAGAAGGTGCGCTTGTTTTATGTCTCTGTGAGAAGGAGAGACAAGAAAGAGTGAGAAGAGCCTGTAGTGTAATGCCTGCAGCTAAAAGCAACTGCGTGAGAACGTATACTCGAATATCACAATATAGTCATTTTCTATGTCGTACAGAGACAAACCCGCAGTATATCGATATATCGCCCAGCCCTACTTTAGCTTATTGCTAGTTTTCATGATGTACGGCAGGGGTGTCCAAAGTCCAGCTCGTTTTTTTATTGGCCCGCGACACCTTTTACAGACAAAATACACACATTTTTAATAACAGCACAAACAAAAAAAACTGAGGAAAAATGAAACCAGCCCAATTTCCCCCCAAACTGGGAACTGACAACCAAAATGGCTGTTGACCTGTAGAGGTGGCAATCTTTGGCCAGCTCACGATTCGATTACGATTACGATTCAGGAGCTACGATTCGATTAAAAATCGATTGATGCATCTTTAATTGATGTTTATTGATGCAGTTTTACATTTATTTTATTTTCACTTAAAAAGCATTCATCACTTGCAACTTTAAAAAACAATGCATTTGTATTAAGAAATGGTTAAATGAATTCCCACATTTATTAAATTAATGTAAAACTGGAACATAAGTGCCCTAAAATAAAGGTGGCTTGTTGCAGTCAGCCAAATCTTAGAATTGTCTGCATTACTTTATTTACAATAAACAAATCAATTATTGACGTTTATTAATCGATTTTATAATCGTCCCTGTCCGAATTGTGATGCATCTAAAAATCTATTATCCCCCCGCCTGTATTGACCTGTGTGTCTTCTACATGGTGTTTCATAAACATGAGTACCGCATTTTTCGGAGTATAAGTCGCACCGGAGTATAAGTCGCACCTGCCGAAAATGCATAATAAAGAAGGAAAAAAACATATAAGTCGCACTGGAATATAAGTCGCATTTTTTGGGGAAATGTATTTGATAAAAGCAAACATTAAGAATAGACATTTGAAAGGCAATTTAAAATAAATAAAGAATAGTGAACAACAGGCTAAATAAGTGTACGTTATATGAGGCATAAATAACCAACTGGTATGTTAACGTAACTTATGATGGTAAGAGTCATTCAAATAACTATAACATATAGAACATGCTATACGTTTACCGAACAATCTGTCACTCCTATCGCTAAATCCCATGAAATCTTCTTCCTCGTTGTCGCTCCTGGTATGCGCCGCTAGCGTCCTTTCTTTCTGCTGCTCTATCGCCGTTTTCTGCTGCATATTTCACTACGTCCAGCTTGTAATCTGCAGTATATGATTTCCTTTTCGGTGCCATTTTTGTTCAGCCATTCTCAGTAGGGATGTCCGATAATGGCTTTTTGCCGATATCAGATATTCCCCAACTCTTTAATTACCGATCAACCGGTACCGATATCAACCGATACTGATATACACAGTCGTGGAATTAACACATTATTATGCCTAATTTGGACAACCAGGTATGGTGAAGATAAGGTCCTTTTTTAAATATTAATACAATAAAATAAGATAAATAAATTAAAAACATTTTCTTGAATAAAAAAGAAAGTAAAACAATATAAAAACAGTTACATAGAAACTAGTAATTAATGAAAATGAGTAAAATTAACTGTTAAAGGTTAGTACTATTAGTGGACCAGCAGCACGCACAATCATGTGTGCTTACGGACTGTATCCCTTGCAGACTGTATTGATATATATTGATATATAATGTAGGAACCACAATATTAATAACAGAAAGAAAAAACCCTTTTGTGTGAATGAGTGTAAATGGGGGAGGGAGGTTTTTTGGGTTGGTGCACTAATTGTAAGTGTATCTTGTGTTTTTTATGTTGATTTAATAAAAAACAAAAAACCCGATACCGATATTAAAAAAAATGATACCGATAATTTCCGATATTACATTTTAAAGCATTTATCAGCCGATAATATCGGACATCTCTACTTCTCAGTTTTTATAAGTTACCGCCAATGTTGAAATGGTCCATTTTAATAGCTACAGACATAGCAGCAGTTAGCATCCCATGACCCATAATGCACTTCTGCCATGACGCACAATGCACTTCTGCCATGCCCCGCCGAATTTTTATTGGTTGACGTGTGTGTGACGATTGCTGACATTTGCTTCGTCTCTTACGCGAATGAGAT
The DNA here is from genome assembly GCF_033978685.3 of Nerophis lumbriciformis. Classification (NCBI taxonomy): domain Eukaryota; kingdom Metazoa; phylum Chordata; class Actinopteri; order Syngnathiformes; family Syngnathidae; genus Nerophis; species Nerophis lumbriciformis. The sequence continues at coordinate 38,922,123 of NC_084560.2, forward strand.
AAATAATATTATTTGATATTTTACGGTAATGTGTTAATAATTTCACACATAAGTCGTTCCTGAGTATAAGTCGCACCCCCGGCCAAACTATGGAAAAAACTGCGACTTAGGATCCGAAAAATACGGTAGTACCGCGGTACTCCACTAGTACCTGTATACCGCACAACCCTAGTCGACGCTTGATCTCTTTATAAAGTGGAAAGTCATTGTTGCTCTGCCTGGGAAAAGATCCTGAAGGTAGAAATGACATTCATGTTTTTATCCAAAATGAGTGCAAATTGTTTTGTGCGGACGAAGCAGGCAAGTATGCGGTGACATCCTTGCATCCCAGCAGGTGTAATCATCGCGTTGTGAGGGAACCACAGCACGAGCTGATTGTCTTCCCTATTCTGGCATCCAGATCATGGCCAACACTTAAGGGCCATTGTTTGCCGGTGCACCCAGGTTAAGCGCCATGATTGTTGTAACTCATCCGAGTGCGATTGACTCACCCGTTTTCAGACCATCCGTCTCACTTTAAAAGCAACACACGTCAACTTTATGTCTGCCAAACAGCCCCTGATTGACAGGTCCAAGTGGGGATTCTCTCGCTCTGTCCTCAGACACCAACCACAGCCCATCTTGAGTCAGTTTAGCCAAGGTAGTTTGGCCCATTTCACAGAAACCTCCGTGACCCATCCATCTCCACCACAAAGCCGCAGACTCCACTCGGAGCCAAAGTGACTGTATCTTGACGACAAGTCAGGATGTCTTTTTACTATGTGAACTGATACTATTCCCTAAACCTTTACTTCGGGAGCGAGCGTGTCAACAAGGACTGTGAAGTCCCACAGCAGTGACAGTGCAGTCACTCCATGGACTTCAACCGTGTCTTGATTTTCAGCTAATTTGCCTTCATGTTTGTTCAACTAATGAACTGCAAGCCTTGCTTTAAATCCTAGAACTGCTGCTACGTAACTTTTCTTTTGCCAAATTATTGTCAGCGTCAAAATATGTTTTGGATCAGGATTTCATAAGTTGCACAAGATTGCCTTTTATGTGGTTCCTCTTAATGTGGCACCTCTTTAATCAATTTATATTTATATGGCAGATAAATGTTTATTAGAATCCTGTTGTTTTCATTATTCAGTACACAATTTTCTTGTGCTTAGTAGGATTAAATCAACGTTTAAAAAAAGTTTAATTAAAGGCATACTTGCCAACCCTCCCGAATTTTCCGGGAGACTCCCGAAATTCAGCGCCTCTCCCGAAAACCTCCCGATTTTCAGCCGGAGCTGGAAGCCACGCCCCCTCCAGCTCCATGCGGACCTGAATGAGGACAGCCTTTTTTCATGACGGGAGGACAACAGGGTGACAAGAACTAAATCACCCAGACTAGAGATAAATTGTATTATTATGTTTATCTTACCTAAAAATAAATATATTTATTAATTAAAAAAAAAAAAACTGAATACATTTTTACTATATTTTGCTAAAAACATCAAAATGAATTGTATTTTTATTTGTATTTTTTCGTGACTCCTTATTACATCCAGCCATAGAATTATACATTAAAATAAACATATTTGAAATAATTGATTTTAAATTATCATAATAATTCATTTAAAATGACCATATTTAATCATTAAAATAATTGCTTGTTTATCAACAACTTTAACATTTTATTCATTACATTTTGAAACTCTCAGAAGCCAAGTTATGTTACATTCCTTAATATTTATTTATGCAAGTTTGAAGTATCAATTATCTAAACACAGTTTGTTTGCATATTTTCAGGATGTAGATATCTATATATAAAAAATATATATGTATGAAATACTTGACTTGGTGAATTTTAGCTGTCAATATACTCCTCCCCTCTTAACCACGCCCGCCCCACCCCGACCACGCCCCCACCCCCCACCTCCCGAAATCGGAGGTCTCAAGGTTGGCAAGTATGATTAAAGGGGTCATATTATCATTGTTTTTCTACATTTAAAACATTTCCTTGTAGTCTAGATCAGTGGTCCCCAACCACTGGGCCGTGGATCGATTAAGGCCACACAAGAATTAAAAAAAAAAAAAAATATATATATATATATATATATATATATATATATATATATATTTGTTTTTTTTTATTAAATCAACATAAAAAACACAAGATACACTTACAATTAGTGCACCAACCCAAAAAACCTCCCTCCCCCATTTACACTCATTCACACAAAAGGGTTGTTTCTTTCTGTTATTAATATTGTGGTTCCTACATTATATATCAATATATATCAATACAGTCTGCAGGGATACAGTCCGTAAGCACACATGATTGTATTTTTTTATGACAAAAAAGAAAATCCCCCCCCGGTCTGTTGGACAAATTTTCAAGCGTTGACCGATCCGCAGTTACAAAAAGTTTTGGGACCACTAATTAGATAACATGTAATGGTGGTTATTTTATTATGTTTTACTGGCCGGTTTTCCAAGCCACTTTCTGACCGTTTTGTAGGCCGTTTAATTAATGTGGCTCCACTTCAATAGCGTCTTCTCACCGCCATCTTTGTTGTACTTTTTAGCATTTCCATAGCGAGTTTACTGACAGATTAAGTTAAAACTATACGCTAATTTGCATTAGAAATGGCAATTGCGGAAGATGCATGTGCATGTACGAGCCAGTCGGCCCCACAACTGGAGCACAGCGAGCAAGAAGGAAATTATTGACTACAGTGCGGACTATCAATCAATCAATCAAGGTTTATTTATATAGCCCCTGCACAAGCCACCATGACATCCTCGGCTCAGATCCCACATCAGGGCAAGAAAAAACTCAACCCAACGGGCACAATGAGAAACCTTGGAGGGGACAGCAGTGATCAGTGCAATGGACGTCGAGTGGATCTCGTTAATAATGTGAGAGTCTATTCCGGGGGTCAGTAACCCGCGGCTCTAGAGCCACATGCGGCTCTTGAGTGGTGCCCTGGTGGCTCCATGGAGCCTTTTCAAAAATATATGGAAATGGGGGAAAAAATGGGGTGAAAAATATATTTTTTGTTGTAATATGGTTTCTGTAGGAAGACAAACACGACACAAACCTTCCTAATTGTTAGAAAGCCCACTGTTTAAGTTAAAGTACCAATGATTGTCACACACACACACTAGGTGTGGTGAAATTTGTCATCTGCATTTGACCCATTTGACCCCCTTGTTCACCCCCTGGGAGGTGAGGGGAGCAGTGGGCAGCAGCGGTGCCGCGCCCGGGAATAATTTTTGGTGATTTAACCCCCAATTCCCACCCTTGATGCTGAGTTCCAAGCAGGGAGGTAATGAGTCCCATTTTTATAGTCTTTGGTATGACTCGGCCGGGGTTTGAACTCACAACCTACCTACTCTGTTGAGAGTATTTGGCGAGCGCTGTTTTCTCCTACTAATTTAAGCAGCCCTTGAACTCACCGTTGTCGACTGTGACAACAGTTTGTTTACATGTATAACTTTCTTTGACGCTGCCACAGAAAGACACGTTTTATGCCTCCTTCTTTGTCTCATTTTGTCCACCAAACGTTTTATACTGTACGTGAAGGCACAAAGGTGAGCTTTGTTGATGTTATTGACTTGTTGGAGTGCTAATCAGGCATATTTGGTCACTGCATGACTGCAAGCTAATTGATGCTAACATGCTGTTTAGACTAGCTGTATGTACAAATTGCATCATTATGCCTCGTTTGTAGCTATATTTGAGCTCATTTAGTTTCCTTTACTTATGTCCTCTGTGTATTTAGTTTATTTTTCCATGTTTCATGACACATTATCTGTATGTAATATCGGATGCATTTCTGATAGTTGTTAGTGTGCCATGTTGTTCCAGACCACAGCAAATGTTACCCAGCTTCCATTAGAAGAAGACAGCCTGCCGTTTCCTTTAACTTGGACACACACATCTATAACTTTGGCCAGTCTAAGACAGTCATTTCCAGGAGTTATCTCACCCGCTGAGAAGTTTTACTAATGTTTTCCAATGTTGTAAAAATGTGTAGAATAAATATTACATTTCAACATTTCTGTCAACGAAGATTTGCGTCAGCCAGCGACACATAGTCATTTTGATAGTAGGCTAATATAGCTAATATAGACACTTATATCATGTGTTGCCTTCATTATAACACTTATGTAAGTCTTTAATTTTTTTGCGGCTCCAGACAGATTACTTTTTTGTATTTTTGGTCCAATATGGCTCTTTCAACATTTTGGGTTGCCGACCCCTGGTCTAGTCCATAGTGGGGCCAGCAGGGGATCATCTTGAGTGGAGACAAGTCAGCAGCGCAGAGACGTCCCCAACTGATGCACAGATGAGTGGTCCACCTCGGGTCCCGACTTGGAACAGCTAGCGCGACATCTGATAACCTCTCCACGCAGGAAAGGGGGGCAGAAATGAAAAGAGACGGCAGATCAACTGGTCTAAAAAGGGGGTCTATTTAAAGGCTAGAGTATACAAATGAGTTTTAAGATGGGACTTAAATGCTTCTACTGAGGTAGCATCTCTAACTGTTACCAGTAGGGCATTCCAGAGTACTACAATGGCGGAGTTTGGGTAAAACGCTACCATATAATCCACTGACGTCACCAATGGGGCAAATTCCAAACGTCTTGTTTCCTGAAAGTATGAAAGAAAGCAAGATTGTTTTATAAATATCTCCGCAATGCCTCCATGGTTTGATTAAAAATTTTCGGGATTATGCAGATCCCAAATACACAACAGCAGGTTGCAATATAGGGCCCCTTTAATTTTTTTAGTTTTTGTTTTATTAGTTCTGATAGTTTCTTATTTTGATAATTCACATACAGCGTCTCGATTTGAACTTAACTTAATAAACTTTTCCTCTGAATCATTTAACCAATACTTGGTACCTTGGGATACAAGTGCCCAGGCTTACAAGTTTTTCAAGATACGAGCTGTCTCTTGGCTTTTTGTTCTATACTTAAGGTTAAGGTGTGTTACGAGCCTCCCCACCCCTAGTTGGCGTAGCTAATGTCAAAATGATCCATCGGATGTTCCGACCACAAGAAATGAAAATATGGAGAAGCTGCTCATGATGTGTTTGACGGAGAAGCAGCTCTGAGGTGGGTGGGGGGGGGGGGGGGGGTTACCCACATATGCGGTCCTCTCCAAGGTTCCTCATAGTCATTCACATCGACGTCCCACTGGGGTGAGTTTTTCCTTGCCCTTATGTGGGCTTTGTACCGAGGATGTCGTTGTGGCTTGTGCAGCCCTTTGAGACACTTGTGATTTAGGGCTATATAAATAAACATTGATTGATTGATTGATTGAAATGCTGTACATTGTTGTTACATTACTTCATAAAAATATTGTAGTTATTTGTGCTTCTTATCTAATAGTTCATTTTTATTTTTAAAAGGCTTTTTATATGTTAAAATTGTGCTGTTTTGGAGGGGGCGAGCACCAATTTATATCGATATCAATTCATTTCCATGGACGATGTTTCAAAATAAAAGTTTTTTAAAGTATGAGCTGCGTGTCACAGAACCTCGTATTGTTATTGCATATTTCCTATGTGAGCTCTTTACACATTTTATGTATTTTTATCTGTTATAACCAGCTATAAATTCTTTGTTCGGTAAGCTTTTGGGGAGCCTCGGGGCTAAGGTACTGGAACTGTTATTTTTGTGATATGTGTTATTATTTTGATTGTGCTTGATATTACAACTTGATGAATAAATGAGTATCATTGTTTTAAATATCTTGGTCTTGTTGATCTTAGTTTATTAGTCAGCTACTGTGTTTTGATGTGAACATAAGATCAAACTTTTTGATAACACCGCTTCAAAGTAATCAGTTCTTATGTACCGTATTTTTCGGACTATAAGTCGCAGTTTTTTTTCATAGTTTGGCCGGGGGTCCGATTTCTACTCAGGAGCGACTTATGTGTGAAATTATTAACACATTAGCGTAAAATATCAAACAATATTATTTATCTCATTCACGTAAGAGACTAGACGTATAAGATTTCATGGGATTTAGCGATTAGGAGTGACAGATTGTTTGGTAAACGTATAGCATGTTCTATATGTTATAGTTATTTGAATGACTCTTACCATAATATGTTACGTTAACATACCAGTTGGTTATTTATGCCTCATATAACGTACACTTATTCAGCCTGTTGTTCACTATTCTTTATTTATTTTAAATTGCCTTTCAAATGTCTATTCTTGGTGTTGGCTTTTATCAAATACATTTCCCCAAGAAATGCGACTTATACTCCAGTGCGACTTATATATGTTTTTTTCCTTCTTTATTATGCATTTTCGGCCGGTGCGACTTATACTCCGGAGCGACTTATAGTCCGAAAAATACGGTAATGATTATGTGATCACTTCACTCAAATGTATTCTTATTTGCTACAACTTGCTGTAGTTTTTTTTGTTGTTAAACACGCTTTTAAAAGGCCTCAGGGTTTAGTCATTGAAAATGTTATTTTTATGATTCATCAATTTGAAACCAATACATTTTGATCGTGAGATCAAAAACTTAAATCTAAAAAAGTGACTGATTTCAAGTACCGGTAATATTATGGATTTTGCCACTTGTTCGTCATCCTGTCATACTTATATCTTGACAAAAAAAGGACACTCTTTTTTTTTTTTTTTAATTGACAAATTTTATTCACTTCAACACTGAATGAACTATTTCATCGGAACTGTATTTAACCCTGATTCCTGTCTTACAGAAAAGCACTCTGATCTGCGTGTTGACGTGATGATAATTAGAAGGCAGCTCCTCTGTTGGAGTGTAGCAGTCGAACTTGGACGGTCATGAGAAAAACTCCATTCTCACGATATTATTTTAAACATGTGTGTACACTACTGCACCAGACGATGAACACAACACCGTTTTTCACTTCGCTTTCTTCTTAAATACTCCAAACGATGGCATTTGGCTGGCACAATGCAACAAAACTGATTCCAGAAAAGAGGAAAAAAAAACTCCGAAATGGCTCAAATACTTAAAGTCACTCTGCAAAATAAAAAATAGACATACACGATAACAATTTGTCCCACTTGTAGGATATATGTACAGACATTAAAAGTGAAGAATAGAAATGGAAAAGCCACATTTTTGTTTTCTCTCATGGCTCAAAAAAGTTGATTGTCGTCCACTGCAGCAAAGTAAAGCACAATTTCCTTTTTTTGTAAGTTTCTCTTTTGGATGCTGCTTTTAGAACACAAAAACACACGACAGCAATTTATTTCTTACCACTCAGTAACTGCTTCTTTTTTTTTTTAAATCCTCCCTTGTTATCAAAATAACTTCCATTTTTGAAATACAAAAAAAATAGCACTTAGCAATCTTAACCATAACAACCACAATAATAACAATAATGATAATAATAATAATCATGGATAAAGATAGCAATAAATAGGGTTGGGGAAGTTTAAGTGCGGGGACGTGTGGTTAGACACGAGACTGAGGGCACCAATTAGGGAGGGGAGAAGGTGGGGGGTTAGATTGAGAGGAAGCGCGGAAAGACTCGTAAAGTGACTGATTGCTTGGCTGACACGTTTTCACACCAGTCTCTCACTTTTTGCTCTCTTGACTTTGGTCACCTTGCAAAATCAACCCAGCGCTCCTCTCGTGGTTCATTTATTAACCTCACAGCTTCGTGAGACTCGGCAGGGGAGAACGGAGCTAGGGTAGGCAGGGGTACATCACGTCCACAAAATTGTCGTAAGTGCTAGATAGGATCGGTAGTGATTCTCAAGGGGTAGCGAGGATTGGGGTAGCGGTTTGTCCTCTCAGGCAAGGAACAGCATTAGCAACACGAGCGAGTGTCCTGAGTTTTTTTTTAGTTTTTTTTTACGAGAGGTCTCCGAAGGCCCTAAGATCAAGTCCGCGAGTGTGCTGCTCAGAGTTCGGAACAGAATTGTCTTTGGCTAGAGCTCATCCTACCCTGGCGGCCCATTTCTCTGGATCTGCTGTGGTGCTAAGTGTTGTTCTACCTTGAAAAGCTATTGAGATGTTTCACATTTACACTGAGGGCCGAAGTAGAACGTTAGATTGTCGTCATGAAATGTTTCTGGCCAGTGGTTTGTGATTCCTGTGCCGACGTAAACTGTACATTGTCTTTGGCCATTCCACTGTTTCTCTGTCGTTTTGTTGGCCATCTCTACCTCTGGTAGTCCGGCTGCTCTGTGGGACTAGATGAGGAACTTCCTGGAGCCAGGGGGCCACCAGGCCGGCAGTGACCCTTGTCCTTGCCTTCCTCTTGAACCAGGCTGTTCCCAGAGGACGCCTGGCTTGAGTTGGAGGAAGCCGGAGGCTGGCTCAGCCCTCCGGTGCTGCCACCACTACCACTCCCCTCTGACTGGTAGATTTCCTCCGCCCCGTCCTCGCTGGACTCCGGGTCCTCCGAGCCCGAGAGCAACTCCTCCTCCCGATATTCGCTGACATCCACACCTCCGCTGGCAGCCACACCCTCGCTCAGCTCCTTGAGGCGCCCGTGGTGCTTGACGTGGTAGCGCTGGTTCTGGAAGAACTTGATGATGGTGTGCTTGGGCAGGTCCAGCTGTGCCGACAAGGTGTGGATGGCCTCCTGGTCTGGGTAGAGGCCCACGTCCTGGATGAAACTCTGCAGGATGCCCAGCGCTTCCAGGGAGATCTAAAATATGTAGATTGGTCAAGGACATTTAGTCTTTATTAAGTTGCCACAGAATGATTTCAACTAGGAACTCTACCTTTGTGCGCAGTCTTGGCTTCTTGCTGCTACCAGCACTACCAGTACTACCAGGTGGACCTCCAGCCCCTGTCACCATTGTCTGACCAGCCTCTTCGCTAGTGGGGGCAGACAACAGCTCCTCTCGCATCGGAGATGAGCGGTGCTCCTTCATCTGGATGGGAGGCGGTCTGTGGAGCGCCTGGCGAGACAGACAAAAGAGCTAATTAATGGGGCGCAATGACCCCTGATCAAGACTACAGCCTAGAAGAATTTGGGGGGGAGTGGGTTATCATTTCTAAAACCCCTAAAGGAGTACACAGTAGCCAATGCTGCAGGGTGAAGCGAGGGCGACGGTGAGAGTGTTCACAGTCCACGGAGCGTCACAGTCTATTAACCAGCCTGACGGATTGACACTCTAACTACCAGGTGTCCATTATACCTTTGACCTAATGTGACAGAGGCTTGCTGCTGAAGTGAACTGGACTTTACATGCCTTTCCATTTAAAACACACCCCATTACATTTTAACCTCAAAGTGTATCTTCCACCAAGATTACATGACAGCCACACTACAAAAACTGAAATCTAAGTAAGATGAAATATCTCAAATAAGGGTGGTATTCGCTTATTTTCTGTCTGATAAGATAATTCTTCTCACTAAGCAGATTTTATGTTAGTGTTTTACTTGTTTTAAGTGTTTTGGTCCTAAATGATCTCAGTAAGATATTACAGCTTGTTGCTGAGATTTGATGACCTATATTGAGTAAAACATGCTTGAAACTAGAATATCAAGTGTTGCAAAGCTGTGTCATCAACACTCACAAGTATAAAACTACTTTTTTTTAAAGTAATCATTTCTTATTTCAAGCATGTAAAAAAAAAAAATCATGACTTTGACACAAGTATGTCTCATAATTAAAACAGATGACAGCCAAATGGACTTTGCTGTTTTATTTTCAATGAAACAATAGAAAATACGTACTCATATAGTAGTACAGTTGTTATTAGTGAGAATATACTTATTTTAAGGTATTTTTGGGTTCATTGAGGTTAGCTGATTTGACTTGTTTTGGAAAGACTTGACAAGCCAAATTTTCTTGTTCTATTGGCAGATTAATTTGCTTAGTTCAAATAAAATACCCCTAATTTTTGTATTTTTTTTTTCTTGTTTTTGAACACTGACTTTTTGCAGTGTATAACAGCAAACCTGAGAGCAGAATAGGTTGCATTTTAGATTTCTTACTATAGTATGATACATCTTTTAAATCAAATTACTTTCTGCAAACTGGTTGTTCAAATGTAAGAAAGGAGGAGTAGGATTACATACATTCTGCTTCTTTCAACTCCTTTTCGCACAAATTCAGTTAAATGTAGAAAAAGTGATGTGCCATTGTTTTCGGACTATAATCCTTTCATTTTCTCAAAAATGGAGAGTGCACCTTACAACCCATTGCGTCTAATGTACATTTTAATTCTGGCTGTGCTTACTGACCTCGAAGCAATTTTATTTGGTACATGGTGTAATAAGTGTGACCAGTCACAGTCACACATAAGAGACACATGTGGACTTCAAGTTAATGCCTGTTCAGTAAATGGTAAAAAAATAAAAACGTTATTGGACTGAAATGTTTAAGACTTTGTCTTTGGTAATTGGCGAAAAGATCAAACCGGATCCTCTAAGCAGACTATTTGGCGGAGCCTTGCTGTCATCTTCTCTATGCAAATCCAAAAAGAACTTGGTTGCATTCACCATTTTGTTTGCTGGAAGATTAATTGTGCTAAATTGGAAGACTGCAACTCTTCTCTGCCTCACCTGCTGGATTGGAAATATTCTTTATTTACTTAAATTGGGGAATATTAGGAACAATTTTTCTGTGAAGTTTCAGGAAGTAAAAGAGACGTATCTCAAATGTAACCCTAATTGAAAGGTACAGTACAGGCCAAAAGTTTGGACATTCTCATTCACAACACACCTGATGGTTCCAACCCCATTGAAAAAGCAAGACATTCCACTAATCAACCCTGAGAAGGCGCACCTGTGAAGTAAAAACCATGTCAGGTGACTTCCTCTTGAAGCTCATGGGGAGAATGTCAAGAGTGTGCAAAGCAGTAATCAGCGCAAAGGGTGGCTATTTTAAAGAAACTAGAATATAAAACATGTTTTCAGTTATTTCACCTTTTTTTGTTAAGTATATAACTCCACATGTGTTCATTCATAGTTTTGATGCCTTCAGTGACAACCTACAAGGTAAATAGTCATGAAAATAAAGAAAACGGTGCGTCCAAACTTTTGGCCTGTACTGTAGATAATTGATGAGCCTTTTGTCTGCTTTTGTGTATTGCTGCACCGTGTTGGGGACATTCAGGAGTGCAATTGTCTCTGGTTTCATGTCAATATTTGCCTGTACTTATTTGACTGATGCATGTTTTTTGTTATTTTTTATTCTATTTTATATACAATTCTTGTGGGTTACTTGTGTGGGGTGAACAAAAGAACACTTGACATTAGGGGTGTAACGGTACACAAACATTTTGGTTCGGTACGTACCTCGGTTTAGAGGTCACGGTTCGGTTCATTTTCGGTACAGTAAGAAAACAACAAAATATACATTTTTTTGGTTATTTATTTACCAAATTTGCAAAATCTTCCACCAAAAATATATTTCTTAGTGCAATATTTGATGTGAAGTAATGGGAACCTTGGATAGGTCAATAATTTATAATAACATTGATTTTGATTCAATATTATGTTTTGAGCAATGACCGTTTGAAAGAAAAAAAAAACAGCTTTGTTTTATTAGTCAACATTGCAACTTTTTCTAAATGACATTTAACCTTTTAAGCATTTTTATTTCACTTTTGTTATGTTTTTGTTTATTTTAATAGTATTTTTAGAATGTGCCGTGGGCCTTTAAAACATTAGCTGTGGGCCGCAAATGGCCTCCGGGGCACACTTTTGACACCCCTGCTATAAATAATAAAAAATTACATGTGATAAATCTATGGATAAAAAGCAGAGCCTGGCGACGCATGCGCGTTTATCATAACTCTCTCTCTCTCTCTGTCTCTGCCCCTCCCTCACCAATGCTGCTGCGCGCACAATTTGTTTTGTTTTTAACCCCTTCTTAACCCTGAACGTACATTGAAAATACACGCAACCCTAACTCAAAATGCCGGACATTTGAGGCATTTAAGAAACTCCGCCCTGACAGCTCCGTAAAAGAGGACATGTCCGGTGAAAAGAGGACGTATGGTCAGTCTATCCTAGCCCGTTAGCTGCTAGCATGCCGTGTGTTGTGCCTCGGTGTGCATTGTTTACACAACGTGCGTTACGCTACTTAATATGTCCGTGTGGAAACTCGTACGGTAGACCTCCGAACCGAACCGGAACCCCCGTACCAAAACGGTTCAATACAAATACACGTACCGTTACACCCCTACTTGACATGTGTGTAATGGTTTTTCTGGACTTCTGGACTGTATAAATCAAAATCCAATCAACAAATGTTTAAAAAAAACAGACCACAGTAAACCAAAAGTTGACCAGTTTGAAGTACTGTTCTTCCACTGCGTGACTAAAGAGCTAAATATTGTTTGCGTTCTTTGTGGTGGCAATGTGGTCAATCCAAACCCAAGATGGCCTCCTCTTATGTATTGTTTTGTCCACATCAGCAAAAGACAGATATAGAGTTGAGATTTATGGCGTGAATACATGACACATAATGTGGATGTACAATACATGGCATGCTTTGTTGCTTAGGGTTGACTTGCGGCTTGGAAGAACAACGTGTCCGTCCGAGTAGGCCAGGATCAAACGGTGACTTTTGCTTGTTTGTCAGGAGGTGGTGGCGTGTTGCGAGAGTGTTGTGGCAGCGGCGGTGGTGTCCTGCCCCGCTCACTTTAAGAGCAGGGAGGGGCCTTCCCCACTGGAATGTCCAGCTATAAATCTGCGGCGCATTAAAATTAAAGGAGCCACGTAAAGATAATAGTCATTCTCTCTTCAATAATAACAGGGTATTACTTCAATAATGGCCGGGGCAGACTTCTATTTCATCGCAGAGGGGGTGGGATTGGTCAACTGAGAGGAATTTGATATGTTTAGCTTTTCCCTCCCTGCCATGTCCTTGCCTCCTTTAACGGAAAGTGACATATTTAGACGTTTAAATGTAGAGAAATTCCTTTTAAAACTTTCTTTTCACCCCCCCGCCCACCTTTCCTCCCAGCTCAGGTCGAATGCGTCATGAATGATTAGATGAAGAAGGCCTCTGTCAAGCTCGGCCAACTCAAACCAGAGGACGCCAGGAACGCCTCATTCCACCTCTAAGTTAAGTCACACTTTTTTTACACCCCAACTTCCAGGAAAATTAGATTCTGAAAACAAATTTAAACGTTGAAGAGGTTTGGTGTTTTGGAATTTTGCCTATTGTTCACAATCACTATGAGACACAAGAACACACTTTTTTGTTGTTGTTTTTTTTTGGATTCTAAAGATGATTCAAAAAACGCTTGGAAGATGCGACAAATGGGAGTCGCCGTTGTAGTCGTCAAAGCCCTCTGAAACAACTCCAAAACCTCCATCAACATTTTGTATACACACTGCCAGTAGAGATGTCCGATAATGGCTTTTTTGCCGATATTCCGATATTGTCCAACTCTTAATTAACGATTCCGATATCAACCGATACATACAGTCGTGGAATGAACACATTATTATGTCTAATTTTGTTGTGATGCCCCGCTGGATGCATTAAACAATGTAACAAGGTTTTCCAAAAGTTAAGTTAAGTTATGGAAAAAAAATGCCAACATGGCACTGCCATATTTATTATTGAAGTCACAAAGTGCTTTTTTTTTTTTAACATGCCTCAAAACAGCAGCTTGGAATTTGGGACATGCTCTCCCTGAGAGAGCATGAGGAGGTTAAGGTGGGCAGGGTTGAGGTGGGTGGGGGGAGGGTCTAGCGGGGGGTGTATATTGTAGCGTCCCGGAAGAGTTAGTGCTGCAAGGGGTTCTGGGTATTTGTTCTGTTGTGTTACGGTGCAGATGTTCTCCCAAAATGTGTTTGTCATTCTTGTTTGGTGTGGGTTCACAGTGTGGCGCATGTTTGTAACAGTGTTAAAGTTGTTTATTCGGCCACCCTCTGTGTGACCTGTATGGATGTTAATCAAGTATGCCTTGCATTCACTTGTGTGTGTGTGTGAAAAGCCGTAGATATTATGTGATTGGGCCGACACGCAAAGGCAGTGCCTTTAAGGTTTATTGGCGCTCTGTACTTCTCCCTACATCCATGTACCACTCCGCACATCGGCATTTTAAAAAGTCATACATTTTATTTACTGAAACCGATACCGATAATTTCCGATATTACATTTTAAAGCATTTATCGGCCTATAATATCGGCAGTCCGATATTATCGGACATCTCTAACTGCCAGTCTATATATAATGTAGTAATGTAGTATATAATGTAGTAACAGACACCTTCATAACAGTATGTACAATAATTACTGTATTTTGGTCATTTTAGCCATTGCCGAAACTAATTAGCCCTGCAATGAGGTGGCGACTTGTCCATGGTGTATCCCGCCTTCTGCCCAAATGCAGCTGGAATAGGCTCCAGCCACACCCGTGACCCCGAGAGGAACAGGCGGTAGAAAATGGATGGATGGATGGACGGACAGAACTAATTCCTCTGTAAATTTATGTCCATTTCCATTGCAGTGCACTTCCGAATGTGTTACAAAGGCATGTGTGTTCTAATCATGGTAGACTTGGTAACAAACAACGAAGATGGCTATTTTTGGGCAAATGAGGATTCACAACCATATATTTTTGAAGCTGAATATACGGAGGATGAACTACTGCTTATAGAAACCAGCACAAAGAAAGAGTGAGACGCTGGAGCTGATGGAAGTCAAGAGAGTGGGGTGAAGGTGACTTGAAGCTGCAAATGTGGAATTTGAAGCCATGTTATTTCGAAATAAATGGAGTGTTTACCCAAATAAACCAGAAAAAACGTCCCTGGCCAGCTGGACCAAACGCACAACGGTCCAAGTGAGTCACACTTTACATTGATCATGATACACGTAGCACGTCACGTTATCAATGGGAAAATGCATTTTTAGACAATATGATTTGCCTGAGCGGCTAGGAGACCCCAAGAGTAACAAGCGGTAGAAAATGTATTGATGAATGGGCTAGAAAGGACAGATTAAAAAATAAATTTAACGTGGGACTTCCCCCGGGCCAGATTTTGGACGCTGGCGGGCCGCAGTTTGGGCACCAGTCATGTAGATGATCATATCTGCTGTACTGATTCTCTTTAGAAAAGAGAAGTGTTGGATACTTCTTTTGTTGCCTTATTTATATTTGACTATTAAATCTTTGGGTAGAATTTTATTAAAGAAAACAAGTTTTTTTTAATTTTTTATAATGATATAGAAATGTATCTATTTTATGGAGAAATACAGTTAATCATCGAACTGGCACCCAATGTTATTAAAGAGAATTGATTTTGAATCAAGAATCGAATCATTGCCCTTATGAATCGAATCGAATCGTGTGGTGCCCCAAGAATCACAGCCCTAATGAGTAATGATATATTTTTTGTGATTATTTGCACGCGTTAACTTGGACACTTCTGCCTGTCACACGCATTTGAACCCTCTCTTACTAGATTTGTTGCGTCCACGGGTGTTGTTCTTATGGCGTGCTCACGACAAAGTACACTAATTCTCCATTCTTGGGCTCTCGCTCAAGTTTTTCTGCAAATTACGGCGCAGAACGTTGAAAGAATTATACATCATCAAATATTCATCTTCTCCTTAATGAGCACTCGTCCTCCCTTCTTCGCCGTGAGGTGGGGGCTTCCTGCACACGCGTGACCACCAGAGACGCCATTAACACAGAGATAAATATGTCATGAAGAGAAAAATTGTAGTTTTTCTTTGTGTTGCGTGACTTAACCTGAGCTGTTAATTTGCTAAGTGTATTATTTTCTTTGTGTGTGTGGTTGGATGTCACGAGGGGTGGGTGAGTCACTGCACGGCCTTTTGTTGTTGGGAAATAATATTTCTCATGAAAAAACAGATGATCTGGCGTTGATTTTGAATGCATCTGTGCTCAGTTAATTTCCCCCTCTTAAACCGTTGTATTCATTCCATTTATCTGCAATTAAACGGTTACATTAATTGTGGCTTGCTGCAAAGAGGGAGACCAGGCTCCACCCTGCAGAGGGGGCCAATAGGACAGTGTCTGTTTAAGACTTTCAAGCTTAGTGGAGCCATCGTTTTTGTGACGTTCTCCAATTGTTGACCAGCAGTTTGGAATCTGTTACCATTCTTACATGAAATACTACAGATCAGGGGTGTCAAGACTCGTTTTCATTGAGAGCCACGTCATAGTTATGGCTGCCCTTGCAAAAGTGAATAATATACCGTATTTTTCGAACTATAAGTCGCCCCGGAGTATAAGTCGCACCGGCCGAAAATGCATAATAAAGAAAGAAAAAAACATATATAAGTCGCACTGGAGTATAAGTCGCCTTTTTTGGGGAAATGTATTTGATAAAAGCCAACACCAAGAATAGACTTTGAAAGGCAATTTATGATAAATGATAAATGGGTTGTACTTGTATAGCGCTTTTCTACCTTCAAGGTACTCAAAGCGCTTTGACACTACTTCCACATTTACCCATTCACACACACATTCACACACTGATGGAGGGAGCTGCCATGCAAGGCGCTAACCAGCACCCATCAGGAGCAAGGGTGAAGTGTCTTGCTCAGGACACAACGGACATGACGAGGTTGGTACTAGGTGGGGATTGAACCAGGGACCCTCGAGTCGCGCACGGCCATTCTTCCACTGCGCCACGCCGTAAATAAATAAAGAATAGTGAACAACAGGCTGAATAAGTGTACATTATATGAGGCATAAATAACCAACTGGTATGTTTACGTAACATATTATGGTAAGAGTCATTCAAATAACTATAACATATAGAACATGCTATACGTTTACCAAACAATCTGTCACTCCTAATCGCTAAATCCCATGAAATCTTATACGTCTAGAGCAGTGGTTCTTAACCTTGTTGGAGGTAGCGAACCCCAGCAGTTTCATATGCGCATTCACCGAACCCTTCTTAAGTGAAAAATAAAATGTTTTTTGTTTTTTTTCAAATTCAAGACAAAGTTATGTTTTTGGTAACACTTTAGTATGGGGAACATATTCTAAGTAACAAAGACTTAATTTAAAGTTATTTGGTTAGGGTTAGGGTCAGGGTTAGAGGGTTAGGGTTATAATAAGGCCATTAATAAGTACTTAATAATGACTAGTTAAGAGCCAATATGTTACTAATTTGCATGTTAATAAGCAACTAATTAATGGTGAATATGTTCCCCATACTAAAGTGTTACCATGTTTTTTTTTTACTGGTGCACAAAATGAAGCGTGCATGAACATCACCTTGTTCAAACAACAAAACCAACACAGTGCATAAACTCACAACAAATTACACACCTGCAAATCAGTCTGACTTCTGCTGTTGCCGTATCCGTAATACGCCGATAGGGAGAAGTTTTTATTTACACGATGAGTCGGGTGTGTCTTGACCTCCGCCGAACCCCTGAGGCCGACTCACCGAACCCCTAGGGTTCCATCGAACCCAGGTTAAGAACCACTGCTCTAGTCTCTTATGTGAATGAGCTAAATAATATTATTTGATATTTTACGGTAATGTGTTAATCATTTCACACATAAGTCGCTCCTGAGTATAAGTCGCACCCCCGGCCAAACTATGAAAAAAACTGCGACTTATAGTCCGAAAAATGCGGTATTAATATACATGTATTGGATTAAACCGGGGGTCGGAAACCCGCGGCTCTAGAGCGCCGCTGAAGTGGCTCCCTGGGGCTTTTTCAAAAATGTATGAACATGTAAAAAGATACTTTTTGAATTTTGACGTTCCTTGAACTCACCGTAGCTGTGTGGACTGTGACGCAACCGTTTCTTTACATATATAACTTTCTCCGACGCTGCCACAGAAGGACGTTTTTATGCAACTCCTTCTTTCTCATTTTGTCCACCAAACATTTTATACTGTGCGTAAATGCACAAAGGTGAGCTTTGTTGATATAATTGACTTGTTGGAGTGCTAATCAGGCATATTTGGTCACTGCATGACTGCAAGCTAATCGATGCTAACATGCTATTTAGGCTAGCTGTATGTACATATTGCATCATTATGCCTCCTTTGTAGGTATATTTGAGCTCATTTAATTTGTTTTACGTACTGCATGTCCTCTGTGTATTTAATTTATATTTGTATGTCTCATGACGGGCAGCATGGTGTACCAGGGGTTAGTGCGTCTGCCTCACAATACAAAGGTCCTGGGTTTGATCCTGCGCTCGAGATCTTTCTGTGTGGAGTTTGCATGTTCTCCCTGTGACTGCGTGGGTTCCCTCCGGGTACTCCGGCTTCCTCCCACCTCCAAAAATATGCACCTGGGGATAGGTTGATTGGCAACACTAAATTGGCTCTAGTGTGTGAATGTGAGTGTGAATGTTGTCTGTCTATCTGTGTTGACCCTGCGATGAGGTGGTGACTTGTCCAGGGTGTACCCCGCCTTCCGCCCGAATGCAGCTGAGATAGGCTCCAGCACCCCCCGCGACCCCAAAAGGGACAAGCAGTAGAAAATGGATGGATGGATGGATGGACGGTGTGGTTGTTCTCCTGAAATGTGTTTGTCATTCTTGTTTGGTGTGGGTTCACAGTAGGGGTGTGGGAAAAAAACGATTCGAATTTGAATCACGATTCTCACGTTGTGTGATTCAGAATCGATTTTCATTTTTTTTAAATTGTTTTATTTTATTGTTTTAATCTTTTTTTCATTTATTTTTATTTTTTTCATTTATTATTTTTTTTTTTTTAAATTAATCAATCCAACAAAACAATACACAGCAATACCATAACAATGCAATCCAATTCCAAAACCAAACCCGACCCGGCAACACTCAGAACTGCAATAAACAGAGCAATTGAGAGGAGACACAAACACGACACAGAACAATCCAAAAGTAGTGAAACAAAAATGAATATTATCAACAACAGTATCAATATTAGTTACAATTTCAACATAGCAGTGATTAAAAATCCCTCATTGACATTATCATTAGACATTTATAATAATAATAAAAAAAGAACAATAGTGTCACAGTGGCTTACACTTGCATCACATCTCATAAGCTTGACAACACACTGTGTCCAATATTTTCACAAAGATAAAATAAGTCATATTTTTGGTTCATTTAATAGTTAAAACAAATTTACATTATTGCAATCAGTTAGTAAAACATTGTCCTTTACAATTATAAAAGCTTTTTACAGAAATCTACTACTCTGCTTGCATGTCAGCAGACTGCTGAAATCCTATGTATTGAATGAATAGAGAATCGTATTGAATCGGGAAAATATCGTTTTTGAATCGAGAACCGCGTTGAATAAAAAAAAAATCGATTTTGAATAGAATCGTGACCCCAAGAATCGATATTGAATCGAATCGTGGGACACCCAAAGATTCGCAGCCCTAGTTCAAAGTGTGGCGCATATTTATAACAGTGTTAAAGTTGTTTATACGGCCACCCTCAGTGTGACCTGTATGGCTGTTGACCAAGTATGCATTGCATTCACTTGTGTGTGTGAAAAGCCGTAGATATTATGTGACTGGGTCGGCACGCAAAGGCAGTGCCTTTAAGGTTTATTGGCGCTCTGTACTTCTCCCTACGTCCGTGAACACTCTGTACAGCGGCGTTTTAAAAAGTCATACATTTTACTTTTTGAAACCGATACCGATCATTTCCGATATTACATTTTAAAGCATTTATCGGCCGATAATATCGGCAGTCCGATATTATCAGACATCTCTAAACAAAACACATTTTCACATAATGAAAATAAATTGATACACTGATTAAATGGTGAATCTTTACACCGAAATGGAAATGCAAAGCCTGATACCAAAATTGCACCGTGTAACTTGGTTTGTACTATCTGGAGTCCAATCATCAGCTGGATAACTTGTGCATTCAACTTACAAACCAAGAAACACTTAAACGACTCCCGTGACAAAGGCAGACACTGAGAACTAAACAGGCATCGTAAGCACACATGATTGTGCGTGTGTGCGTGTGTGCGTGTGTGCGTGTGCGTGTGCGTGTGCGTGTGTGTGTGTGTGTGTGTGTGTGTGTGTGTGTGTGTGTGTGTGTGTGTGTGTGTGTGTGTGTGTGTGTGTGTGTGTGTGTGTGTGTGTGTGTGTGCGTGCGTTTGTGTGAGCCTATGTTGGCATCTTTTCTATAAAACTCAGAGAGGACGAGGAATTGTTTCTTCTTGTTCTAGTGCTGGACTCCAGGGGTCCGTGCTGCTGCATCTAGATACACACACACACACACACACACACACACACACACACACACACACACACACACAGCCTTGCAGCAGAAATCAATTTAGCAAAAACAATAAAGAAATAATTTATAAGGGCAGGCTGTGCCAAATTAGCTGTGGGACGCACTTAACTGCAAACACCATATGAATAAGAGCTGTGGAGCGAGCAGCGGGGCCGTGTCAGTCAGGAAGAATTGTGGGACTGCTTTTGGGGGCGGGGGGTCGGCTGGGGCACTCACACACACACATATCTACGCACCTGCACTGCTAATACACACACACACACACACACAATACGAGCGCCACTAAAGTCGCCTTATGAATAAAATAAATAAAAAAATGTCCTGTACATGCGGTCCAGACTCCACTTTGCATCCATTTTTCATTTGTATCGGCTTGTTATAAAGTCGCCCCCTGTTGTCCAGGAGACAAAGCGACGCTCACGTTACCAACTTTTGAGTGTTTGACACAGATGGCATGCACGTGTGGCGTGTGTCATGGCAGGCTAGCTGAAGCAGACAACCGTCTTTTATGATTATTTTGATTTTTCAAACATACACAACACCTCATTTGCCATTAATAAATCATCATGTGGTGAAAAGGCTAATTGAGTGTGTGTGTGTGTGTGTGTGTGTGTGTGCGCGCGCGCGCGCGCGCTTAAGAGTGCGCTAAAAAAAGAGGAGAGGAATGTCGTCACGGTGCCACCGCAGCTTCCTTCCTGTCTTTAATACAGAGCCTGCACGTGGTCGACTGTGCGTGGCTCTGCAAGTGGGAGGGGCCTGTGGTTTGGGAAGGGTCTGGATTGCATTAAGTACACTGTGACTTTTGACCCTTTATCGGGGCTGCCAGTGTACAGAAGTACGTTGCTGTTGGCCGTTCGGAAGACAATCAAATCTCGGTTATGGACCAGGTTGACGTCCGATTTGTTCGGAGTCAGAAACCATTTCTTTCACAGGAAACCAATGGAAATTTAAATACCATGTTCCTGGGTCCTGGGTCAAACTGTCGCCATCAAAGAACACATTACTTTACAGTAGCATTCAACGCTTGATTGGGACGTGGCTCAGTTGGTAGAGCGGCCGTGCCAGCAACTTGAGGGTTCCTGGTTTGATCCACAACTTCGGCCATCCTCGTCACAACCGTTGTCCTCATACTTGCCAACCTTGAGACCTTCAAATTCGGGAGATTGGTAGGGGGGGGGGGGGTTTGGTGGTAGGGGGGGGTGTATATTGTAGCCCGGAAGAGTTAGGGATGCAAGGGATTCTGGGTATTTGTTCTGTTGTGTTTATGTTGTGTCACTGTACGGATGTTCTCCCGAAATGTGTTTGTCATTCTTGTTTGGTGTGGGTTCACAGTGTGGCGCATATTTGTAACAGTGTTAAAGTTGTTTATACGGCCACCCTCAGTGTGACATGTATGACTATTGATCAAGTGTGTCTTGCAGTCACTTACATGTGTATGCAGAAGCCGCATACAAAATGCAATTGGGCCGGCACGCTGTTTGTATGGTGAAAAAGCGGACGCGTCGACAGGTTGTAGAGGACACTAAAGGCAGTGCTATCACGGCAAATTCGGAAGAATGGTTGCCCCGGGAAATTTTCGGGAGGGGCACTAAAATTCGGGAGTCTCCCGGAAAAATCGTGAGGATTGGCAAGTATGGTTGTCCTTGAGCAAGACGCTTCACTCTTGCTCCTGATTTAATCGTGGTTAGGGCCTTGCGTGAATGTGGAAATTGTGTCAAAGCGCTTTGAGTACCTCAAAGGTAGAAAAACGCGATACAAGTATAACCCATTTGCCATCTACCATTTAATCGGTCAATTACGATTATTTTGCCCACAATGGATTTTCTTCATGTTAGTTCGAACGATACATCCATCCTTCCATTTTCTACCGTCACAGGGGGTTGGAGCATACTTGCCAACCATGAGACCTCCGAATCCGGGAGGTGGAGCGGGGTTTGGTGGTAGCGGGGGTGTATATTGTAGCGTCCCGGAAGAGTTAGTGCTGCAAGGGCTTCTGGGTATTTGTTCTGTTGTGTTCATGTTGTGTTACGGTGCGGATGTTCTCCCAAAATGTGTTTGTCATTCTTGTTTGGTGTGGGTTCACAGTGTGGCGAATATTTGTAACAGTGTTAAAGTTGTTTATTCGGCCACCCTCAGTGTGACCTGTATGGCTCTTGATCAAGCATTCACTTATGCGTGTTTAAAAGCCGCATATATTATGTGACTGGGCCGGCACGCTGTTTGTATGGAGGTAAAGTGGACGTGACGACAGGTTGTAGAGGACGCTAAAGGCAATGCCTTTAAGGCACGCCCCCAATATTGTTGTCCGGGTGGAAATCGGGAGAAATTCGGGAGAATGGTTGCCCCGGGAGATTTTCGGGAGGGGCACTGAAATTCGGGAGTCTCCCGGGAAAATCGGGAGGGTTGCCAAGTATGGGTTGGAGCCTATTCCTTTTTTTCATTTGCCAAAATTTCTTGATATTGCCACAAATGCCCCAACTCTGAGAGCTCAGATTATCAGTTCCTAGCACGCTTTTGCCAGGTCGAAGTCCCAGGCGGAACAGAAGCAGGCACTGAACCAGGCGGGTTACTTTGTCAATACTAGGGGTGTCTTAGAAAAGTCGACTATTATGGTCGTAAACACGCTGCAGCAACATGTGACGTTTTGTGCACACAAAGACACTTTTCCCTCACAATAGACATTAATGGGTGCTCCAAAAAAAAATATTTTATTAATTCCGATTGTGAATCGATTCATAATTTTTGAGAATCGATTTAAGAAAAAAGAAAAAAAAAGAAAAAAAATTATTTATTTTTTGCTTTTTATTTTTGAGAATACATTTTTTGAATCAAAAACATTGAGCAACTATTATTGGTATTATTATTATTATTATTATTATTATTATTATTGATACTGTTCCTTTTATACATTTTTGGTTTTCCTTTTTGATTTGTTAAAATTGTCTTTAAGTAGTGTGTTTGTATGTTTCTCGATTGCTTTGTAAATGTATATCCTAAGTATTGTAAAGCTATGATTAAGTTGGAGTTGCTCCTATTTTCTCTTGTTAGATTGATTAGAATTCTGTGATTTTTGTAAATACATTTTTTTAAATACTTTAAAAAAAAAAGAGGCTTTGTTTAGGCCAACACTGCGCATATAAGTTGTACGTCAGGAGCCAAGAGGAGCTTTTGTAACGTGTGACCTGTTTTGAAAATAATTTATTATAATTTATATACCAAATATTTTATTAGGAGAATTGTGCTGAATTCTGAATCGAATCATCACCCCAACAAATGGAATCGTGAGGTGCAAAAAGATTCGTACCGCTATTAAACATGGCAGTTTTTGGTAATGTGAACGACTACATGAAAAGATGGGATTTTACAAAAAAATCTGAATTTGGCATTATACCCATCAGTGTGAACAAAGGTATGAACGAAGCAAGCTCATAAAAATAAGTTCCATCCATCCATCCATCTTCTTCCGCTTATCCGAGGTCGGGTCGCGGGGGCAGCAGCTTAAGCAGGGAAGCCCAGACTTCCCTCTCCCCAGGCACTTCGTCCAGCTCCTCCCGGGGGATCCCGTGGCGTTCCCAGGCCAGCTGGGAGAGATAGTCTTCCCAGCGTGTCCTAGGTCTTCCCCGTGGCCTCCTACCGGTCGGACGTGCCCGAAACACCTTCCTAGGAAGGCGTTCGGGTGGCATCCTGACCAGATGCCTGAACCACCTCATCTGGCTCCTCTCGATGTGGAGGAGCAGCGGCTTTACTTTGAGCTCCCCCCGAATGACAGAGCTTCTCACCCTATCTCTAAGGGAGAGCCCCGCCACCCGGTGGAGGAAACTCATTTCGGCCGCTTGTACCCGTGATCTTGTCCTTTCGGTCATGACCCAAAGCTCATGACCATAGGTGAGGATGGGAACGTAGATCAACCGGTAAATCGAGAGCTTTGCCTTCCGGCTCAGCTCCTTCTTCACCACAACGGATCGATACAGCGTCCGTATTACTGAAGACGCCGCACCGATCCGCCTGTCGATCTCACGATCCACTCTTCCCCCACTCGTGAACAAGAAAAATAAGTTAACCACTTAAAAAGGCAAAATGTCATATTGTTTTTATCCTTGTTTTGCACGTGTAAAAAAAAGTGAACCTCTGTTGTAATTTTAAAAACAAGAAAATATGGTAAAGCTCGTCTTATTGTGGCTGTAACTTAATTTTATTCTCAGGCTTTGCTGCTACGTTATTTTGAATGCCGCAAAAAAAAGAGCATAAGTCCTACAGCGTGGCTCAGATGGTAGAGCGGCCAACCAGAAAATTGAGGATTCCTGGATCGAGTCCAGCTTTCGCCATCCTAGTCACTGTCGTTGTGTCCTTGGGCAAGACACTTCACCCACCTTTCTCCCCGTGCCACCCACACTGCTGTAAATGTAGCTTGAATGTAGAAAATGAGAGTCTAAAGAGAAAAAAGCGCTGTATAAATATAATTCTCTTCACATTTTGATCGCTCCCTTAACAGAGGTCTGACGTGACCTCATGCATCGTCACATTTTGGTGGTATTGTACGACTAACAGTTATACCGTATACTACTTTACATATTCCTATGAAGGTTCTCATTCATCCATGCCGTTGTCATCTCAGGGCGTTCAATCGTTCGCAACTGGACTGCTTGATTTGTCTTAGAAGACGTTTCGCCGCTCATCCGAGTCGGCTTCATCAGTTCGTGCTCATAGACTTAGATTGGTCAGATCTACTTCAAACGGTTGGTGCCAAAACCCCAAATATTTATACTCCAAAAAACAGGAGGGTGCGCCTGGGCAAGGATGTATAGCACTATCAGAGTGAGAAAAACAACTGTTTTAATGCAAACAGCAATCCTAACTGTCAAAGCCAACGACAGTCGTTGAAGTGTAAATTCCCCTCGTTAGCATTGAGGTATTGTGTGTCAGAACTAGAGATGTCCGATAATGGCTTTTTGGCCGATATCCGATATTCCGATATTGTCCAACTCTTAATTACCGTTTTCCGATATCAACCGATACCGATATATACAGTCGTGGAATTAACACATTATTATGCCTAATTTTGTTGTGATGCCCCGCTGGATGCATTAAACAATGTAACAAGGTTTTCCAAAATAAATCAACATGGCACTGCTATATTTATTATTGAATTTTTAACATGCCTCAAAACAGCAGCTTGGAATTTGGGACATGCTCTCCCTGAGAGAGCATGAGGAGGGGGTGGGGGTGGCGAGGTTGAAAGGGGGGCTAGCGGGGGTGTATATTGTAGGGTCCCGGAAGAGTTAGTGCTGCAAGGGGTTCTGGGTATTTGTTCTGTTGTGTTTATGTTATGTTACGGTGCTGATGTTCTCCCGAAATGTGTTTGTCATTCTTGTTTGGTGTGGGTTCACAGTGTGGCGCATATTTGTAACAGTGTTAAAGTTGTTTATACGGCCACCCTCAGTGTGACCTGTATGGTTGTTGACCAAATATGCATTGCATTCACTTGTGTGTGTGAAAAGCCGTAGATATTATGTGACTGGGCCGGCACGCAAAGGCAGTGCCTTTAAGGTTTATTGGGGCTCTGTACTTCTCCCTACGTCCGTGTACACAGCTGCGTTTTAAAAAGTCATACATTTTACTTTTTGATACCAATAATTTTGAAACCGATACCAATAATTTACGATATTACATTTTAAAGCATTTATCGGATCGGACATCTCTAGGCAGAACCATCGCTGTGGATCGACTACTACCTGTCCAAAATAGTCGAAATCCCCCGCATAAGCATTCCATTCAGTTGTAAACTAATTGCATTCTGGTCACCTTCTGTGACACAAATAACAGGAGTTTCTAACTCCTGTTATTGGTTGGAGGCTAAATTGCAGAGTCTTCACATATCTATTTAACTATCAGCTTGCAGTCTTTTAGTTTTTTTTACTTGAATGCGGGAATAAGAACGGAGTTGTTCCATTAAGAAAATGAGTTTAGTTCCATTAAAAATTGTTTCTAGGG
Source organism: Nerophis lumbriciformis (assembly GCF_033978685.3). NCBI lineage: Eukaryota > Metazoa > Chordata > Actinopteri > Syngnathiformes > Syngnathidae > Nerophis > Nerophis lumbriciformis. Next base: position 38,948,289 of record NC_084560.2, read on the forward strand.
AAGTTGGAGCCAAGGGGCAAATGAACCATTATTTTAGGAGGTCAAAGCTTTGGAACGGACAAGTTTTGATTTGGTTGTTGAGGCCAGAAGTTGTGTGTAAACACACACTCCCTTATTTCCAGCCTCAAAATCTAACGTGGCATTTCCTGTTGTGCCACCCAGCCGCAGTGTTTACTCTCCCCTCCGCTGGGAGCAAACAACAGTGACACGTGTCCTCGTTTGTCTCGCGTCACGTTTTTCTACCTGTGTGTCCTGCGGCAGGTGGAGGACGGTGTGGAGCCTCTCGCTGTGATGGTGTCGCGACTCCTCTTCGTACGCCATGTCCCTGTCGGCCTGCGGGAGTGCCAGGAACCGCCGGATGGTGCACAGGTTCTCCCAAAGGGTGCGGTTCTCCGGGCTGGGGTTTTCCTTCCAGCGGAGCAGCTCGCACAGCCAACCCTGCGAGGGGACATGGATGCAGCAAAGAAGGTAAGGTGGAGTTCTGAACAAACTACTTTTATCAGTCACGGTGCCGTATTTGATGCTTTAGAGCAGTGGTTCTTAACCTGGGTTCGATGGAACCCTAGGGGTTCGGTGAGTCGGCCTCAGGGGTTCGGCGGAGGTCAAGACACACCCGACTCATCGTGTAAATAAAAACTTCTCCCTATCGGCGTACTATGGATGCCCCCAAACAATGTTCCCTCTAATTTTCTGTCTGATTTGCAGGTGTGTAATTTGTTGTGAGTTTCTGCACTGTGTTGGTTTTGTTGTTTGAACAAGGTGATGTCCATGCACGGTTCATTTTGTGCACCAGTAAAAAAACATATAACTTTGTCTTGAATTTGAAAAAATAAAATAAAATGTATTTCACTAAAGAAGGGTTCGGACAATGCGCGTAAGAAAGTGGTGGGGTTCGGTACCGCCAACAAGGTTAAGAACCACTGCTTTAGAGTTTTGTAACGGAGGCCAGCCAGTGTGGCTTGGCTGTTTATGTTAGTAAATCTTACTCCCTGCTAACCGGAAGACCTAGTTGTAGACATTGAGTTGACAGCCCGGACTATTGGTGCCTAGAATGCTTGTGCTAGGTCCGAGTCCCAGGCGGAACCGTAAGAGCTAGTTCAGGACGTTTAGTTGACAGCCCGGACTATCGGTGCCTAGCATGCTTGTGCCAGGTCCGAGTCCCAGGCGGAACCGGAAGAGCCAGTGCTGGACATCGAGTTGACAGCTCGGGCTATCGGTACCTAGCACGCTTGTCCCAGGTCCTAATCCCAGGCGGAACAGAAACAGGCACTGAACCAGGCAGGTTACACTTTGTAATTTCTAGGGGTCGGGGGTCTTAGAATAGTCGACTATAGTAGTCTGAGGTACTCAACTCGCCTGTCTGACGATTCCTCCGTATAGAACTGTAAGATTATACAACCCCTGCATGCAGTGGAGTATGGTGGACCATGTTCTGGGATGAGGGACGCGGCGCCCCCACCCCTCATAAGACAAGTAACACGTCATGCCACCACGCACGGTGTTGCTCCAACCAGTTCGCTCGGTCAGGACGCTTCCCGCACTGCTGACCTCTGGCAAGGGTAATGATCCTTCCCAAGGTTCACCTACGGCAGGGTTATTCATACAGAGGACCTTGGACTAGCTTTCTGGCAAAAGATCCTTAAAAACAGACGGAGCTATTTTTTTACCAAATTTCGTAACTCTGACAAAATAGAGAAAAATCAAATGTTCTCTGCAGAGGATGTTCGTTCTCAGAAATGTACAAAATAGCTCAGTGAAGGTACAGTAGAAGTCCTGCCCTGCGGTCCTTAGCTTTCTGTTAATTTGGCCCCCCAAAAAATCTAGCTGAATATCCTTGACCTACAGAAACCTGACCTGACTCTCGCCAGATCCTTGTAGTTCGCTGAGCTCCACACAAGGATCTGGGCTCAAGGGCATTGCAAACTCCTTCAAAAAAGCAAAAAATAATGAACCATTCAGGATCGCCGGGCGGGATTTCATAGATGTGACGTATCGCCGAAGCAATTGTTTGATTCAAACAACAATGGTGGCACGCAGCGAGGAGTCGTGTGCTGACATTGATTCTGCATATTTTCTTTTGCACAAACGACATCGATCGTCTACTGACATTGCTGCGTTGTCTTAGTAAAAGTTCTCCAACTTTTCGCTCTGTCGTTATCCAATATGTCGGCTGTTCTGTTTTGGATTTCCCAGCGTCGCTCTCATCAGCGTCACAGGTTGATTTCGACGTGAGTGGTTGAAGTAGCACATCATTCAAGATAACTGACAAGTGGTTTATCCAATCACATACAATGATTTTTTTACAAGGCCCCGCCTTCTGAAATACATCTCCTATTGAGAAGTCCCAGATCCTTGTGTGGAGCTCAGCGAACTACAAGGATCTGGCGAGAGTCAGGTTAACAGACACCCTGTTACAACTACAACTGTGAAAAGTCCAGTCTCATCACAATTAAAACTTGCTGCAGTATTAAGCCTGCTTTGTCGATTCTTCCGTACTTGTGAGCGCCATTAATGTACTCCTCGCAAATAGTCTTTTTTTTGTTTAACTCCACAGCAATTTCCTCCTTCTTTCCACGCTGGTCTGTTGAGGTTTGCGACTCATATTGAGTTAGGAAAATGGACAAAACTTGTCAAAAGGTGAAAAAATCCCAGGAAAAAACCTGACTAGACAAGTAGTGTACTGCAACGCGCAGCAAGTGACTGGTTTGATCCCCGGCTTCCGCCATCCTAGTCACGTCTATTGTGTCCTTGAGCAAGACACTTCACCCTTGCTCCTGATTTGGTCGTGGTTAGGGCCTTGCTATATGTGTGTGTGTGTGTGAATGTGGAAATAGTGTCAAAGTGCTTTGAGTACCTTGAAGATAGAAAAGCACTATACAAGTATTACCCATTTACCATCTACCATTTAATCAGTCAGTTACGATGTTTTTTTGCCCACAAGGGATTTTCTTCATGTTGGTTCGAACGATACATCCATCCTTCCATTTTCTACCGCTTGTCCCTCTCAGGGACACAGGGGCTGGAGCCTATCCCAGCTGTGACCCCTTATTTTTGCACAAAATCCTTGAAATTGCCACAAATGCCCCAACTCTGAGAGCTCGGGTTATCAGTTCCTAGCACGCTTGTCCCAGGTCTAAGTCCCAGGCAGAACAGAAGCAGGCACTGAACCAGGCAGGTTACTTTGTCAATACTTGGGGGTTTCTTAGAATAGTCGACTATTATGGTCATGTGATGTGCACTTAAAAACACTTTTCCTTCACATTAGACATTAATGGGTGCTCAAAATTGTTTATTTTATTAATTCCAATTATGAATGGATTCATAATTTTTGAGAATCGTTTAAAAAATATATATATATTTATTATTATTACATTTTCCAGAAAAGCCAGGTCTCGTCACAATTAAAACTTGTGAGCGCCATTAATGTACTCCTCGCAAATACTGTATTTTTCGGACAATAAGTCGCAGTTTTTTTCATAGTTTGGCCAGGTGTGCGACTTATACTCAGGAGCGACTTATGTGTGAAATTATTAACACATTAGCGTAAAATATCAAATATTATTTATCTCATTCACGTAAGAGACTAGACGTATAAGATTTCATGGTATTTAGCGATTAGGAGTGACAGATTGTTTGGTAAACGTATAGCATGTTCTATATGTTATAGTTATTTGAATGACTCTTACCATAATATGTTACGTTAACATACCAGTTGGTTATTTATGCCTCATATAACGTACACTTATTCAGCCTGTTGTTCACTATTCTTTATTTATTTTAAATTGCCTTTCAAATGTCTATTCTTGGTGTTGGCTTTTATCAAATACATTTCCCCAAAAAGTGCGACTTATATATGTTTTTTTCCTTCTTTATTATGCATTTTCGGCCGGTGCGACTTATACTCCGGAGCGACTTATACTCCGAAAAATACGGTAGTCTTTTTGTTGTTTAACTCCACAGCAATTTCCTCCTTCTTTCCACGCTGGTCCGTTGAGCTTTGCGACTCATATTGAGTTAGGAAAATGGACAAAACTTGTCAAAAGGCGAAAAATCCCAGAAAAAAACCTGACTGACTCGTAGTGTACTGCAACGCGCAGCAAGTGACGTGGAGGGCTCACTAAAATACTATGCCCTGCTTTTTGCTTGCAGGCAGAACACAGGGACACGGTTCGCACACGGAGGCACATAAAAGTTTGTAAATTGAAAAGTTTGCAAATAGAGGGGTTGGTATATGGAGGCCCCACTGTATACATATTGAATTGTGCGAAAGGAAACACTGCCTAAAGGAAGAAAAGCATGCAGGACGGATGCCAGGAAGGATAAGTTTCTAGTGTGAGGTGAATGTTGAGTCAGAAAGGGAGATGATGATGATGATGATGATGATGATGCTGTGGTAGAAAAGCTGCAGAAGATTCAATTATGTCTGCTAGGCTGGCTCTGTTTGTGACACCAGCTGTTGTGTTCAAGCAGCCACCTCAGGCTGCGTGCGAGGCTAATAGCCTGATCAGCGCTTGCTCCCTCCGTCCTTGTGGCCAGCTGCAGCAGATGGGTGCACTGAACTGTGACCCCCCTCTCCACTGAGCTGGGGGACCCTCAGCGACCATGCCCACACACAAGCATGCAAATACTGTAAAGAAAATGCACACACGCCCTTTTCACGCTTACCCCCGCTAGCTGGCAGCGACATGCCGCTGGCCTGATGCGTATAAGCTGCTGGTTGAATAGATTCATTCCTCACATGCAGTTATTTGGCATCCACCTCTGTCTTATCAATTAATCATTCCCGCCATGTCTCCTTTTTCAGATGCCCCCCCACCGTTAACTTGCATGCTTTGTGTTTCCTCACCTGACTCTTGTTGGCTGCCACCTTGGCAAACAGAGCCTGGGACACCTTGGCTCGCTTCATCTCCTGCTGGATTTCGTCGTAGATGCCCGACGTGATGTTGACCAGCGATTCCAGCTTGATGGGGAGGTCAGGGGCGGGGCCTAAGGGCTTTGGCTGGGGAGGAGGACATGTCATGTACACAATTAAAGCAAGTGTACGTACGTTGAAAAGAGGATTTAAACGGCTTTTGTGAAAAAATTAGGACACCTGATGTAGGGCTGGACGATTCATCGAATTGTGATTTCGATTTTGGCATCTCACGATCATAAAAATGTAGGGGTGTAACGGTACACAAAAATTTCGGTTTGGTACGTACCTCGGTTTAGAGGTCAAGGTTCGGTTCATTTTCGGTACAGTAAGAAATCAACAAAATATACATTTTTGGGTTATTTATTTACCAAATTTGCAAAATCTTCCACCAAAAATATTTTTCTTAGTGGAATATTTGATGTGAAGTAATGGGAACCTTGGATAGGTCAATAATTCATAATAACATTGATTTTGATTCAATATTATGTTTTGAGCAATGACAGTTTGAAAAAAAAAAAAAAACAGCTTTGTTTTATTAGTCAACATTGCAACTTTTTCTAAATTACATTTCAACTTTAAGCTTTTTTATTTCACTTTTGTTATGTTTTTGTTTATTTAATAGTATTTTTAGAATGTGCCGTGGCCTTTAAAACATTAGCTGTGGGCCGCAAATGGCCTCCGGGGCACACTTTTGACACCCCTGCTATAGATAATAAAAAATTAAATGTGATAAATCTATGGATAAAAAGCAGAGCCTGGCGACGCATGCGCGTTTATCATAACTCTCTCTCTCTCTCTCTGTCTCTGCCCCTCCCTCACCAATGCTGCTGCGGGCACAATTTGTTTTGTTTTTAACCCCTTCTTAACCCTGAACGTACATTGAAAATACACGCAACCCTAACTCAAAATGCCGGACATTTGAGGCATTTAAGAAACTCCGCCCTGACAGCTCCGCAAAAGAGGACATGTCCGGTGAAAAGAGGACGTATGGTCAGTCTATCTTAGCCTGTTAGCTGCTAGCATGCCGTGTGTTGTGCCTCGGTGTGCATTGTTTACACAACTTGCGTTACGCTACTTAATATGTCCGTGTGGAAACTCGTTCGGTACACCTCCGAAACGAACCGGAACCCCCGTACCGAAATGGTTCAATACAAATACATGTACCGTTACACCTCTATAAAAATGTTATCTTTGGAAAAAAACTATTATTGGGCTGCATAACGTGACTGTCTATTCCTGAGCTGCGAACAGTGAAACGGATGAGGAGCTCATGAGTGAAAAAAGCCCATGTCTACTAGAAGATTGGGATCTTGCTACTTTTTATTTGATACAGTGCTAGTAGGCCTAATCAAATAAAATAAACAGTAAACTCAACAAAAAAAAGTAAGACATATCATTGTCATTTTGGCGCTCATGTAACCGCGAACGGAATCACAGAATTGACCAACAATGCGGAATTCGCTGTTAAAAGCAGAAGATCAGGGAAATTGACATACATGTAAGTGAAATTCTGTTTTTATGAGGAGAGGGAACATTTGTTTGGGAACCGGTAGTGCTCATTCATCCCCTAAACACTCAATGTCGAGACGTAAAAAAAACCCAATAATTTTTAATGTGTGGTGACTATTTTATTTTGTAGTGGCAGCACCGACTTCCTTGTTCATTTACAGAATATGGTCAACTTCCTTAGTTTTTTTTACTTTATCGAACTGCGCATGCAAGTGACGTCGAGGCCACATTGGGGCCGCATTGGTGCTTGTGCGCGTTTACAGTGAAGTCTGATTAACATCACTTTTTACTTGCAGTGTAAATAAACAGTCAGCTGGGAAAACAATTGATTTTGAAAAAATGCCATTTGGGCCACTTTGGCCCTGCAGTGTAATTGTAGTCCAAGTAAAAAAAAAAGTACATCTCCATCCATCCAACCATTTTCTACCGCTTGTCCGTGTTGGGGTCGCGGGACTGTGCTGGAGCCTATCCCAGCTGCATTTGGGCGGAAGGATCGGTACACCCTGGACAAGTCGCCACCTCATTGCAGGGCCAACACAGATAGACAACATTCACACCATATTTTAGTGTTGCCAATCAACCTATCCTATTATATCTAGACCTTGTTTGAATAAAATAAACTGAAAGTATACCAGAGTTGACATTCATTGAGCAAACTACTGTTTTGGAACCAAAAACTCTTGCATTTTTAATCTTGGAGTCTGTCAATTTATTAGAGTTCAGGATTAGGCTCTGAGTTTGTTCCACTTCCTACCTGGACTTATCCCCTTGTGAAATACAGTAGAGGCCAAAAGTTTGGACACACCTTCTCAATTAATGCCTTTTCTTTATTTTAATGACTATTTACATTGTAGATTGTCACTGAAGGCATCAAAACTATGAATGAACACATGTGGAGTTACTGTATGTACTTAAGAAAAAAAGGTGAAATAACTGAAAATATGTTTTATATTCTATCTATCCATTCTTTTGCTACCGCTTATTTCCTTCAGGGTCGCAGGGGTGCTGGAGCCTATCTCAGTTACAGTCGGGCGGAAGGCGGGGTACACCCTGGACAAGTCGCCACCTCATCACAGTGCCAACACAGATCGACATTAGTTTCTTCAAAAATAGCCACCTTTTGCTTTGATTACTTTTTCACTCACTCCTGGCATTCTCTCATTGAGCTTCAAGAGGTAGTCACCTGAAATGGTTTTCACTTCACAGGTGTGCTTGAAGCTCATCAAGAGAATGCCAAGAGTGTGCAAAGCAGTAATCAGAGCAAAGGGTGGCTATTTTGAAGAAACTAGAATATAAAACATGTTTTCAGTTATTTCACCTTTTTGTGTTAAGTACATAACTCCACATGTGTTCATTCATAGTTTTGATGCCTTCAGTGACAATCTACAATGTAAATAGTCATGAAAATAAAGAAAACACATTGAAAGAGAAGGTGTGTCCAAACTTTTGGCCTGTACTGTATATTGTGCATTGTTTGTGGATCCAATTTAATCTGTGGCTTCTTGTCCTTATGTTGCGTTGTTGCTGTTTACTTGCGCATGGGCTCGCCTCTGAGAGCGCTCGTATTGTTTTGAAGTCGCCCACCAGACTTGCACAGACTGGCCAGCTTACATTCCCGCCGCCTAAACGATGCTGAGATAATCCCAGGCAGCCATAATAAATAATAGCTCACACATTCACCATGAATGAATGGACATTTTCCCTGACATCAGAGGGGGTGAAAGGCCTTATCGCTCACTTTGCTCTAAATGCTTTATTACGTTGAGATGTTTACAGTGAAGGCTTTGAAGTTGTCGTTCCATTAGATGCAGAGTTTGTTTAAAAGATGAAAAAAGCCCGGAATTATTCATTTGGGAGTACGCGATGTGCTGATGGCGGAGAACTCACCGAGTTGGTTATCTTATTCTTGTTCTTCCAAATGGAGGCCCAGGTATCAGGCGTTATCTGCTCGTCCAAGCTCCTCTCCCACACTTTCTACGCGCACACACAGGACACGCAGCATGTAGAAATGTAGCTTGCACAACGTCAACAGCCTCAGTGGTGTTTTTTTTTTTTTTACCTGCGAGAGGCGCGGAGTGTTGGGGATAGACGAGTTGGAGGCGGGAAGGCCCACCGTAGGGTTCATGGTGCGCTCCCGCTCCTCCTGGTAGACACGGTCTCGCTCGACCTCGGGCAGATTGAGGAAGTTCTGCATGGCTTTCAGGTTGACCAGCAGCGACTGCGAGGCTGTGCGAGGGTCCTCCTCCTTGCGCAGGATCTCCGACAGCAGACCCTGAGTGTGCAAGAGCGAGAGTGTTGGTCTCCAACCTCTTGGCTAAAGTTTCACAGTTAGTTCAAGGGTTTGTGACAAAACATTGATATAGTTAAACCCAGATTCCGATCTAACAAAGGTCTAAACTCATTCTCCTTCTATGCCACATCAATATGGAATGCACTCCCAACAGGTGTAAAAGTAATTGCATCTCTATCCTCCTTCAAAACCGCACTAAAACAACACCTCCAGGCAACTAAAACCCTTGACTCAAACCCTCCCCCTTCCACCTCCCACCTCCCCGGATTGTAAGTAACCAAATGTATTTCTAATGTATATACTTGTTCCTATGCTATCTGAACTCACTATGTCCACTACTTGCTGTACATATCCTACCAAGTCAGACCTACACTGTTTCAATGTTCATTTCTCTGATGATGCAATTGTTGACGACTGAAGTACGCTGTTATCAACCAAACCCTCCTCATCCCACCCCCCGGATTGTAAATAATGTAATTAATTCAATGTATATACTCTGATGATTAACTTGTGTGATGACTGTATTATGATAATAGTATATGTTTATACCATGAATTGATTACGTGGACCCCGACTTAAACAAGGTGAAAAACTTATTCGGGTGTGACCATTTAGTGGTCAATTGTACAGAATATGTACTGAACTGTGCAATCTACTAATAAAAGTTTCAATCAATCAATCAAAAAAGCAGTTTTATCGCTCAGGGTACAATATCGATACACCAGCATCAGGTATTGATAGACTCTGAAGTCGTTGAAAATGAAACCTCTGAACCACAGTCAGGACTGTGAGGTTTAATGCAGTGAGGATTGTTGTTATATCGCAAAGTTAACGTTGACGGAATCTTGCGATACATCTTGCTGAATTTCTCATAGACCAGTGATTGCAGCTTGATTTAGAGCAGTGGTTCTTAACCTGGGTTTGATCGAACCCTCGGGGTTCAGTGAGTCGGGCTCAGGGGTTCGGCGGAGGTCAAAACACACCCGACTCATCATATAAATACAAACTTCTCCCTATCAGTGTATTACGGATACGGCAACAGCAGAAGTCAGACTGATTTGCAGGTGTGTAATTTGTTGTGAGTTTATGCACTGTGTTGGTTTTGTTGTTTGAACAAGGTGATGTTCATGCACGCTTCATTTTGTGCACCAGTAAAAAACCATGGTAACACTTTAGTATGGGGAACATATTCACCATTAATTAGTTGCTTATTAACATGCAAATTAATAACATATTGGCTCTTAACTAATGCCTTATTTGGCTTGGCCTTATTATAACCCTAACCCTCTAACCCTAACCCTAACCAAATAACTCTAAAGTAAGTCTTTGTTACTTAGAATATGTTCCCCTAGTGTCCAAAAAACTCTAAATTAAGTCTTTGTTACTTATAATATGTTCCCCATACTAAAGTGTTACCAAAAACATACAACTTTGTCTTGAATTTGAAAAAAACCCATTTTATTTTTCACTAAAGAAGGGTTCGGTGAATGCGCATATGAAACTGCTGGGGTTCGGTACCTCCAACAATGTTAAGAGCCACTGATTTAGAGAGATAGTGATTGGTGTAGCTCCCTTCATGTTTGTACACAGAACAATTTTATTTGGATCATCTTCAACTTTGGTATGTTTGTAGCGCAACGTGAGATCTCAGCATGGACAACATTTTTTATTGTATTATTTTTCTAATTTTGGTAAAGTTCTTGCATATTTTTTCTCATAGTTTTAATAGCATTCCGTTTCATTTTGCGTTCCGATTGCGATTTGTTACCTGTATTTCAGTATTATATAAAAATACTATTAAAAAAAACAGTAACAAGTGAAATAAAACAGCATACAGGTGAAATACAACAAGAAAAAGTTGCAATGTTGATTGACTCCAGTAACAGAAACAGGCTGTTGTCATTGCTCAAATAATATTATTCAATCAAAATCAATGTTGTTATGAATATTGACCAAAGCTCCAATTACTTCACATCAAATATTTTTGGGGGAACATATTACATATTTTGTGTGTTAAACATATAATATATGCAATATAAAAACAAATATGACCTATAACGATTAAAATAAACATACAAAAATAATAAATACTGATAATCAACAGATCTAAATATGATATTGACGTTTAAGTGCTGAATATTAATTTAAGAAAGTATGACCTATTTTTAACACATTTGTAAGTGGAAACCTTTTGGGTCCAGAAGAATTTTAGTGGGATTGTTTTTTCCAAAAATATAATAAATTAAAATCAATGTTATTAAATAGTTTTACCTATTTAAGGCTCCAATTACAATTACAGTATTGCATGTTTTGTTTTTACCATAAAAAACAGGGTTTTCTTTGACAAAAAGGGCATACAACGTTAAAAAAATTACCATTATATTATATTGGACCTAAAGTTTATTTAGAGATTCAAGCATAGATTATATATCTATATACAGTATATATATATATATATACAATGACCATTATATTGACATACATGAAGTTGATCTAGAGAATTAAGCGTAGATTATTTATATATATACACACATACATATATATGTATATATACACATATATATACATATATACATCCATTTTCTACCGCTTATTCCCTTTGGAGTCGCGGGGGGCGCTGGAGCCTATCTCAGCTACAATCGGGCGGAAGGCGGGATACACCCTGGACAAGTCGCCACCTCATCATATATATATATATATATATATATGTGTGTGTATATACACATAAATATATGTTTATATATGTGTATATATATATATATATATACACCCACATACATACCGTATTTTTCGGAGTATAAGTCGCTCCGGAGTATAAGTCGCACAGGCCGAAAATGCATAATAATGAAGGGAAAAAACATATATAAGTCGCACTGGAGTATAAGTCGCATTTTTTGGGGAAATGTATTTGATAAAAGCCAACACCAAGAATAGACATTTGAAAGGCAATTTAAAATGAATAAAGAATAGTGAACAGGCTGAATAAGTGTACGTTATATGAGGCATAAATAACCAACTGGTATGTTAACGTAACATTATGGTAAGAGTCATTCAAATAACTATAACATATAGAACATGCTATACGTTTACCAAACAATCTGTCACTCCTAATCGCTAAATCCCATGAAATCTTATACGTCTAGTCTCTTACGTGAATGAAATAAATAATATTATTTGATATTTTACGCTAATGTGTTAATCATTTCACACATAAGTCGCTCCTTAGTATAAGTCGCACCCCCGGACAAACTATGAAAAAAAACTGCGACTTATAGTCCGAAAAATACGGTATATATGCGGATATATATACACATACATGTATATGCGTGTGTGTGTGTATGTATGTATGTATGTATATATATATATATATATATATATATATATATGCTGGGAAGGAGGAGGCACCTGTGGAGGCTGGGAGGGCGCCTGTGAGACCAAACCTGAGGAGAGCCCTGAAGGTAAAATTTTAAAAACTATATATTGTATTGTTTTTGAAAATCCAAAATATCAATATGCCCTCGCATGCTTTAATTTTTCATTGTGCGACTCTAGTATAAAACATTTAGACACCCCACTTGATTCTGTTTACATTGCTACATCAGACAATGACAACAATTATATTATCATATTGACACTTGAGCAGCGAACCTCAGGTGTGTTCTTTGTACATTTTATGGTGATCTCTACAAATAGTGGGTGTTGGATTGAAAGTCGTGCTGGAATTGTCAACGTTGTTGAAAGCATAGCTGCCACCTTTCGAGGGTCTATGAGCCCTCATTACGTGGCTCTAATGGGGCGTGCAGTAAACCGGTTAGTGCAGCCTTGAATGAGTCAGGTGTTGGCGCCCCTGCAGGAAATAAAGACCTAACGACCCGGCAAGCTACCCCGCCATTCTTTCCGCTAATCCTGCTGAAAATACCTCCATGTGGGTGTCCGTAAATGAGGCCCACGTCTATGACAGCGAGTGGATCCCAATCAATTAGTAGAGCAATTATCTCTCCTTGCCTGCTCGCAGTGGAATCAACAACTTTGCTAAACATGCCTTCAGAGGATAGATGATGTACTTTGCTCTGGCTTCTTCTGCCACCATCTTGACCACACGGTCCCAACATACCTGTGTGCGGTTGAAGGCCACACGGGCAAACACGGCCTGAGAGACGCTGGCTCTTTTCAGCTCGTCTCGGACCAGCTGGTAGATTTCCGATGACACCTCAGCGGCCGAGGGGTTGCTGCCGGGGTGGTCGCAGCCGACTTTGGGCGAGCCCCGTGGGATGGGCGGGTGGTTGAGGAACTGCTGGTTGAGGGCCTGCGGGTGTTGGTGGGCCAGCAGGCGGCTGACAGCTATCTGTTGGTTGATGAGGTGGGCCATGGCGAGCTGCTGGCGCACCAGCTGCGGGGAGAGTTGAGGCGAGAGCAGCCCACCTGGGCCCAGCAGGGGCTGGAGCGTGCCGGGCGGGTGGGGAGGCGGCGGAGCGGGCACCTGGCCCGTGTGGAGAGGGGGGCTGTGGTGAAGGGGTCCATGGGGCGATGGCTGCTGGGAAGGAGGAGGCACCTGGGGAGGCTGGGAGGGCGCCTGCGGGTCTCCACAGCCCGCCTTTAGGAGGGGGCTACCGAGGTGACCTAGCTGAGCCAGGCCGGCCAAGTGAGGATGAGGTCTCTGGCCCAGCATGCAGAAGTCGGCCATGTTGTCTCGCTCAACTGTCGATAAGACAAGAGCATCAGTTGGAGAAGCCAACGCTTCCTCATTAGCTCAGACAGAAAGAATAGATATGTGCAAAATTCTTCTGTTCAGACTAGAGATGTCCGATAATATCGGCCTGCCAATATTATCGGCCGATAATTTATCGGTATCGTTTTTTTAATTATCTATCGTTTTTTTTTTTTTTTTTATTAAATCAACATAAAAAAACACAAGATACACTTACAATTAGTGCACCAACCCAAAAAACACTCATTCACACTCATTCACATAAAAGGGTTGTTTCTTTATGTTATTAATATTGTGGTTCCTACATTATATATCAATATATATCAATACAGTCTGCAAGGGATACAGTCCGTAAGCACACATGATTGTGCGTGCTGCTGGTCCACTAATAGTACTAACCTTTAACAGTTCATTTTACTCATTTTCATTCATTACTAGTTTCTATTTAACTGTTTTTAATATTGTTTTACTTTCTTTTTTATTCAAGAAAATGTTTTTAATTTATTTATCTTATTTTATTTTATTTTTTTTATTTTTTTAAGGATCTTATCTTCACCATACCTGGTTGTCCAAATTAGGCATAATAATGTGTTAATTCCACGACTGTATATATCGGTATCAGTTGATATCGGTATCGGTAATTAAGAGTTGGACAATATCGGAAATTCGGCAAAAAAGCCATTATTGGACATCCCTAGTTCAGACCCATTTTTTTGCGTGAGAGAAGTTTCTTACTTCTTACACAAAAAAAGACAAGCATTTTGCACATATTTATTTGAAAAGAAAAAATAAATTGCTTACTTTTGATGTCAGTGGGATCTCGACCGGACCACATCTTCTCCAAATAATCCACTGTGGAAAGCAAACGCATGACATTTTTGTCATGCACAAAAATTGCCAAAATAACTTAGCAAATTAAACACTAATGTAAAAAGATGTGTCGCAACGTTTGCGTAGCTTAACCCAAGAGAGAGAGAGTACACAATCGCTAGACGAAGCTGAGCTGTTTGTGATTGACAGCTATGGACACCAATCATTGTATTCCGCCCATTCAGGCGTCAAAACACCAAATGTCAGCGTCGCTAATCCACAGTTACTTCTTTTTGCACGTTCATGACAATTAATTACGCCACATAAAAGTTCCATGATGTGGAAAGTTAAAACTACTCATTTTATTTCCAGGCGAGGATGGTGTTCTGCTGACCTCGACTGCGGATGTTGTGGATCGGTGGAGGGAATACTTCGAAGACCTCCTCAATCCCACCAACACGTCTTCCTATGAGGAAGCAGTGCCTGGGGAATCTGTGGTGGGCTCTCCTATTTCTGGGGCTGAGGTTGCTGAGGTAGTTAAAAAGCTCCTCGGTGACAAGGCCCCGGGGGTAGATGAGATCCGCCCGGAGTTCCTTAAGGCTCTGGATGCTGTGGGGCTGTCTTGGTTGACAAGACTCTGCAGCATCGCGTGGACATCGGGGGGCGGTACCACTGGATTGGCAGACCGGGGTGGTGGTTCCTCTCTTTAAGAAGGGGAACCGGAGGGTGTGTTCTAACTATCGTGGGATCACACTCCTCAGCCTTCCCGGTAAGGTCTATTCAGGTGTACTGGAGAGGAGGCTACGCCGGATAGTCGAACCTCGGATTCAGGAGGAACAGTGTGGTTTTCGTCCTGGTCGTGGAACTGTGGACCAGCTCTATACTCTCGGCAGGGTCCTTGAGGGTGCATGGGAGTTTGCCCAACCAGTCTACATGTGTTTTGTGGACTTGGAGAAGGCATTCGACCGTGTCCCTCGGGAAGTCCTGTGGGGAGTGCTCAGAGAGTATGGGGTATCGGACTGTCTGATTGTGGCAGTTCGCTCCCTGTATGATCAGTGCCAGAGCTTGGTCCGCATTGCCGGTAGTAAGTCGGACACGTTTCCAGTGAGGGTTGGACTCCGCCAAGGCTGCCCTTTGTCACCGATTCTGTTCATAACTTTTATGGACAGAATTTCTAGGCGCAGTCAAGGCGTTGAGGGGATCTGGTTTGGTGGCTGCAGGATTAGGTCTCTGCTTTTTGCAGATGATGTGGTCCTGATGGCTTCATCTGGCCAGGATCTTCAGCTCTCACTGGATCGGTTCGCAGCTGAGTGTGAAGTGACTGGGATGAGAATCAGCACCTCCAAGTCCGAGTCCATGGTTCTCGCCCGGAAAAGGGTGGAGTGCCATCTCCGAGTTGGGGAGGAGATCTTGCCCCAAGTGGAGGAGTTCAAGTACCTCGGAGTCTTGTTCACGAGTGAGGGAAGAGTGGATCGTGAGATTGACAGGCGGATCGGTGCGGCATCTTCAGTAATGCGGACGCTGTATCGATCCGTTGTGGTGAAGAAGGAGCTGAGCCGGAAGGCAAAGCTCTCAATTTACCGGTCGATCTACGTTCCCATCCTCACCTATGGTCATGAGCTTTGGGTTATGACCGAAAGGACAAGATCACGGGTACAAGCGGCCGAAATGAGTTTCCTCCGCCGGGTGGCGGGGCTCTCCCTTAGAGATAGGGTGAGAAGCTCTGTCATCCGGGAGGAGCTCAAAGTAAAGCCGCTGCTCCTCCACATCGAGAGGAGCCAGATGAGGTGGTTCGGGCATCTGATCAGGATGCCACCCGAACGCCTCCCTAGGGAGGTGTTTAGGGCACGTCCGACCGGTAGGAGGCCGCGGGGAAGACCCAGGACACGTTGGGAAGACTATGTCTCCCGGCTGGCCTGGGAACGCCTCGGGGTCCCACAGGAAGAGCTGGACAAAGTGGCTGGGGAGAGGGAAGTCTGGGCTTCCCTGCTTAAGCTGCTGCCCCCGCGACCCGACCTCAGATAAGCGGAAGAAGATGGATGGATGGATAGATTTTATTTCCATTTTTTTCCTCATGGGGAAAATTAATTGGACCTTGGAACAAGTATTAGGAAAGTGGAACTGATTGTGTTTGAGTTGTAGTCCTCTCACTCATGGTGACTGTAGTGAGTCCTTCCATACCTTTGATTTTCTTGTACTTCTTATACCAGCGACCAAACTCTTGGCATTTGGCGGTGGAGACGTTGGCATAGTAGGAGCTGTTCACAATGGACGAGATCATACTCTGAGGGACAGAAAGACACGGGAGAGTTAATTAATAGCCGGCATGGTATGAAATGTTTACAGTCGCGCATAAGAAAAGCCATGTGACACACACACACACACAGACAAAATTGAAACAGACAGCCAGTAATCACGACTGGAAGCCACCCATGGAAACTTGAGCCAGTTTAGAGCAGCGAGGGAATCTCCAACCTCTTTCTCTCTCTCTGTTTCACTCACACACATACACACACACACATGCTTGCAATTGATATGCTTGCTGCCATCAACACCCCCACCAGAGCTCCATTTGAGCACATAAATCTCCCCCAGCAGCCATTATGATGCGACCACAGCGCTAAACATGCAGCTGGGGAGTTAAAACACGGCAGAGTTTGATTAAAATGCAGCAACAGTTATTAATCAGCGCCCGTTTTATTTTCTTCGCACTTGTGTTGCATTCGCGTCGAGCGAAGACCGAGGTGATCTTTGCTTCCCTCACCTGCGACAGAGGACACTCTTTGGCCAAAGTGCTCTGGTTCATCTCCTTCAGGAGCTCCTTGAGAGCGTTCCTGACGGTGGCGTGGTTCCACTGCTCGCAGGGCAGGTCCTCCAGCTTGGAAAAACTACAAGAAAACGACAACAAAGTTAAGAAGAAGATGCAAAAAGACTAAAGTCTTATGTCGCTTGTGGATAAACCTGGATTCAGCTTAGCATTACATCCCGGTACCAGGTTTTTGGCATTTGAGCAAAACCTTTTTGACAGTTACACAAAACTTCAAACACTTCAAAGTAGTGATGTGCGGATCAATACTGGAATATTGATACCACCGAATTTCAGATCTTTATGCTCTAATATTGATCCTCAAATCAAAATATTGATACTTTTGATTAGGGCTGCGAATCTTTGGGTGTCCCACAATTCGATTCAATATCGATTCCTGGGGTCACGATTCGATTCAAAATCGATTTTTTTTTCGATTCAACGCGATTCTCGATTCAAAACGATATTTTCCCGATTCAAAACGATTCTCTATTCATTCAATACATAGGATTTCAGCAGGATCTACCCCAGTCTGCTGTTTTGTAAAAAAGGTTTATAATTGTAAAGGACAATGTTTTATCAACTGATTGCAATAATATAAATGTGTTTTAACTATTAAATGAACCAAAAATATGACTTATTTTATCTTTGTGAAAATATTGGACACAGTGTGTTGTCAAGCTTATGAGATGTGATGCAAGTGTAACACTATTGTTCTTTTTTTAAATTTTTATAAATGTCTAATGATAATGTCAATGAGGGATTTTTAATCACTGCTATGTTGAAATTGTAACTAATATTGATACTGTTGTTGATAATATTCATTTTTGTTTCACTACTTTTGGTTTGTTCTGTGTCGTCTTTGTGTCTCCTCTCAATTGCTCTGTTTATTGCAGTTCTGAGTGTTGCTGGGTCGGGTTTGGTTTTGGAATTGGATTGCATTGTTATGGAATTGCTGTGTATTGTTTTGTTGGATTGATTAATGAAAAAAAATACAAAAAATGAAATAAAAATAAAAAAATGAAAAATTAAAAATCGCTATTTGAAAAATGAGAATCGATTCTGAATCGCACAACGTGAGAATCGCGATTAGAATTTGAATCGATTTTTTTCCCACACCCCTACTTTTGATACTTTACTTCAGGGGTGTCCAAACTTTTTCCACCAAGGGCAACATACTGGATGGTCAAAGTATGCGAGGGCCGTATTGACATATTTTTTTATTTGAAAAAAAGCTAAAAACAGAAATTGTGTCAGCTATGTATTATAGGTGACTAAGTATATTACTATTAAATATTAGAACATTTCAGCTTTTTCTCATTACATACCCATTTGTTGGTACTTTTTCTTACATTTTTACTGTTGTTTTCTTCCCCATGTAAGAATAGAATAAAATAATAATAATATGATAACCGCATAACCTAATGTGTCAAAAATTCTGCCTGTACAAAAATATTAACATCCAGTTACACATTTAAGAGTGTTTTTTATTGTTGTTTTAATTTTTCATATCGATTACCGTATTTTTCCGAGTATAAGTCGCTCCGGAGTATAAGTCGCACCGGCTGAAAATGCATAATAAAGAAGGAAAAAAACATATATAAATCGCACTGGAGTATAAGTCGCATTTTTGGGGGAAATGTATTTGATATAAGCCAACACCAAGAATAGACATTTGAAAGGCAATTTAAAATAAATAAAGAATAGTGAACAACAGGCTGAATAAGTGTACGTTATATGAGGCATAAATAACCAACTGGTATGTTAACGTAACATATTATGTTAAGAGTCATTCAAATAACTATAACATATAGAACATGCTATACGTTTACCAAACAATCTGTCACTCCTAATCTCTAAATCCCATGAAATCTTATACGTCTAGTCTCTTACGTGAATGAGATAAATAATATTATAATGTGTTAAACATTTCACACATAAGTCGCTCCTGAGTATAAGTCGCACCCCCGGCCAAACTATGACAAAAACTGCCACTTATTGTCCGAAAAATACGGTACTCTTCCCAGGTTTCCAAACTTACCGACTGACACAGTTTTAGATGCTCACTTCCCACTTTAAAAGGATCAATTTCACGTATTTACAATCACAATTTTTATTTACGCTAGGGTTGTACGGTATACCGGTAATAGTATAGTACCGCGATACTAATGAATCATATTCGGTACTATACCGCCTCTAAAAACTACTTTTCCACCGCCCACCCCGTCGTCATCACGTCATGACATTGCTGGTTTTGCGAGCAGAGGAGCATGTTTGGCAGCGCACACACACAGAGTACTTACAAGCAGACACAGTGTGTAGACAGAAAAGGGAGAACGGACGCATTTTGGCTTAAAAACTAACGCTAAAGGTGAAGCTATAACACTAAAATGCCCTCAGGAAGAGGTGCTTAAAGACATGACTAGCCAGCTAGCGGCTAAAGTCCATCTGCAGTCCGCAGTGCTGTAGTTACTTCTAAATCGCTAATCCTTGTCTCCATGGCGACTAATAAAGTACGTTTCTTACAAGTATCATCCCTGCAGGACGAGGAATAGCTAAACATGCTTCACCACACACCGTAGCTGAGCAGCGTC
>NC_084560.2:38972920-38975420 GCF_033978685.3 Nerophis lumbriciformis
GACGTCTTGATTCAAACAGCATGTTTAACGTCTGATTTAAGATTATCCAAATCATGTACATTCAAGAGAGATGGGCTGACACACACACACACACACACACACACACACACACACACACACACACACACACATACACGCGCTAGTGCTGTAAAACTTAAACAAAGTTAATCACATTACTGTCCTCTAAATGAGTACCAGACCGGTCGGTTTCCGACCCCCCCACCCCTACATTTGTAATTCCTTTTTTGTTTTTATTGTATCTCTTGACTTTAATCTATTGAGACGCAACACAGTACATACAAACAAAAAAATGCCTTCACAAAGATAATATTGTACTCGGTTTGGTTTGATACCATCAGAGGGACAAGTTGAACAAAATGTTTATTGCATGTGTACCTAATGAATTGTCCTGCATTGTAAATATGTTGTATGGCCATTTCCTTTAAAGCAGTATTATTATGCGATTATAGGGGAACTGCTACTTTTTTTTATATTGTCTACTATAATTCACAATCCTTATGTAAGACAAGAACACATATGTTTTGCTTTTTTGTATGCACTTCTAATTGGTTAAATACGGCAAGTTGGTTGGTTGAAATGTATTTAGAACATGTATACAGTATCAATATGATGCATCGCTTATTTTACATATGTTCTTTACAACATGTGGCTAACAATGCAGTTCATTGAGTATTTACACTATTACGACCTCCTAAAAGAACATCCAAAAATCGCTAATGTTTACATGTCATGACCTGAATATTAACCAAGTATTAGTATTTTGTTATTATGAGCCCTAACGCAGACAAATTATTTTTAGTGGTGCACTGATCACAGAGAGCTAACTAGTTTATGCTGCTATATTGACATACTGATCTGCTGCGTATGGGTGTAACGGTACACAAACATTTCGGTTCGGTACATACCTCGGTTTAGAGGTCACGGTTCGGTTCATTTTTGGTACAGTAAGAAAACAACAAAATATAAATTTGTGGGTTATTTATTTACCAAATTTGCAAAATCTTCCACCAAAAATATTTTTCTTAGTGGAATATTTGATGTGAAGTAATGGGAACCTTCGATAGGTCAATAATTCATAATAACATTGATTTTGATTCAATATTATGTTTTGAGCAATGACAGTTTGAAAGAAAAAAAAACAGCTTTGTTTTATTAGTCAACATCAGTGTGTGAATGTGTGTGTGAATGGGTAAATGTGGAAGTAGTGTCAAAGCGCTTTGAGTACCTTGAAGGTAGAAAAGCGCTATACAAGTACAAGTACAACCCATAACATTGCAACTTTTTCTGAATTACATTTCACCTTTAAGCTTTTTTATTTCACTTTTGTTATGTTATTGTTTATTTTAATAGTATTTTTAGAATGTGCCGTGGGCCTTTAAAACATTAGCTGTGGGCTGCAAATGGCCGCACTTTTGACACCCCTGCTATAGATAATAAAAAATTAAATGTGATAAATCTGTGGATAAAAAGCAGAGCCTGGCGACGCATGCGTGTTTATCATAACTCTCTCTCTCTCTCTCTCTGTCTCTGCCCCTCCCTCACCAATGCTGCTGCGCACACAATTTGTTTTGTTTTCAACCCCTTCTTAACCCTGAACGTACATTGAAAATACACGCAACCCTAACTCAAAATGCCGGACATTTGAGGCATTTAAGAAACTCCGCCCTGACAGCCCCGCAAAAGAGGACATGTCCGGTGAAAAGAGGACGTATGGTCAGTCTATCGTAGCCCGTTAGCTGTTAGCATGCCGTGTGTTGTGCCTCGGTGTGCATTGTTTACACAACGTGCGTTACGCTACTTAATATGTCCGTGTGGAAACTCGTTCGGTACACCTCCGAACCGAACCGGAACCCCTGTACCGAAACAGTTCAATACAAAGCGTTTCTTGCTTCATGCATTTACCGTATTTTTCGAAGTATATGTCGCTCCGGAGTATAAGTCGCACCGGCCGAAAATGCATAATAAAGAAGGAAAAAAACATATATAAGTCGCACTGGAGTATAAGTCGCATTTTTTGGGGGAAATGTATTTGATAAAAGCCAACACCAAGAATAGACATTTGAAAGGCAATTTAAAATAAATAAAGAATAGTGAACAACAGGCTGAATAAGTGTACGTTATATGAGGCATAAATAACCAACTGGTATGTTAACGTAACATATTATGGTAAGAGTCATTCAAATAACCATAACCATTACACCCCTACTGCTGCATCACCTCTGAGCTGGAGCCCATCTCAGCTGCATTCGGGCGGAAGGCGGGGTACACCCTGGACAAGTCGCCACCTCATCACAGGGCCAACACAGATAGACAGACAACATTCACACTCACATTCACACACAAGGGCCAATTTTAGTGTTGCCAATTAACCTATCCCCAGGTGCATGTCTTTGGAGGTGGGAGGAAGCTGGAGTACCCGGAGAACATGTAAACTCCACACAGAAGGATCCCGAGCCCGGGATTGAACTCAGGACTACTC
>NC_084560.2:38980420-39185420 GCF_033978685.3 Nerophis lumbriciformis
GCAGTGACCCGTCAGACGTGGCACTGCAACAATGCCGACCGCCGTTCACTGTTCGCCGACTTAAAGCCATAAAGTACACGTCTGCGCCCGTCCGTGCTATAAAAGCCTTCAGACCCTTATAATTGAAATAAACAATATCTCCCACTTAATTGCCGGCCTGGGCTAATTAAAGAATGGCCGTGGTCCTCGGCCGGGACTTTAAATACACCACTGGGACGCAAGAATGCAGGACACAATTCAAACAGGGCAAAAATAGCAGGGGCTCTGTGTAATTTTGGTCGTGGACCGCAGAGGGAAAAATGTATAATTTAAGCCAGAAATTATTCAGTTAACATAAATGGTTGTTTTAAAAAACAAAAAGTATTCATTAGAGAGAAGCCCGGGAGGGAGGTGCGTCTTTTTTGTCTGCGACGCTGCATGACTGCACACTATTTCTCAACGCAGCTTTGCTTAGGTTAAATCAAGTTTACTTCTGTGTGTGTTTGTGTGTGTCTGCCCTTTAGGGGTCTATTCGTTCACTCGCATTAAAAACGTTCATTTGGATGTGTATGTTTCCACACATCAAAAGAAATATTCAACAGCAGCGGTCGATTGGCACAAAAGGTCAATAAATAAAACTCAAAATATTAATAGTTTTAAAGTGCTGTTTTTGCATTAGTTTCCTTCCTGTTTGAGTGACTCTTTCTGACAACTACCATGAAGTGGACCCCGACTTAAACAAGTTGAAAAACTTATTGGGGTGTTACCATTTAGTGGTCAATTGTACGGAATATGTACTGTACTGTGCAATCTACTAATAAAAGTTTCAATCAATCAATCAAACTCTCCGTGTTCTTTCTCTCCTGTGTGAGGCAGTGAAGACCCGCAAATTCTGCCCAGCAACAAGAGGCCCAGTAGTGCCAAGCGTTGTTGTGCCTCGTCTAGCCTTGACTTTTAGCGGCATGCGTTGTAGCGCCTAGCTTTGTAGCACCTAGCGTTGTAGCGCCTTGCATTGTATCGTCTAGCCCAGGGGTCGGCAACCCGCGGCTCCGGAGCCGCATGCGGCTCTTTGATCACTCTGATGCGGCTCAGCAGCTTACTTGCTGAACCCCCCAATTTTCCCGTGAGACTTCCGGATTTCAGTGCCTCTCGCAGAAAACTCCCGGGATTAATATTCACCGATTTTCACCCTTACAGCTATAATAAGGGCGTGCCATGATGGTACAACATTTGGCGCTCTCTACAATCTGTATTAACAGCGTGCTAGCCCAACACTTGTTATACAATATACATCTTCTGCTTGCACACGTACGTGACAGCAAGGCATACTTGGTCAACAGCCACACAGGTTACACTGACGGTGACCATATAAAACAACTTTAACACTCTTACTAATAATGCGCCACACTTTGAACCAAAACCAAACAAGAATGACAAACACATTTCGGGAGAACATCTGCACCTTAACACAACATAAACACAACAGAACAAACACCCAGAATCCCATGCAGCCCTGACTCTTCCCCCACTCTGTGGGTCGGTTGAGGTGGGCGGGGTTTGGTAGCGGGGGTTGTGTAATGTATCCCGGAAGAGTTAGGGCTGCATGGGATTCTGGGTATTTGTTCTGTTGTGTTTATGTTGTGTTACTGTGCAGATGTTCTCCCGAAATGTGTTTGTCATTCTTGTTTGGTGTGGGTTCACAGTGTGGCGCATTATTAGTAAGAGTGTTAAAGTTTTTTTTATACCGCCACCGTCAGTGTGACCTGTGTGGTTGTTGACCAAGTATGCCTTGCTGTCATCTACGTGAGCAGGCGGAAACACCATACAACATGTGGCTGATCAGGCACGCTGGCTGTAGTGGGTGCTATATGCTGTACCATCACGACACGCATGACGCATACAAGCGCCATTCTTTTAAAACCCGCGTGCCGCACCAGCTTTTAAATTCCATATGAAGGTGTGGGCAGCGTGTCTGAGACCCCTGGTTTATACATAGCACAAAGCAAAAAGAAAACTTTATAAGCAGTGTTATTTCATTTAAAATTTCAAGAAAATTTTGCGGCTCCCATTGTTTTCTATAATTTGCGAAACTGGTCAAAATGGCTCTTTGACTGGGAAAGGTTGCCGACCCCTGGTCTAGCCTTATAGTGCCTTGCATTGTATTGCCTAGCCTTGTAGCACCACACTGCAAAAAGTCAGTGTTCAAAAAGAAGAAAAAAAAAATCAAAAATGAGGGGTATTTTATTTGAACTAAGCAAAATTATCTGCCAATAGAACAAGAACATTCAGCTTGTCAAGACTTTCCAAAACAAGTCAAATTAGCTAACCTCAATGAACCCAAAAATACCTTAAAATAAGTATATTCTCACTAATAACAAGTGCACTTTTCTTGGTAGAAAAAAAAAAAAAAAGAGACCTTTTTGCTCAATATGTTGAAAAATA
The DNA here is from genome assembly GCF_033978685.3 of Nerophis lumbriciformis. NCBI lineage: Eukaryota > Metazoa > Chordata > Actinopteri > Syngnathiformes > Syngnathidae > Nerophis > Nerophis lumbriciformis. The sequence continues at coordinate 38,982,842 of NC_084560.2, forward strand.
TTCTTAAATGAAGTAAATGCTAGTGCCATTATCTTGACATAATGATATGCGCTCGGCATTACATTTCTTGAAACCAGCAAACTTATACTAAAAAACTAATGTATTGTTCTTAATGGAAAGGCAACAAGGCAACCGCTTGTTACTCTCGGGGTCTCCTAGCCGCTCAGGCAAATCATATGGTCTAAAAATGCATTTTCCCATCGATAACGTGACGACATCACGCCAAGTGCGTACTCTTTCAGTCAATTAGTGCGCATACCGTATTTTTCGGACTATAAGTCGCAGTTTTTTTCATAGTTTGGCCGGGCTCCAGTGCGATTTCTATATGTTTTTTTCCTTCTTTATTATGCATTTTCGGCAGGTGCGACTTATACTCCGAAAATTACGGTATATAAATTTTTTAATTGTAATTTTGAAACATTTATCTGAATGCATGAACTATTTCTGTTCAAAATTGTTAGAAATGTCACATGTTAAATGTTTAAATATTAACTGTCAGTTACTGTAGTGTGCCAACTGTACTACTATGAGTACCTATTTTCTATTGTTTCATTGAAAATAAAACAGCAAAGTCCATTTGGCCGTCATCCGTTTTAATTATGAGACACAATTGTGTCAAAGTCATGATTTTTTTTTTTCATGCTTGAAATAAGAAATGATTACTTTAAAAAAGTAGTTTTATACTTGTGAGTGTTGATGACACAGCTTTGCAACAGTTGATATTCTAGTTTCAAGCATGTTTTACTCAATATAGGTCATCAAATCTCAGCAACAAGCTGTAATATCTTACTGAGATCATTTAGGACCAAAAACACTTAAAACAAGTAAAACACTCTAACATAAAATCTGCTTAGTGAGAAGAATTATCTTATCAGACAGAAAATAAGCAAATATCACCCTTGTTTGAGATATTTAATCTTACTTAGATTTCAGTTTTTGCAGTGCATGTATTGTATCACCTTGTGTTCTAGCTCCTACGGTTGTAGCGCCTACCATTGTCATGCCTTGCGTTGTATCACTTGGCCTTGTAGAGCCATGTGTAGTAGCACCAAGCGTTGTGGCGTCTTAAGAAAATGTGTAAAACCCTGAAGGCAAACCTAGGCTGTTTTAAGATTATAAGAAACTGCTTAACTCTCAGCTGTGCTTTTACTTTTATGAATTCAATGATTCTTTCACACATATCTTATGGCTTAACTACATGGTCCCAGGCACACCAGTCATCAATCAAGACCATTGAGTGTCTTTATAAAGAAAGTTCCAGACAAGAAGAGTATACGATATCATCATTGCCAAATTTCAACCAAATACAATATTTTAAGTTTTACCAATTTTATTTTGTTACACACAGTCAAACTGGTTTTTAAATGCTTGGATAACTCTGCTCCCCAATTGCTCTGCAAGGCAATTACAAGACTGCAAAGTGGTAGCAGATCTACCACCCGAGCAACTGTTGCGTTCCATTCCGTAGAACATCTTTTGCCCAGACTGCCTTTTCAATAAAAGGACCACAACTATGGAACTCTTTACCTGACACTTTGAAAAGTATACCTGCACTTGTCACTTTCAAAAAACAACTAACAAAATTATGGCTAGTTGAGCAACAATCGTGTTCTCATGTTTAGTTTTTACTAATGTTTACTAATTGGTTTGTATCTAGTCTGCACTTTTTCTGTGTTATTATTATTATTGGCTTTTATCTAGTTTGCACTTTGTCTGTATTATTTCTATTATCATTATTATCGACTCATCTTTGCCTTATTTTGTAATGATGTTGGATCTGTGTTGTTGTTGTTGTTGTTGTTGGGGACAAGTGTTGTTGGCTACAAACACTATGATGCATACATTGGATAACTGTCTCAGATGTCTATGTTTTTGTATCTGTCCCTATTTCAAATAAACCTCTATAATAATAATTGCCTTGTTTTGCCTAGCCTCGTAGTACATTGCCTTGTAGCGCCTACTAAAGCTAGTTTCAGTTGTGTATCTTCGATTAAGCTTTACATGGACAACTGGTTGTTTGTGTGGTTTAGTACAGTGTTGCTGGAATATAAATTAAAAGCACAAACTGTAGTTTTGTCTGTAGCCTTGTACATAGCACATTGTCTTGTAGCACCATGCGTTATCGCCTAGCTTTATAGCCCCTAGCTTTGTAGCACCTAGCCTTGTAGCGCCTTGTGTTGTAGTGCCTAGTTTTGTGGCGCCTTGTGTTGTATCGCCTAGCCTTGTAGCGTCATGTGTTGTGGCGCCTTGCCTTGTTTTGCCTAGCCTTGTAGCACCTTGCCTTGTAGCACCATGTGTTGTATCGAGCTTTGTAGCACCTAGATTTGTAGCACCTTGCCTTGTAGCACCATGTGTTGTATCGCCGAGCTTTGTAGTACCCTGCCTTGTAGCGCTTTACGTTGTAATGCCTACTAAAGCTAGTTTCTGTTGTGTATCTTTGATTAATTAAGCTTTTACATGGACAACTGGTTGTTTGTGTGGTTTAGTGCAGAGTTGCTGGAATATCAATTAAAAGCACAAACTGTCGTTGTGTCTTTATCCATGTCTAATTCCACTAAGTGTAGGTCACTAATGGGTCATTATTTATACAAGAGAGTTTAAAAAGTTGTGTAAATCAAAGAAGCAACCTTTCCTTTGACGAGATTGTTATGTGGTAAACGTAGCCTAAATCTACAGCGGGTTAGCTTGGCTGACAGACTTTATGGAGTCCACGGTCCTCTCTGTCCAGGTGGGCTGCAGGCCTGATAAGAGTCCGCTGGCCTTGAGGCCGTAAAAAAGGAATTACCTTCAGCAGCGTGTTTATGAGTGGGGAAGTAAACGACAAACTCAATCACATGTAATCTCCCGCGCGTTACAAACAGCATGTGCGTGTATTTACGCTTTCCCGAAAATCGAACTGGACCGGCGGCCGATGACACACGCACAAAGAGTCCGGTTAAAATTCCTAACAGATGGCAGATGTCTTTGCTCTAACTGCTTAGTGTCGCTTGCTTGTTTGTGTCTTCAGACAGAACGGCACAGGAGTCCATGTCACAGCCCTAACCCTGATGACTAACATGTGCGACACTTTTGACGTTGCTTCTTCATGCTTCTCACACATTCTCTCTTTGTTGTGTCTTTGCAGGCTCAGTTTGATGCCTAATTGTGTTTGTGAAACATTCCTTTGCTCACTTCCACTCTCACAGTGCAATGTTTATGCTCTAAACACAGCTGACTGAAACTAGGAAACAATACTGTGTCTGTCTTACTTTCACTGTAACAGTACACTGTCTTACAGTCACTGTAACAGTACACTGTCTTACTTTCACTGTAGCAGTACACTGTCTTACATTCACTGTAACAAACACTGTCTTACATTCACAGTAACAGTACAATGTCTTACATTCACTGTAGCAGTACAATGTCTTACATTCACTGTAACAGTACACTGTCTTACCTTCACAGTAACAGTACAATGTCTTACATTCACTGTAGCAGTACAATGTCTTACATTCACTGTAACAGTACACTGTCTTAAATTCACTGCAACAGTACGCTGTCTTACATTCATCGTAATAATATGCTGTCTTACATTTACTGTAACAGTACGCTGTCTTACATTCACTGTAACAGTACGCTGTCTTACATTCACTGTAAAAGTACGCTGTCTTACAGTCACAGTAACAGTACGCTGCCTTACATTCACTGTAACAGTACACTGTCTTACATTCACTGTAACAATACACTGTCTTACATTCACAGTAACAGTACGCTGTCTTACCTTCACAGTAACAGTACAATGTCTTACATTCACTGTAGCAGTACACTGTCTTACATTCACTGTAACAGTACGCTGGCTTACATTCATCATAACAGTATGCTGCCTTGCATTCACTGTAGCAGTACACTGTCTTACATTCACTGTAACAGTACAATGTCTTACATTCACTGTAGCAGTGCACTGTCTTACATTCACTGTAACAATACACTGTCTTACATTCACAGTAACAGTACGCTGTCTTACATTCACTGTAACAGTAGACTGTCTTACATTCACTGTAACAGTACACTGTCTTACATTCACAGTAACAGTACGCTGTCTTTCATTCACTATAACAGTACACTGTCTTACATTCACAGTAACAGTACACTGTCTTTCATTCACTGTAACAGTACACTGTCTTACATTCACAGTAACAGTACGCTGTCTTACATTCACTGTAACAGTACACTGTCTTACATTCACAGTAACAGTACGCTGTCTTTCATTCACTATAACAGTACACTGTCTTACATTCACAGTAACAGTACACTGTCTTTCATTCACTGTAACAGTACACTGTCTTACATTCACAGTAACAGTACGCTGTCTTACATTCACTGTAACAGTACGCTGTCTTACATTCACAGTAACAGTACGCTGTCTTACATTCACTGTAAAAGTACGCTGCCTTACAGTCACTGTAGCAGTACGCTGCCTTACATTCACTGTAACAGTACGCTGTCTTACATTCACAGTAACAGTACGCTGTCTTACATTCACTGTAAAAGTACGCTGCCTTACAGTCACTGTAACAGTACGCTGCCTTACATTCACTGTAACAGTGCAATGTCTTACATTCACTGTAGCAGTACATTGTCTTACATTCACTGTAACAGTTGGCTGCCTTACATTCATCGTAACAGTATGCTGTCTTACATTCACAGTAACAGTACACTGCCTTACATTCACTGTAACAGTACGCTGCCATACATTCACAGTAACAGTACGCTGCCATACATTCACAGTAACAGTACGCTGTCTTACATTCACTGTAACAGTATGCTATCTTAAATTCACTAACAGGCTTTACAAGTTGTTTTGTTGACTACTGCGGCAAAAGGGGAAGTGCGTCCATACGTCTTTTTTTCTTCTTTTTTTTTTTACCAATGTAGGGTACATATTGTATTGACGTCTTGTATTGCGTTTTGTTTTCCGGATGAAAAATCAAAACAGTGTCCATTTTAAAGACATTAGTTCTGATTGAATACCCTTTGTGCTTTTCCACCCGTTACGAAATTCAATGGAGTTAACGGCTGAAATCGTTGTAATTTTTTTTACATTCATCATGCTTCGCTTGATGAATAAACGAAGAACTAGACGGAGAAGAAATAGCTATCTACGACTGTTGTCTCTTGTGAATTTTTTGAAGGTATGTAACGTTAATGTTTTCACATTCGCAAGCTTTAAAGTTTTAGTATTTTAGTATTATTATTCAGTATTTTAGCCTGACGTTAGCTAGCTGGCTAACATTACAAACTAAGGTTCCAAACTAACATGTAATATATTATACAACTTATGCAGAAATTGTGCATTTTTCTTCTGGCCCTGCTTGAGCGAGTCAGCATCTGAAGGGCTAGATGCATACCCGCTACTCCTCGTTATGCCCACTACCCCTACATGCAAAGAGTCACTGGGACACCGCTACCTTCATGGGTACGCGCAAAATGTGGGCTAAAAAGTAGGGCGGGGGGGCCTAAATACAAAGATAAACTATAGTGTAGAAAATGCAACTAATTGCAGGAAATGTAGTCTTGCTTTTCCAAATTTTCTTTCCGTTCCTCTTTTTTTCTCAAAGTTTCCAGCAAGTCCCTTTGAACATTCTACTGTCCTAACTAGAGATGTCCGATAATGGCTTTTCTGCCGATATCCAATATTTTGATATTGTCCAACTCTTAATTACCGATACCGATATCAACCGATACCGATATATACAGTGGTGGAATTAACACATTATTATGCCTAATTTTGTTGTGATGCCCCGCTGGATGCATTAAAAACAATGTAACAAGGTTTTCCAAAATAAATCAACTCAAGTTATGGGAAAAAATGCCATCATGTCACTGCCATATTTATTATTGAAGTCACAAAGTGCATTATTTTTGTTTATATGCCTCAAAACAGCAGCTTGGAATTTGGGACATGCTCTCCCTGAGAGAGCATGAGGAGGTTGAGGTGGGCGGGGTTTAGGGGTAGGTGATGGCGGTGGGTGTATATTGGAGCGTCCCGGAAGAGTTAGTGCTGCAAGGGGTTCTGGGTATTTGTTCTGTTGTGTTTATAATAATAATAATAATAATAATAATACCTGGGATTTATATAGCACTTTTCTAAGTACCCAAAGTCGCTTTACATGTAGAACCCATCATTCATTCACACCTGGTGGTGGTAAGCTACTTTCATAGCCACAGCTGCCCTGGGGTAGACTGACGGAAGCGTGGCTGCAATTTGCGCCAACGGCCCCTCCGACCACCACCTACCATTCATCATTCAATTCACCGGTGTGAGTGGCACCGGGGGAAAAGGGTGAAGTGTCCCGCCCAAGGACACAACGGCAGCGATTTTTGGATGGTAAGAGGCGGGGAGCGAACCTGCAACCTTCAGGTTTCTGGCACGGTTGCTCTACCCACTACGCCATGCCGCCCCATGGCGTAGTGGGTTTATGTTGTGTTACGGTGCGGATGTTCTCCCGAAATGTGATTGTCATTCTTGTTTGGTGTGGGTTCACAGTGTGGCGCATATTTGTAACAGTGTTAAAGTTGTTTATACGGCCACCCTCAGTGTGACCTGTATGGCTGTTGACCAAGTATGAATTGCATTCACTTGTGTGTGTGAAAAGCCGTGGATATTATGTGACTGGGCCGGCACGCAAAGGCAGTGCCTTTAAGGTTTATTGGCGCTCTGTACTTCTCCCTACGTCCGTGTACACAGCGGCGTTTTAAAAAGTCATACATTTTACTTTTTGAAACCGATACCGATAATTTCCGATATTACATTTTAAAGCATTCATCTTTAGTCCTAACCCTCCACATCATACACATATGGTTGCTATAGTAGTCGAGTGTGTGTACAAACTGTCAGTGACAGGACAGTGTCCCAAATCACTCCCCTTTATTTGTGAGACTCATTAGGATTTCAGTTTCATACATCCTCTGCCAACCTGGTAAAAGTACGATAGTTCATGTAAGACTGACCGTGGGCTTGTGCTGCTGAGCTGTGAGAGTAGCCGAGGGCCAGCAGCGCCGTCTCCACCAGCTGGGAGAAGAGGATGTCCTTCCGCACTAGGACGAACTCCGCATGCTCTTCCCTTCCATCGCATACGTCTGCTTGGATGCCTCCATCTGACTGCTCCACCACGCAGAAGACCGGAATCATCAGACCTAGCAGGGGTGGACAAGATTGTCTGTCAGATGGTCTTCATCAACTTGGATGATCTTGTGCAGTTTGGTTGGCCGGTACAATCGGGATCCATAAACCATGACAGGGAAATGTATTGTTTTTTTGGTGGACGATTCTCTCAAATGTCTCACAATGACAGGGTACGTTGGAACACCTGGGAATGGACAAGGTTTTTTTCATAGTTTGGCCGGGGGTGCGACTTATACTCAGGAGCGACTTATATGTGAAATTATTAACACATAACCATAATATTATTTATCTCATTCACGTAAGAGACTAGACGTATAAGATTTCATGGGATTTAGCGATTAGGAGTGACAGATTGTTTGGTAAACGTATAGCATGTTCTATATGTTATAGTTATTTGAATGACTCTTACCATAATATGTTAGGTTAACATACCAGTTGGTTATTTATGCCTCATATAACGTACACTTATTCAGCCTGTTGTTCACTATTCTTTATTTTAAATTAATTAAATCTTGGTGTTGGGTTTTATCAAATACATTTCCCCCAAAAATGCGACTTATACTCCAGTGCGACTTATATATGTTTTTTTCCTTCTTTATTATGCATTTTCGGCCGGTGCGACTTATACTCCGGAGCGACTTATACTCCGAAAAATACGGTAATGTTGCTATTTTCATGCCGACAAAGAAATTGACAAAAAAAAACCTGCTCCAACGTAAGTAAAGTAAGGCTCCACCTTTACAAATTTGCGCTACCTTGATGCTAATCTACATTGGCTTTGATTTTAACATGTTACGGATTAGCATTAGCTATTTTCAACACACCATAAACTTTACACTACTGCTATCTAAAGTCTGAGACTTGCAACTGTATCAGAAATGTCACAATAAAACAAGATATAACTACTGGACAGCAGTTATCGTAATTGGTTAATTTTGAAATGTTGTCAAAAACAATATTTATTAACACACACAAAAGTACAGGAAATTGGTACCATTGAGTATTAGTATCGATTTCCAGGTACCCAGAATTGGTACCGTATCTGTTCAAATGTGAACAGTACCTATCCCTAACCATACCTAAAAAAGTTTTGAGCGTTTTTTTATTTAAACTTTCGGGAAATGTCCGAAATTGGACAAGAAACAAGTGATTTGATTTTGGGGGTGAGCCTGATCATTTCTAGTACGTCGAGAGGGCTCTTTGTGTATGTTTGTTCACAACATAAATCGAAAAGTTATGGCCAGATTTTGTTGAAACTTTCTGGAAATGTCCGAAACGGGATAAGGAACATCTGATTCGATTTATGGGATGACCCGGATCACCGTCTGGATTCAGGATTTTTTAAAGGATTCTTTACTGTTGGGCTATAGGTCCTTGGGTAGGTATGTGCTCTCTGCATTCTTTTCTAGTTGGGTATGATTTTGAAAACAAGCCACCACGTGGCCAAAGAAAGTTGCATTTGCCAACACTTTGATAGAGAAAATGACAAACACTGTTGAATTCAAGAAAGAAGTCCTCGTGGCTCTCCCTTTTCCTCTTCCTCCATGATTTCACTCGTTTATTTATGTATTTGTCATTATATTCTGCATATAAAACTATGATTGTTCCCTATAAAATGTGGTTTGTGTTCATATGTTTGGGCCCCGGTAACGGATTCATTGGATTGACATGATTTTTTATGGGAACAAATTGTCTGGTTTTGTTTTAGTGTTCCCCTTGACCTTTTTCGGAATGGATGACTAACAAAAACGGAGGTACCACCTGTATCTCCATAAAACAAACAAAGAAACTGAGTGGAACTGTGTGGAAAGCAGGACACACTTAGACTACGTTTACACTCCAGGCCAAAGCGGCCCAAATCGGATTTTTCGAAATCTGATTTTTTTCCAGCTGACTGTAAAATAGGATTTTTATCCGACTCCAGTATAAACGCACACGTACAAACAAATTACAGTAATCCAGGCGTGACGTCAAAGAAAGTCACATTCAGGTCACATTGCCGTTTAGACTGAAGTCCCATTTGAAAAGATCCGATTCCAATCGGACTCCCTCCAGATGTGGCCTGAATCCGATGCGAGAAGATCATATCTGAAGTACTTTGGAGCCTTTAGACTGGCAAAAAATACGATTTGGTGTGCAGTGTAAACAAGTTTGCTTCAGGTGTGACTTTCACACATACTTGCCAACCTTGAGACTTTTGAATTCGGGATATGGGGGGGTTGAGGTGTGGGCGGGCGGGGTTGAGGTGGGCGTGGTTGGGGGGTGCGGGGTTTGGTGGTAGCGGGGGTGTATATTGTAGGCCGGAAGAGTTAGGGATGCAAGGGATTCTGGGTATTTGTTCTGTTGTGTTAATGTTGTGTTACGGTGCGGATGTTCTCCCGAAGTGTGTTTGTCATTCTTGTTTGGTGTGGGTTCACAGCGTGGCGCATATTTGTGACAGTGTTCATCATCATCAGCCGTTGTCAGTCCACTGCTGGACGAAAGCCTCAGCATGTTTCTGCCATAGTGAACGATCTCTAGCTGCTCCCTGCCACTACTGCACTGTTCCCTCTGGAACTGCTGGGGACTGGGGGCCGTCTTCTTGGCGTACTTTTCATGCTGGTTATTAGCCTACACCTTCCACGCTGGCTTGGTGCGGGTTGGAAGGGGTATTTTATATCAGAGATCCTTCTCCTAGACCAGGGGTCGGCAACCTGCGGCTCTAGAGCCGCATGCGGCTCTTTAGCGCCACCCTAGTGGCTCTCTGGAGCTTTTTAAAAAATGGATGAAAAATGGAAAAAGATGAGGGGGAAAATTTATATTTTTTGTTTTAATATGGTTTCTGTAGGAGGACAAACATGACACAAGCCTCCCTAATTGTTACAAAGCACACTGTTTATATTAAACATGCTTCACTGATTCGAGTATTTGGCGAGCGCCGTTTTGTCCTACTCATTTTGGCGGTCCTTGAACTCACCGTAGTTTGTTTACATGTATAACTTTCTAGGACGTGTTTTATGCCACTTCTTTTTCTGTCTCATTTTGTCCACCAAACTTTTAACGTTGTGCATGAAAGGTGAGTTTTGTTGATGTTATTGACTTGTGTGGAGTGCTAATCAGACATATTTGGTCACTGCATGACTGCAAGCTAATCGATGCTAACATGCTATTTAGGCTAGCTATGTGTACATATTGCATCATTATGCCTCATTTGTAGCTACATTTGAGGTCATTTAGTTTCCTTTAAGTCTTTTTAATTCAATTTATATCTTATGACACACTATCTGTATGTAATATGGCTTTTAATTTTTGCGGCTCCAGACAGATTTGTTTTTGTATTTTTGGTTCAAAATGGCTCTTTCAACATTTTGGGTTGCCGACCCCTGTCCTAGACTAATTGCCTTACTCGGCTGTTGAACTTAGTCTGTTCTGTTGGTTGTCCGCGCCCTAATTACCCAGGGACCCGCTCAGCTTTATAGCGCTGACTGCCCGCCAGTCACAAGAGAAGGTGCAAACGGTTCTTTGTGTGCATTTTATAGACGTTAGTTGGGACTCACTAACCCCACACACAACCTCCCATCTCATGCCTGGATGTAGTTTAACGTCATACCTAGGACCATGTGACAGTGTTAAAGTTGTTTATACGGCCACCCTCAGTGTGACCTGTATGGCTGTTGATCAAGTATGTCTTGCAGTCACTTGTGTCTGTAGAAGCCGCATACAACATGTGGCTTGGCCGGCACGCTGTTTGTATGGAGAAAAAGCGGACGCTAAAGCATACTTGCCAACCCTCCCGGATTTTCCGGGAGACTCCCGAAATTCAGCGCCTCTCCCGAAAACCTCCCGGGACAAATTTTCTCCCGAAAATCTCCCGAAATTCAGGCGGAGCTGGAGGCCACGCCCCCTCCAGCTCCATGCGGACCTGAGTCCGCTTTCCTACAATATAAAGAACGTCTACAGTAAAGCAGTCCGTCTGCCGTAAACAGCAATGTTGTGACACTCTTAAACAGGACAATACTGCCATCTAGTGCATTTGATGAAAGCACTTTTGTGCGTGCCACACAGCAATGCATAATCAGATATATATATATATATATATATATATATATATATATATATATATATATATATATATCCATTCATCCATCCATCCATTTTCTACCGCTTATTCCCTTCAGGGTCGCGGGGATATATATATATATATATATATATATATATATATATATATATATATATATATATATATATGTATATATATGTATGTGTGGGAAAAAAATCACAAGACTATTTCATCTCTACAGGCCTGTTTCATGAGGGGGGGTACCCTCAATCATCAGGAGATTTTAATGGGAGCATTCGCATACCATGGTTTATATAGGGCACAGAGTGGGTGGGTACAGGCTGGCCTAGGGGCGTGGTGATTGGCTCATGTGTTACCTAGGAGGTGTTTCCGTCTATGGCGGCATGCTGTTACAATTTCGCTGCGCTTGTTGAGGGATGACAGGTCTGGACGGTAAATAATAAACAGTTTCTCTTTCAAGCATAGGTTGCATCTTTTATTACCACTATTGTAAGGTGTGCTGGATGCAAGAATTTGCCATGTTATTGAATATTCAACATTATTGTCTTTGAGGTCCCAAATGTGTTTGCTGAGTTCTGTGGTATTTCGCAGGTTTTTGTTCCTGAAAGAAGCCTTGTGATTGTTCCATCTGGTTTTGAATTCTCCCTTGGTTAATCCTACATATGTGTCGGATGTGTTAATGTCCTTGCGTGTTACCTTAGATTGGTAGACAACTGATGTTTGTAAGCACCCCCCGTTGAGAGGGCAATCAGGTTTCTTTCGACAGTTACATCCTTTGTTGGTTTTGGAGTCGCTCTGTCTGGGGGCCGACGGCTCATTTGCAATTGTTTTGTTGTGGTTTGAGATGATTTGTCGTATATTGTTCATGCAGCTGTAGCTCAATTTAATGTTGTTCTTGCTGAATACTTTTCTTAGGGTGTTGTCTTTGGGAAAGTGTTTGTCAATCAGATTGAGGAATATATATATATGAAATACTTGACTTGGTGTATACTCCTCCCCTCTTAACCACGCCCCCAACCACGCCCCTGCCACAACCACGCCCCCCGCACCCACCCCCCACCCCCCACCTCCCGAAATTGGAGGTCTCAAGGTTGGCAAGTATGCGCTAAAGGCAGTGCCATCACGGCACGCCCTCAATATTGTTGTCCGGGTGAAAATCGGGAGAAATTCGGGAGATTGGTTGCCCCGGGAGATTTTCGGGAGGGGCACTGAAATTCAGGAGTCTCCAGGAAAAATCTGGGAGGGTTGGCAAGTATGCTTTCACATGCTCTAAGAAGACCAACTGCTTACATAAATGTCCTTTGGGTTAGGGGACTAATGAAGTCACGCCGTCCTTCATCAGTTTTATACCTCCAGCCTTTTGTTGTGCAGCTGACAGGAGATGAAAGCAGTGGGTGAAGAATGATGGACTAGAGAGCGTTAGGCAGCGTCCCAGCACTAATAATGCGGGGCAATGTGCTTTACGGCGGGCGGGCACATGGCAGCAGACTCTGTAGCATTAAACATTAAACCTCCCCCGCCCCCTCGCTCCATCCCACTCATTGTTTTAATCAGTCAATTCCTATATTTCTATTTCCTCCTCATTAATCACTGCAGCCCGCGGGCCTCCGGGCGCTCGCCGAGTGAGTTACACACCGGAGCGCCGTGCCAATTGGAGTAAGTGACTTTTTCCCCCAGCAGGGAAATATAACTGTCAACGCGGCGCGGGCCCTGCCGCGCTCGCTCGCTCTCTCGCTTGCCGTCGCGCTCGGCCGTGCTCTGGTTTGGACCATGCGACGCAGCCTCAAACCTCTAATCCCGCTAATATGCATGAGGGGTGTTTTAAAATAAGACGTGTGTGTGTGTGTGTGTCCTTGTGGCGACCGTGCGGTTTGGACGAGACAGGACGAGTTTCCCGTCTTCAGAGGAAAAAGCTGTCATTATTACGAACTAACCCACTCGGCACCAGGGAACCCCTTCCTCTCTACTTCCTCCTTCGCCGGCATGCCACAACGTCACCTGTTCCCTGGTCTTCTTTGGCCTCCTTGCTTGCTTTGATAACCTCCTGCCCTAGCGACCGCGCGCGCCGCAAATTTCATGTTTCTTATCCCAGCGAGAGAAGCCCAGGAATGTTTGATGGTAAATATTGGGGAGGAGCGTCCAAAAGTATAAATGTCGCTCTAATTTTAGTCGAAGGGAAAACCGCTCTTGGGGGTTAAACGCGGGGCCAACATATGGCAGCGGCATAAATGAATACATAAAAACCGAGCAGCTCTCTCTGTGAATGCTGCGATCGATAACAATCCACAGTGAGCGGTGTAAATCTTCTTTATACGCTGCAATCACCTTTATTTGTTGTGGAAGCCCACCCTCACACCCACCAGACATGGACATGTAGGCCTGCCTTTCTGTACGAAAGGTCAAAGGGTCACAGCAGATTATAGCCACATTTTTTTCCCAATTTGCTCAGCTTCTGCCTTTTTTTTTCCCACAGGAAATAATGCAAATAGAAATAAACTGTTCATTTTTTCAACTGTACACTGCAAAAAGTCAGTGTTCAAAAACAAGAAAAAAAAATACAAAAATGAGGGGTATTTTATTTGAACTAAGCAAAATTATCTGCCAATAGAACAAGAAAATTTGGCTTGTCAAGACTTTCCAAAACAAGTCAAATTAGCTAACTTCAATGAACCCAAAAATACCTTAAAATAAGTATATTCACACTAATAACAAGTGCACTTTTCTTGGTAGAAAAAAAAAGAGACCTTTTTGCTCAATATGTTGAAAAATATTCTTAAAGTAAATGCTAGTGCCATTATCTTGACATAATGATATGCGCTCGGCATTACATTTCTTGAAACCAGCAAACTTATACTAAAAACTAATTTATTGTTCTTAATGGAAAGGCAACAAGGCAACATCTTGTTACTCTCGGGGTCTCCTAGCCGCTCAGGCAAATCATATGGTCTAAAAATGCATTTTTCCATCGATAACATGACATCATCGCACCAAGTGTGTGCTCTTTCAGTCAATTAGTGCGCATATATAATTTTTTAATTGTAATTTTGAAGAATTTATCTGAATGTGCATGAACTATTTCTGTTCAAAATTGTTAGAAATGTCACATGTTAAATGTTTAAATATTAACTGTCAGTTTGCTGTACTGTGCCAACTGTACTACTATATGAGTACGTATTTTCTATTGTTTCATTGAAAATAAAACAGCAACGTCCATTTGGCTGTCATCTGTTTTAATTATGAGACAGAATTGTGTCAAAGTCATGATTTTTTTTTCATGCTTGAAATGAGAAATTATTACTTTAAAAAAGTAGTTTTATATTAGTATATATATTGCCCTCATCACAGGGCAAACACAGATAGACAGACAACATTATAAAAATACATATATATGTATATGTGTATATATATATATGTATATATGTATGTGTGTATATATATATATATACACATGACTGACGTGGCGGGCCACGTTAAATGATGGGCCCCAAAAAAATTATGCGGCGGACCACGTTAAATGATGTAGCGGATCACGTTAAATGATGTGACAGGCCACATTAAATGACGTGACAGTCCACATTAAATGACGTGACAGTCCACATTAAATGACGTGACAGTCCAGGTTAAATGATGTAACAGGCCACACACATTAAAGGACATGGAGGACCACATTGATAGATGTGGTCCTCCATGTCCTTTGGTCCTCCATGTCCATTGAAAGGGTCACATTGAATGATGTGGCGGGCCACACTAAATGATGTGGAGGACCACAATAGATGAAGTGGCGGGCCACTTTAAATGAAGTTGAGGACCAAATTAAATGATGTGGAGGACCATATTAAATGATGCGGCGGACCACGTTAAATGATGTGACAGGCCACTTAAACGATGTGACAGGCCACGTTAAATGACGTGACAGTCCAGGTTAAATGATGTAACAGGCCACACACATTAAAGGACATGGAGGACCACATTGATAGATGTGGTCCTCCATGTCCATTGAAAGGGTCACATTGAATGATGTGGCGGGCCACACTAAATGATGTGGAGGACCACAATAGATGAAGTGGCGGGCCACATTAAATGAAGTTGAGGACCAAATTAAATGATGTGGAGGACCGTATTAAATGATGTGGCGAGCCAGATTAAATGATATGGAGGACCACAATAGATGAAGTGGCAAACCACAACAAATGACATGATGGGCCACGATAAACGACGTGAAGGACCACATTGAATGATGGGACGGGCCACAATAAATGACGTAAAGGACCACATTGAATGATGGGACGGACCACATACAAAGATGTCAAAGACCACATTGCATGACATTACTGGCCACATTGAATGATGTGGAGGACCACAATAAATGATATAGAGCACCACAATAACTGATGTGGAGGGCCACATTCAATGATTTGGAGTACCACTATAAATGTGGCAAGCGAGATCGGGCCCCCGGGCCTTGAGTTGGACACGTGATGTAAAAGGCATGAATGCATAAATGCGGGATTCTCTTGATGTGGATTTTGAGAAAACCTTTGGGCCCATCGCGTATAGCGTATCTTACCTCCGAGGGGTCTCAGCGGCGCCCCATTGTGGCGCACGCGTGGCCCCGTCGGGCTGCCGTTGAGCTCCAGGCGCCCTTTCTTCCCCGGCGGCGGCAGGCTGCCGAGGTCCGGGCTGCTGCCTCCACCTCCTCTGCGCTCAGGACTGTCCTGCGTGATGGGACTCTCCCCTCCTCGCTCCATCCTCTTCCAGATCCCCAGAGGAGCTCCGGCCAGAGAGAAAGAGTCTGGGAACAAACCGGAAGAAGCTTTTTATGATACAGCAGCAGGTGTTTAGCCTTGTTAGTTTTTCATCTATTATTTTTCTATAAAGTCCTAAATCATTGCAGTTTCCATTCAACATTTTGTCCCATTTTTGTTTTTTTAGAACCAGACTTTTCCATATATTTTGCATATCTATCTTCATGCTCAAAAACAAGATATTGTTTTTATTAACTTTTTTAATAACCGTCATATTCATTAAGTCCAATATTTGATTCTCTCTCTCAACTCGCCATCACTGTTGTTGACTTTGCATCTTTTTCGTGAAATGACTTTCTTGAGGCTTCTGATTGGCTCGTTGGGTAAAAGAGGACAACCTGTTGCTTTGACATGACAACCTGCAAACACCTTTTTATTGTATTATTCTTGCATTGTATTGTTTATGGCAGGGTTCTTTGGACCCCGGGGCCCACTCAAATACTGAATTAGTAATCCTATTCTTGATTTTAATCGTATTCAATAACTATATCAAACTTACTTACAGTAAACAGTAGGGGTGTAACGGTACACAAAAATTTCGGTTCGGTACGTACCTCGGTTTAAAGGTCACGGTTCAGTTCATTTTCGGTACAGTAAGAAAACAACAAAATATACATTTTTGGGTTATTTATAGAGATGTCCGATAATGGCTTTTTGCCGATATCCGATATTCCGATATTGTCCAACTCTTAATTCCCGATACCGATATCAACCGATACCGATATATACAGTCGTGGAATTAACACATTATTATGCCTAATTTGGACAACCAGGTATGGTGAAGATAAGGTCCTTTTTTTAAAAATTTATTGAATAAAATAAGATAACTAAATTGCAAACATTTTCTTGAATAAAAAAGAAAGTAAAACAACATAAAAACAGTTAAATAGAAACTAGTAATGAATGAAAATGAGTAAAATTAAGTGTTAAAGGTTAGTACTATTAGTGGACCAGCAGCACGCACAATCATGTGTGCTTACGGACTGTATCCCTTGCAGACTGTATTGATATATATTGATATATAATGTAGGAACCACAATATTAATAACAGAAAGAAACAACCATTTTGTGTGAATGGGGGGTTTGGGTTGGTGTACTAATTGTAAGTGTATCTTGTGTTTTTTATGTTGATTTAATAAAAAAAACAAAAAAAACGATACCGATAATAAAAAATAAAAAAACGATACCGATAATTTCCGATATTACATTTTAAAGCATTTATCGGCCGATAATATCGGACATCTCTAGTTATTTATTTACCAAATTTGCAAAATCTTTCACCAAAAATATTTTTCATAATGAAATATTTGATGTGAAGTAATGGGAACCTTGGATAGGTCAATAATTCATAATAACATTGATTTTGATTCAATATTATGTTTTGAGCAATGACAGTTTGAAAGAAAAAAAAACAGCTTTGTTTTATTAGTCAACATTGCAACTTTTTCTAAATTACATTTAACTTTTAAGCTTTTTTATTTCACTTTTGTTATGTTTTTGTTTATTTGAATAGTATTTTTAGAATGTGCCGTGGGCTTTTAAAACATTAGCTGTGGGCCGCAAATGGCCTCCGGGGCACACTTTTGACACCCCTGCTATAGATAATACAAAATGAAATGTGATAAATCTATGGATAAAAAGCAGAGCTTGGCGACGCATGCGCGTTTATCATAACTCTCTCTCTCTCTCTCTGTCTCTGCCCCTCCCTCACCAATGCTGCTGCGCACACAATTTGTTTTGTTTTCAACCCCTTCTTAACCCTGAACGTACATTGAAAATACACGCAACCCTAACTCAAAATGCCGGACATTTGAGGCATGTAAGAAACTCCGCCCTGACAGCTCCGCAAAAGAGGACATGTCCGGTGAAAAGAGGACGTATGGTTAGTCTATCGTAGCCCGTTAGCTGCTAGCATGCCGTGTGTTGTGCCTCGTGCAGTACGCTACTTAATATGTTCGTGTGGAAGCTCGTTCGGTACACCTCCGAACCGAACCGGAACCCCCGTACCGAAACGATTCAATACAAATACACGTACCGTTACACCCCTAGTAAACAGGATAAACATTGTCAAATACTATTACTACTATTGTATTTGTTATATGGTATTGTGAATAAACTTGAAACGAAAACGAAATAATAGGAAATCATGTGTTAATCACAAGGATTATTATCAAGGCTTTGGTCAGGCTGATTACAAAACTAATTACTAATCTAATATACTGCAAAATAAGGGACTGGGATGAAAAATAAAAGAACATACAATTACGCAGTGCTAAAATTATTAAATTCTAAGTAAATTAATAATAAACAATATATATGCTTCCTAAATAAAATGAAAACACAGCTTCACCCCTTTAGTCGTCATTTTTGCGCTTAAGAAACTTCTCTATGACTTTAGCCCCAGACTGTCACTATTATATTAGATCCACTATGGACTGGACTCTCACTATTATGTTAGATCCACTATGGACTGGACTCTCACTATTATGTTAGATCCACTATGGACTGGACTCACTATTATGTTAGATCCACTATGGACTGGACTCTCACTATTATGTTAGATCCACTATGGACTGGACTCTCACTATTATGTTAGATCCACTATGGACTGGACTCTCACAATATTATGTCAGACCCACTCGACGTCCATTGCATCCGGTCTCCCCTAGAGGAGGGGGGGTCACCCACATATGCAGTTCTCTCCAAGGTTTCTCATAGTCATTCACATCGACCTCCCATTGGGGTTGTTGAGTTTTTCCTTGCCCTTATGTGGACTCTGTACCGAGGATGTCGTTGTGGCTTGTGCAGCCCTTTGAGACACTTGTGATTTAGGGCTATATAAATAAACATTGATTGATTGATTGCTTGACTTCTTCTGTTTGTTTGACATTGTCATTACTGCCTCAAGTGGCGGAAAAGTGTATGACAACTGAGTACCACTGCGACCCATACGGACCACAGTTGAGAAACAAATATTTTTTGGCGGCCCTCTACGAAAGACTGGTTTTTGGCAATGCTCGGTATTAGCAGTCTTACTATTATCCGATATACCGATACTTGTGAACACTTCATATCCGATACAAATATCCATCTATATTGATACCGTATTTTTCGGACTATAAGTCGCGGTTTTTTTCATAGTTTGGCCGGGCTCCAGTGCGACTTATATATGTTTTTTTCCTTCTTTATTATGCATTTTCGACAGGTGCGACTTATACTCCGGTGCGACTTATACTCCGAAAAATACGGTACATGCCGCAGCGCTTCCCTTTAACTAAGGTTAAATCAACACTGCAATCCAAGACAAATACTGCAATGTAACTTCTTTTATGACAATATCGTAACATATTTCGGCTATAATTATCGAAAACTTTTTTTTTTTTTAGCAATTGCATAACTTATCAATGAAACGCTTTAGGAAAAACTCCTAAGTAAAGACTTTTTAATGTGCATTGCCATGGAAATATAGGAAGTAAAGCAGAGACAGAACAGAGCCGCTGTAGAAACAAACAGTCTAGTGTGTGTGTGTGTGTGTGTGTGTGTGTGTGTGTGTGTGTGTGTGTGTTTAATACAAGCTAATGCATTAGAAGCCTTTTGCCAGGCCAGACGCAGCTTGCTGAAGCCAAATGGACGTCTTTTATTTACTCTGGTGGCCCCTGGACAATATCTGCTGGCATGTGTCACTGAGGAAGAGGAAGAGCGAGATAAGAGAGAGAGCGAGGAGATGGAGGGCGGGATAGCATTTGTCTATTAAGGAGTGCGAATGGAGATTTGAGAGGGGTGACAGTGACAACACAGCGGGCGTCTGCGCTCGGCGGATATTTTCCAACGGTTGGTCAGAGAAAATGAGAAGTGCACGCTTGCGTTCACGTTTGATTACCTCACACTTTTTACGCTCTTTTTTTTTTTTTTCCTGCGCCAGCTGTGGAAAACAATGAACTCGGCCAAATTTTATTAGCGGAATTACCTTTTTAAATACTAATTATTCCTTTTGTGTGTGTAAAGTATTTGAATGAACTCCAATTTCTTGTGGCCATTGAAAGAAGAGAATATTACTAATATTTTTAGTAACAATCGTCACTTTTTACAAAAGTTTATTTTAAGTCAATTTAACTCCGTAAAGCCATTTCATGCGATTATAATTCAAGCAAAGGTAATATTCTTTATTGTCATTGCACACAGTACACAACAAGACTTGGTTTGGCGCTCCACTTATTTATTTATTATTTTGATGTTTGCATTTTAATGTGCTGTTTATAGAAAACAGCAAAACAACCTTGAAAACAAAGACATTAAGAAATGCTAAATCTTCCATATTCTGCAAGCATGTTAAAAATTTAAAAAAATGGGCAAACAACTGCATTGAAATTAAATACATGCAAATAAAAAATCATAGAGTATACCTTTCAGGCATCTTGGTACGCAAAAATTGTCCTTATAAGCATTTTTTTCCAAAATTTAACAGATTGTTCAGTTTAAAAGTTAAAGAGCTTAAAATCTTCCACATAGTTTTTAAAATTGCATCATGCCTCCAGTTTTTTTAACTAATCTGGGGGGAAAAAAGAGTTGGTTAAAACCATTTAACTAAAGCCGATCGGTATTGACTACCGTATTTTTTGGACTCTAAGTTGTAGTTTTTTTCATAGATTGGCCGGAGGTGCGACTTATACTCAGGAGCGACTTATGTGTGAAATGATTAAAAACATTATAATATTATTTATCTCATTCACGTAAGAGACTAGACGTATAAGATTTCATGGGATTTAGCGATTAGGAGTGACAGATTGTTTGGTAAACGTATAGCATGTTCTATATGTTATAGTTATTTGAATGACTCTTACCATAATATGTTACGTTAACATACCAGTTGGTTATTTATGCCTCATATAACGTACACTTATTCAGCCTGTTGTTCACTATTCTTTATTTATTTTAAATTGCCTTTCAAATGTCTATTCTTGGTGTTGGCTTTTATCAAATACATTTCCCCAAAAAATGCGACTTATACTCCAATGCGACTTATATATGTTTTTTTCCTTCTTTATTATGCATTTTCGGCAGGTGCGACTTATACTCCGGTGCGACTTACACTCCGAAAAATACGGTCATTTTTGTGAAAAGTTTGTGATCGGCCAATCCTGATCAATGCCGATAACCTCTGGCTGATAGTCGATTTACTTTCAGTCCCCCATCGAGTAGCTATCACTTTTTTATATGTTAGCAAATCCCCAATATTTAAATATTTCATTTTAGACCTTGATATCATTTTATATACAGAAAATATGTTCCGATTTGATATTAATATTGGCCTGATATATTGGTATTATCTTGCATACTGGACAGCCAGTTAACATCTAAATGTCCTCCAGTAAACACAAATTTGGTCTTTTATTTTAGTCAAGTCATTTACAAAAGCTAAACATGGTAGGCTATAGGCTACTAGGAGCTTGCAGCTACACAACAACAAAGCACACAATAGTACTTAAGCTAGACGTATAGAATGAGTGTCCTTAATTGTTTCCTAATTATTTTCTGTTACGCCCCCACAAGGAAGAATGTTTTTTTTTTTTTATATAAATAATATAATTTGTCTGTAAAATTGTTATAAGTACACCTCAGCATAACATTGTATGCCTATTAACATTAAAGAAAATATAAAAGAAAGAAATATAGATTAACTTGCAAAAAAACAGTGAAACAGTGCACAAAAATCATTTTTCAATAAACATCTTAGTATCAAACGTAAACACTTTCCACCTTAATATTGAGTTACATAAACAAGTTAAACAGTTTAATTACAGACTTATCTTTTCCAAGGCTTGCAAGAGCTAACACAACTTGTCAACTTCTCAATTGTCTCAACCCGGAAGTGCCCAAATTAATGACGCGTAGTATTTTCATATCGCCACAAGGTGTCAGTAAGAGTCTACAATCAAATGGGCATAACATTGCAGGTCCCACAGGGCATTTCCTGTACGTGGGAAGGGATTCGTTCCCAGGGATTCGAATAAAGAACCAACTCTTTTTCTTTACTATAGTGGCCTCGATAACGGGAACCGGTTCTCAAAAAGGGATTCGAGTCCATGGAATCGGTTCTTTTCTTATCGAACAACCGGGAGAACATCATCCCTAGATACGAGCATTGTGCCGAGCCTTACTTTTTGAGAACTGCCTTAATTGAACAATATTGAAGTTTTAAAGACAACATTTGTACAAGTATTGAATAATGCTAGTTGCATATTACTTACACATACAAAGCCTTTGAGGCAGGAGTGTATTAAGAAGTATCCAGTAACAAGCGTGTCCGCATTATTCCGTTTACTGAGCTTAAGTTAAATAATTATTATGGCCATTAGAGTAATTTGATTTAATTAAGTATTTTTATTTTACCCAACAAAATGATAAAAGTATATGATTCGTGTTGACATTGGATGAGGTCAAAATCGTGTCGACCAAGACTCAAGGCAACAATATCGGTATCATAATGTAAGTGACAAAGTTGTATCGGGACACTCCTTCATCCATGTGCTTCTCTGCATCACAGCACGACGGCTATGAAGGGCGCTTCCTGAATTTATGGTCACATGACAAATATGTGTACAGTTGCCTATTGTAGATACAAGGTGTGGCTCATCTTACCTAATGACCAACCAAATGGGTTTCAAAACAAATCGGCCGCTTTTATTCTGAAAAAGCCCTGGCAATAAACAATTTAAACGCAATAAAAAATGATCCTCTGATGTAGACGAGGAGTTTGAATGTGCTTATGATGATATTCTGTGTGTTCCTCGCCAATGATATAAAAAGGACCTAACAAACAAAACATACAAATATTTTGATATTATTTATTTTAAGCAGGATGATTATAGGTTCCGAGGAAGTTAAACGTTCTCTTATTGTCAAGGTAAAGGAAAGATGCGGTATTAGTTTGTAAACCTCTAACAAGAAATTCTAGTTGGCAAAAAGGAACTAAAATAAATACAAAAATATATCATTTTTATTTAATAAAGAAATCTTTGAAGGCTGACCTATATAACACATATGGAACATGGGAGGACTTTTTTGACTGCCCGTTGCCATGGGATGCAATATTCAAATTAATCTACAAAACTACTATCGGTGTGCAAAATCGTTATTTTCAAATTAAAATTATTTATAACTTCTTACCCATGGGAAAAATGTTAAAACTATGGAAAATAACAGAGTCAGATGATTGCCGATTTTGCTGTCAGGAGTCTGAATCCACCCTACATTTGTTTTGGTATTGTCATATTGTGTCTTCCTTTTGGGTGGAAGTTGAAAAAATGTGTTTAAAGATTGGTTTGTTTATGAAGCTTGATGTGGTTTCTGTTATTTTAGGAGAGTTTATTGACAGTCATGATTTAGTCCATTTAATTATAGTACTCGGTAAAAGGTTTATTTTTTAGGCCAAAAACAGATATTCACTTAGTATTACTTTCTTTAAAACATTTATTCAGTATTTTTTAACTTTAGAAAGTTATATGGTTGAAAACGATAATGATGCCAAAAAACATTAAAAAAAAGATGGGAAGTCCTCAAAGGTTTATTTTGAAAATGTAATTTTGTTTATATATCATATACAATCTGTTGTTGTGTTCCCTAATTTAAGTGTACATAAATGAAGGTGTGTGTTGCTGAGTCCGACTTGGACGTGATCTGGACTGTACATGGGCGCTTATTTTGAAAATGTAATTTTGTTTGTGGATTGTATGCAATCTGTTGTGTTCCCTGGTTTTCAGTGCACATGGGTGAAGGTGTGTGTTGCTGGACCTAATCTGAACTGGACCTGGTTTTAAGAACCCTTTTGAACAATCTGATTCTCATTGACAACCCGGTCTGGTGAAGATAAGGTCCTTTTAAAAAAAATAAAAATAAGATAAATAAATAAAAAAGAAAGTAAAACAATACAAAAACAATTACACAAAAAATATTAATTAATGAAAATTTTAGTGGACCAGCAGCACACACAACCATGTGCGCTTCAAGGACTGTGTCCCTTGCAGACTGTATTGTTTTATATTGTAGGAACTAGGGATGTCCGATAATGGCTTTTTGCCGATATACGATAGTCCGATTTTTTTAATTACCGATACTGATATCAACCAATATATGCAGTTGTGGAATTAACACATTATTATGCCTAATTTGGACAACCAGGTATGGTGAAGATAAGGTACTTTAAAAAATAATAATAATAAAATAAGATAAATAAATTAAAAACATTTTCTTGAATAAAAAAGAAAGTAAAACAATATAAAAACAGTTACATAGAAACTAGTAATGAATGAAAATGAGTAAAATTAAGTGTTAAAGGTTAGTACTATTAGTGGACCAGCAGCACGCACAATCATGTGTGCTTACTGACTGTATCCCTTGCAGACTGTATTGATATATATTGATATATAATGTAGGAACCACAATATTAATAACAGAAAGAAACAACCCTTTTGTGTGAATTAGTGTCAATGGGGGAGGGAGGTTTTTTGGGTTGGTGCACTAATTGTAAGTGTATCTTGTGCTTTTTATGTTGATTTAATAAAAATTAAAAAAAATTTAAAAAAATAAATAAATGATACCAATAATTAAAAAAAACGATACAGATAATTTCCGATATTACATTTTAACACATTTATCGGCCGATAATATCGGCAGGCCGATATTATCGGACATCTCTAGTAGGAACCAGAAGTTTTAATAACGGAAAGAGACAGCCCCTTTTGTGTGAATGAGTGTAAATGGGGGAAGGAGGTTTTTTGGGTTGGTGCACTAATTGTAAGTGTATCTTATGTTTTTTAATGTTGATTTAATTAAAAAATAAAAAATAAAATAAAATAAACAATACCGATAATAAAAAAACGATACAGATAATTTCCGATATTACATTTTAACGCATTTATCGGACATCTATAGTAGGAACCAGAAGTTTTAATAACAGAAAGAGACAGCCCCTTTTGTGTGAATGAGTGGGGGAGGGAGGTTTTTTGGGTTGGTGCACTAATTGTAAGTGTATATTATGTTTTTTATGTTGATTTAATAAAATATATATATATATTTTTTTAAACTACGGCAAGAGATAAGCTGAATCCTACGTCAGTACGAAATGCATTTGAGTTTGTAATGCACAACACAATGCGATAGAACATCAATCTGTACTGACTGTCTGAAAAACATGAACAATCATACTATAGTATTTGTAAAGTACTAGCCCACATTTCATGTTGTGTTTGTACACAGCTAGCCAGACAATGTATGTACTGTAATTGTAATAAAAAAAATAAAGAGAAAAAGAAAAAAGGAAAGATACGATTGTTTGCTTGGGAAAAGCGTCTAAAATGTCGATGAAATATAGCGAGATGTCCATCAGAACCACATTTTGAAGTTCTGCTGCCTTCCTGGGGAGTCATATAGATTTGATTAAGGGACCTCCTTTCAGCCTCTTATTCCAAAGTAAGATTGTGGTCTAAGACGGGTCCTGACCTGCCTCAGCATCGTAACGATGCCTATCAAGGGCCAGCGAGGCCTCGCCGCCATCGCACCATCTACACACCGTCGTCTAATCTCTTCAAATACATCTCCTTTGGTATTTGGCACACCAGATAAAAGAAGATGGGTTCTTTTCTTGGAGGGGATGTTGAATTATTAAAGTCTGGGCACTTTGTAAGAGCTTGTTTGTTTATCCCGTACCCGACGCTAGCACACGAGGGACATTCTGATATTACCAGGCCCAAAATGGCTGCTGCTCAAACCCTGCCCACTATGTATTACCTCCGCATACCGCTAAAAGGTACGCCTCATTCTTGAAACTTGGGAACGGGAACGTTTAGAGCAGGGGTTCCTAACCTTTCTGACCTCGGGGCCCAACTATTCCACTGAAATATTAACACTGAATTAGTAATCTTACTCTTGAATGTAATCAAATTCAATCTAACCTACTTACAGTTTAACAAGATAAACATTGTCAAATGTTATGAAAGCATGTGTTGATCACAAATGTTGTTATCAAGACTTTGGTCAGGCTGATTACAAAAATAAATACTAAACAAATAGTCTGCAAATGAAGGGACTCATAAAAGGGATGAAAAATAAATGTACATACAATTACTCAGTGCTGAATTAAATACATTTTAACTAAATGAATAATAAAAAATTATAATGAATATGTTTCTTGACACTTGTCCAGGGTGTACCCCGCCTTCCGCCCGATTGTAGCTGAGATAGGTTCCAGCGCCCCCCGCGACCCCGAAGGGATTAAGCGGTAGAAAATGGATGGAAGGATGGATGTTTCTTGACTAAAATAAAGTGCAAATGAAATTACAGCTTCACAACTTAAGTCATAATTAGGGATGTCCGATAATATCGGGCTGCCGATATTATCGGCCGATAAATGTTTTAAAATGTAATATCGGAAATTATCGGTATCGGTTTCATAATTATCGGTATCGGTTTCTAAAAGTAAAATGTATGACGTTTTAAAACGCTGCTGTGTACTCGGACGTAGGGAGAGGTACAGAGTGCCAATAAACCTTAAAGGCACTGCCTTTGCGTGCGTGCCGTCCGAGTCACATTAATGCACACACGAATTAATGCAAGGCATACTTGGTCAACAGCCATACAGGTCACACTGAGAGTGGCTGTATAAACAACTTTAACACTGTTACAAATATGCGCCACACTGTGAACCCACACCAAACAAGAATGACAAACACATTTCGGGAGAACATCCGCACCGTAACACAACATAAACACAACAGAACAAATACCCAGAATCCCTTGCAGTACTAATTCTTCCGGGCTACAATACAATACAATATGACTTCAATAATAAATATGGCAGTGCCATGTTGGCATTTTTTTCCATAACTTGAGTTGATTTATTTTGGAAAACCTTGTTACATTGTTTAATGCATCCAGCGGGGCATCACAACAAAATTAGGCATAATAATGTGTTAATTCCACGACTGTATATATCGGTATCGGTTGATATCGGTAATTAAGAGTTGGACAATATCGGATATCGGTAAAAAATCCATTATCGGACATCTCTAGTCATAATTTTTGCGCTTAAGAAAACTTCTCTATGACTTTAGTTCCAGACTTCTTCTGTTAGTGTGATATTGCCATTACTGCCACAAGTGGTGTAAAAGTGTATTACAACTGAGTACCGCTGCGGCCCATAGGAAGCACAGCTGAATTTTTTTGGCAGCCCACTAGGAGGCGCTCGCGTGCCAACAATCGGTCCTGTCCTTTGGTTAAGAAACACTGGTTTGCACCACAAAACGTCACTGTAAGGCAGCTGCTAATGCTAACTGTTAGCCATGTTTTTGGTTTATGTAAACAACGACGTTCCAGGTTAATGTTTTTTGGGTTTTTTTTTGCCTTTTGTCGGTCAGTGAGCAAGATTACGCAATAAACTACTTTAATAATTCAAATATGTTTTGAGGGGTGAATAAAACTTTGTAATATAAGTTAAACATTAAATATTGCATGTGCAAATCTGCTAATCGCAGGTCTATAACTTTGTACTTTTTCAATGAAAAACGCATGAATTCATACATATATCATTTCCATCTATTGTCATCCGGGTTAGCATGTTCTAATTTTTATTGGCGTTGCAACGATTAAGTTTACTTGTTTCATCGTACATTGACATTTCAAAATCGATTTCTGGTGGAAATTTAGTTTCGGGGCCAGAAAGAAGCCATTACAATTTGCATACTGAAGTTCCTTTTTTTAGTGATAGAATGAAGCTACTGTTGTCAAATGATTCTTTTTTGTTGTTGTTTTTATCAGATTAATCACACTTTTGAATTTGTATTAAGGATTCGACGATATGAAAATTGAATGTCACAATTATCGTGACCAAAATAATCATGGTTATCATTATCATTGCGGTATTGTTAAATGTGCTCAAAAAGTACT
This sequence comes from Nerophis lumbriciformis, assembly GCF_033978685.3. NCBI lineage: Eukaryota > Metazoa > Chordata > Actinopteri > Syngnathiformes > Syngnathidae > Nerophis > Nerophis lumbriciformis. The sequence goes on from NC_084560.2 coordinate 39,010,812, forward strand.
AATACACACACTGCAATCTTTTGACCAAGTTTTTTTTCAATTAACTAAAATGAATAGACACTATTTTGCATGGTTTGTGTTTCTTATGCTTCACTGATAGTGTATTCTAAGATTCTGTTGTTTTAAATATTGCTTTGTACTTTAGCACCTTAACATTTATTAAAAAAAAAAAATTGCATTACAAATAAAAATATTATTGTTTTTATTACTTCTGGCCGGCGTTGTGGCATCCTACTCGATTCAGCGGTACTTGAATGCAGCGTAAAAACACACACAGTACGTCTCGTATTCCTCGGAGTGTGGATGGATGGCTCTGTTCTAAGAGAGCACAGCTTGCAGGTTCAATGTGTACAATTGAATATTGTAGTTGCTCATACAGTAATGTGTTTATATAAGTTTAGATGGAGTATGACGTTTCTTAATAGGGAAAGACGTTAATGACTCTTGTTTTCATGTTAGCGCTTGGTGTCAGTCTGTCTATGAGTTTATCAAAGTCCAGTTATCAATCACGGTTTTTCCATCATGTTAATCTAAAATGGTAAAACTAACCATCAGTAGGTTAATTTTTATTACCGTTGCATCTGTAATTTGGAATATTCATGATTAATTTCAGGTTATTACCGTATTTTTCGGACTATAAGTCGCAGTTTTTTTCATAGTTTGGCCGGGGGTGCGACTTATACTCAGGAGCGACTTATGTGTAGGGATGATACTCGAAACCGTTTTTTCCCGGTTGTTCGATAAGAAAAGAACCGAGTCCTCGGACTCGAATCCCTTTTTGAGAACCGGTACCCGTTATCGAGACCACTATAGTAAAGAAAAATAGTTGGTTCTTTATTCGAATCCCTGGGAACGAATCCCGTCCCGGCCAGAAATGCCCCGTGTGATATCACAAGAAATTACGTCACGTAGCTCAGTCATTAGGCGCAGATAAAGAAAGCAGGAAAAACAATGGACCGGAAAAAGCGCTCCAAGGTGTAATAAAGTTCAAAACAAAAGGTATAATCCAATGAATAACTTTACTGAGAGATTCGAGCAGGGTACGAACACTTTTACGACCAACCGGAAACATAGCAACCAGGCTAGCAACGTTCTTAAAGCAACCGCAGCACATACATATATACACAACACATCTCCCTTTTTTAACTTTTGTTTTTTTTCCCTTGTAAACAAAACAAAATCACACTGTATGTGTTGTCTGTCTAATTATAAATAATGCAGACGAGGCGTGTTGACTGAGTTCTTGACGTTTACTTTCACAGCGTGCTCATAACCTCATTCTTAGCTACCGGGTGACAACATGCAACAACACATGCTCGTCACTCCCGTTGCATGCTGGGTAGTGTAGTTGTTATATTCCCTAGCTCATAACATCACATCTTTCCCCCTATAAAGAAATAATGTTAACTCAATAAAGTGTATTTCTTTTTTTAGCTTTAACTTTTCATTTTTTAGCACTGTAACAACATTTGCAAACAACTTTTCTCTTCATTGAATTTTCTTTCAATAAAGAAATAAAGTCCAAAAATGTCAAAGCATCATAACAAACAGTTAGCAGAAGTGCACTTTTTGGAGAGCTGTATTATTTTCTGATTTTATTTAACACTATATTATTATTATGGGTGGCCGTGCCAGCAACTTGAGGGTTGCAGGTTCGATCCCCGCTTCCGCCATCCTAGTCACTGCCGTTGTGTCCTTGGGCAAGACACTTTACCCACCTGCTCCCAGTGCCACCCACACTGGTTTAAATGTAACTTAGATATTGGGTTTCACTATGTAAAGCGCTTTGAGTCACTAGAGAAAAAGCGCTATATAAATATAATTCACTTATTTATACACCTATAGTGATCACAGAGACAGGTTGTTTTTGTGTTACTGTATATATTTGTTTTTCTGAAAAATCCCACTTAGTATACTTTGGGTAACAACAGTCAATATTTATTTTTTTTATTTTATTTTTTTAGGGGGGTAACAGTCAATATTTATTTATTTATTAGATTTTATTTTTTTCTTATATAATAAAAGTGAGCTTTTGTGAAACCAAATATTGTGTGTTTTTTTCCATATACAACAACCTATCTGGACTCGATAAGAGAATCGATAATAGGCTCGAACTCGATAATTTCTTATCAAACATCATCCCTACTTATGTGTGAAATGATTAACACATTATAATATTATTTATCTCATTCACGTAAGAGACTAGACGTATAAGATTTCATGGGATTTAGCGATTAGGAGTGACAGATTGTTTGGTAAACGTATAGCATGTTCTATATGTTATAGTTATTTGAATGACTCTTACCATAATATGTTACGTTAACACACCAGTTGGTTATTTATGCCTCATATAACGTACACTTATTCAGCCTGTTGTTCACTATTCTTTATTTATTTTAAATTGCCTTTCAAATGTCTATTCTTGCTGTTGGCTTTTATCAAATACATTTCCCCCCAAAAATGCGACTTATATATGTTTTCTTCCTTCTTTATTATGCATTTTCGGCCGGTGCGACTTATACTCCGAAAAATACGGTACTTGTTTTATATCATTTAAATGAACTTAAAAAATGACCCCTGTATTTGATCATGAGTGCAATTGTTTTGTCAGAATGTCACACAGGAACATTTGTTTATTTATTTATTTGATCAACACTTGCTAACAGTTTTATATCATTAGGTCCAGTCATCTTTGCGCCGACACGAGTTCACTCGTTATTTTTGACAGCCCTAAGTGAAACATTTGCAGAAATTGCGCGGGTCCCGATCTGAATTCCGAGTGTTTGGCCTCGGTGGAGGTCTGGCGCTCAACTGACTGCCATTCTAGTCTGCCTTTGAGCGTTGAGACTTCTCAACCAACACAAAGGAATTTCCATAAGGAATGCCTCCCTTAACCGCTAGACCGTAACCATGGCAACATATGGAAGGAGTGTGCTGACACGTCATCGGGCCTCATTATTCAGAAGAAGTTCAGTCAGCGAGGATGTTACGACACGAGATGTTAATTTATCTGTTACCCGAACATACAAGCCAAGATAAAAGCTAATCTGCTTTATGTGCCATGTTGAGCAACAAGTTTCTTTTGTACTTGTTTTTTTTTTTTTTACAACTTGATAAGTGAATAATAGTAGTGTATACTGTGCATCGAGGAGGAAATCGAGCGAACTTTACTGTCATGCATCCCCGTAGACGAATAGGGTGTGCCATCGTTAAAGCCGTTAATAAAGCTGCGATAAGAGGCATATCTGTGAGAAAAGTAATGTCTTTTTGATAAGCACTACTTCATGACACATTTAAACTTTATTGCTTCAGAGGAGTCATCACCTATGGGCTTCCCGCCTTCAAATGACTAATAATTGCAAAGAACACTTGTTTGCATGCAGTTTGGTATATTTGTGAACCTCCATACACCAGCCAGTGAACATGAGTTAAAACATGCACCCCTACACTGCAAAAAGTGTTCAAAAACAATAAAATAAAAATAAAAATTAAATGTATTTTACTTGAACAAAGCAAAATTATCTGCCAATAGAACAAGAAAATTTGGCTTGTCAAGACTTTCCCAAACAAGTCAAATCAGCTAACCTCAATGAACCCCAAAATACCTTAAAATAAGTATATTCTCACTAATAACAAGTGCAATTTTCTTGGTAGAAAAAACAAATGAGACCTTTTTGCTCAATATGTTGAAAAATATTCTTAAATGAAGTAAATGCTAGTGCCATTATCTTGACATAATGATATGCGCTCGGCATTACATTTCTTGAAACCAGCAAATGTATACTAAAAACTAGTTTATTGTTCTTAATGGAAGGCAACAAGGCAACCGCTTGTTACTCTCGGGGTCTCCTAGCTGCTCAGGCAAATCATATGGTCTAAAAATGCATTTTTCCATCGATAACATGACATCATCGCGCCAAGTGCGTGCTCTTTCAGTCAATTAGTGCGCAAAGAAAAAAAAAAAAATATATATATATATATGTATATATATATATATATATATATATATATATATATATATATATATATATATATATACAGCCCGGCCCCCGGACAAATTTTTTTTATTGTAATTTTGAAGCATTTATCTGAATGTGCATGAACTATTTCTGTTCAAAATTGTTTCAAATGTTTAAATATTAACTGTCAGTTTATTGTACTGTGCCGACTGTACTACTATATGAGTACCTATGTTCTATTGTTTCATTGAAAATAAAACAGCAAAGTCCATTTGGCTGTCATCCGTTTTAATTATGAGACACAATTGTGTCAAAGTCATGATTTTTTTTTTCATGCTTGAAGTAAGAAATGATTACTTTAAAAAAGTAGTTTTATACTTGTGAGTGTTGATGACACAGCTTTGCAACAGTTGATATTCTAGTTTCAAGCATGTTTTACTCAATATAGGTCATCAAATCTCAGCAACAAGCTGTAATATCTTACTGAGATCATTTAGGACCAAAAACACTTAAAACAAGTAAAACACTCTAACATAAAATCTGCTTAGTGAGAAGAATTATCTTATCAGACAGAAAATAAACAAATATCACCCTTATTTGAGATATTTCATCTTACTTAGATTTCGGTTTTTGCAGTGCACTGCAAAAAGTAAAGTGTTCAAAAACAAGAGAAAAAAATACAAAAATTAAAAAACTAAGCACAATTATCTGCAAATAGAACTAGAAAATTTGGCTTGTCAAGACTTTCCAAAACAAGTAAAATTATCTAACTTCAATGAACCCAAAAATACCTTAAAATAAGTATATTCTCACTAATAACAAATGCACTTTTCTTGGTAGAAAAAAAAGAGACCTTTTTGCTCAATATGTTGAAAAGTATTCTTAAATTAAGTAAATGCTAGTGCCATTATCATGATTTTTTTTTCATACCTGAAGTAAGAAATGATTACTTTAAAAAAGTAGTTTTATACTTGTGAGTGTTGATGACACAGCTTTGCAACAGTTGATATTCTAGTTTCAAGCATGTTTTACTCAATATAGGTCATCAAATCTCAGCAACAAGCTGTAATATCTTACTGAGACCAAAACCCTTAAAACAAGTAAAACACTCTAAGATAAAATCTGCTTAGTGAGAAGAATTATCTTATCAGACAGAAAATAAGCGAATATCACCCTTATTTGAGATATTTCATCTTACTTAGATTTCAGTTTTTGCAGTGTGCTGTGTTGCCTGTGCTTGTATTTTCCTGGCAAAGACACCACATTAATAAACCCACATAAGTTGTACTGCCTTGAAATGTCTCACACACCCAACAAAACAGGCACTGTAATTTGGAAGTGTTTTATCCAATCACCAGGAAATTTGGCACATACCTTTCGGGGACCGATAAGAACTTGTGTGTAAAATTGGGGCAAGTTTGGTTTTTGGCATAGCTTAGCATCTAATTATCCATAAGTCATTGACCATTTCTCTAATAATATTTGTTTTACATGTACAGTATACTAGCATGTCTTCCAAGTAAGGATGGGTACCGAGTTCGATACTTTTATACAGTAGGAAGGGGATTCATACGGCCCTGTTCGTCACGGTTTACCTGACACACGTAACTTGACGCATTGAGGGGTTGCACTAGCCCAGGGGTCGGCAACCTTTACCAGTCAAAGAGCCATTTTGACCAGTTTCACAAATTATAGAAAACAATGGGAGCCGCAAAATTTTTTGTAATTTTAAATGAAATAACACTGTATATAAAAAAAAATGTTTGGCTTTGTGCTATGTATAAACCAGGGGTCTCAGACACGCTGCCCATACCTTTGTATGGAATTTTTAAGCTGGTGCGGCGCGCGGGTTTTTAATGAATAGTGCTTGTCAGTGTCATGCGTGCCGTGATGGTACAGCATATAGCGCCCACTACAACCAGCGTGCCTGTTCAGCCACATGTTTAATGGAGCTTCCGCTTGCTCAAGTAGGTGACAGCAAGGCATACTTGTTCATCAACCACACAGGTTACACTGACAGTGGCGGTATAAAAAAAACTTTAACACTCTTACTAATAATGCGCCACACTTTGAACCAAAACCAAACAAGAATGACAAACACATTTCGGGAGAACATCTGCACCTTAACACAACATAAACACAACAGGACAAATACCCAGAATCCCATGCAGCCCTAACTCTTCCGGGATACATTATACACCCCCCGCTACCAAACCCCGCCCACCTCAACCGACGTACGGGGGGGGGGGTTGATGTGTGAGGGAGCAGGGTAGGGGTGGGGGCGGGGTTTGGTGGTAGCAGGGGTGTATAATGTAGCCCGGAAGAGTCAGGGCTTCATGGGATTCTGGGTGTTTGTTCTGTTGTGTTTATGTTGTGTTAAGGTGCAGATGTTCTCCCGAAATGTGTTTGTCATTCTTGTTTGGTTTTGGTTCAAAGTGTGGCGCATTATTAGTAAGAGTGTTAAAGTTGTTTTATATGATCACCGTCAGTGTAACCTGTGTGGCTGTTGACCAAGTATGCCTTGCTGTCTCTCACGTGTGCAAGCATAAAATGTATATTGTATAACAATTGTTGGGCTGGCACTGTCAATACAGATTGTAGAGGGCGCCAAATGTTGTACCATCACGGCACGCCCTTAATATAGCTTTGAGAGTGAAAATCGGTGAATATTAATCTCGGGGGTTTTCTGCGAGAGGCACTGAAATCCGGAAGTCTCACGGGACAATTGGGGGGTTCAGCAAGTAAGCTGCTGAGCCGCATCAGAGTGCTCAAAGAGCCGCATGCGGCTCCGGAGCCGCGGGTTGCCGACCCCTGCACTAGCCACTTTAGCTGCCAGACGGCAGAAGAGTGTGGAATATCTTAAAACGTGTTTTGTGTGCAATTCCAACTTTGACCACAGCGTCAGATGCTTTGTAGTGTGGCTAGGGGTGTAACGGTACACAAAAATTTAGGTTCGGTACGTACCTCGGTTTAGAGGTCACGGTTCGGTTCATTTTCGGTACAGTAAGAAAACAACAAAATATAAATTTTTTTATTTATTTATTTACCAAATTTGTAAACAATGGCATAACATACATATACACACAGGGTCCATTGCCAGGGTTAATGTGGTCAACATATATAAAGCAAAAACTAAATAAGATAAGGCTCAGAATTGTTCCTTAACAAAACTTTACTACATATAAAGTGCTTTTTTTGATTGATTGGTTGAAACTTTTATTAGTAGATTGCACAGTACAGTACATATTCCGTACAATTGACCACTAAATGGTAACACCCCAATAAGTTGTTCAACTTGTTTAAGTCGGGGTCCACATTAATCAACATTAAACTGCCTCAAGTTGTTGCTCAGATTAAATAAAATGACAAAACTTTCTTTTACATATAAAAAGTGCAACATTAAACAGTTTCAAGTTAACTCAGCCTCAGATTAAACCCAGCCTGGCTAATTTGGCAGTAAGAGGATATATGGGCTTATTGTTCTTCCACCATAGAAGTGGGTCAAAATCTAGTTTTGAATGCAAAATGGTCTTCAATCTGCTGCTATAAAAACATTTGTTATTGCTTTAGCCCTGCCTGACTCGCCGAGGAGAGGCTGCTTAAATGCGGTGCTGACGCTTCAAATGGGTTAGCACGTTTGACGTGTTGTCAGAAGCAGCTGCTGAACAATGTCGGCAAACCTCCGTCCTCCATTGTTGTATCGCACAGCCAAAGTGTTGCCAAACGGGAGATCTTAACGAGGCAGGAGGGTCTTCTAGCTCTGGCTTTTACATGTTGTCCTAGCCCGTTAGCTGCTAGCATGCCGTGTGTTGTGCCTCGGTGTGCATTGTTTACACAACGTGCGTTACGCTACTTAATATGTCCGTGTGGAAACTCGTTTGGTACACCTCCGAACCGAACGGAAACCCCCGTACCGAAACGGTTCAATACAAATACACGTACCGTTACACCCCTAAGTGTGGTGCTTTCCTTCATTTTCAGCAGACTGCATTGCAAAATGATTAACCACCCCACCTTCCTCTCACGGAAGTTCCACCCAGGAATGGGGCCATTTAAATCCCTTCCCTACTGACGGGTACCGATTCACGTAAAATCAAACGGTACAATATTTCAATACTCAAGACTAAACGCCGGCTCAAGATCTTAACGGGCAAAACGGCGTATTTGTAGCGGACTGCTGCTTGGTAATGTTTCAAGTTTCCATGCCAACAATGCAAGCTGATAGCAAGCGCTCGAAAGTAGGACTGGGCGATATGGCTGAAAACTCTGTCACGATATAAGTGTTTTATATCGGTTGATATCGATAATTATTGATATTTTTATGCTCTATCAAGAATAAGGACCAGGAAAAAAAATGTTAAATGTAAATATTTTTATTTCAAATGTAACCTTCCTCACTCAAACAATGTAAACCAAATTATAAAATCGCATTGAACACTTAATAAGCTCTTAAAATGAAGGTGTAACAATAAGGAACACGTAAGAAATGTTTAATAAAGTGTAACAAAATAATGCAAAGTGTGAACATTTAAACAGAGAGAAACCTGAGAAGAACTATTGTCTGCATGTTCAGTGCCAGGAAGTTACAGCTGTGCTCTAAAGGGTGAGCGCGGCACATGTGGTCATATAAGGTTCAAGATTCAACTTTATTGTCCCCGCGGGGAAATTTGTCTTGGGCAGAGTGCATCATTGCTTTCTTAACATACACAAAAACAACAGAACAAAAACACAAGCACAGACACAACCACAACCAGACAACTAACATTTAAACATCAGAACATGGAGCTTGATAGACATAGGTGGCACTTTGATGTAGGCATAAAATCTACAGTATGGAGATAAAGATAAAGTACCAGTGTGCATTGCACTAGAGCTCATGGATAAAGTGCTGTGTGCTAAAGTGCTTAGTTCTAAAGTGCTATGTGCTAAAGTATATATAATATACAGACCACATTTGTCTGACTGCGGTCCGTTTAAAAAACAAAACAAAAAAAAACTGCCATATTGTGGAGGTGACTTTTCCTGTTCTATCCACAATTTCTAAAATTTTTACTTTCTCTTCTCACTCCGTGCAAAGAGTCAACTGCGAGACAACACGATGGCACAACCAAACTTGATCATGGATACTGTTAGCTGAATGGCTGTTAGCGTGTTACTCCCACTGATCAGTGATCACTTCCTGCGTTCTTTGTTTACCGGAGAGCGAGTGCCTTTGTTCATGCAACCAACTTTCGTTTTTTTCCGATGAGAATTTTTTTTTAAATCAAACGTTTTGCGGAAAGCACTTTTTATTAGGGGTGTAACGGTACACAAAAATTTCGGTTCGGTACGTACCTCGGTTTAGAGATCACGGTTCGGTTCATTTTCGGTACAGTAAGAAAACAACAAAATATAAATGTTTGGGTTATTTATTTACCAAATTTGCAAAATCTTCCACCAAAAATATTTTTCTTAGGGGAATATTTGATGTGAAGTAATGGGAACCTTGGATAGGTCAATAATTCATAACAACATTGATTTTGATTCAATATTATGTTTTGAGCAATGACAGTTTGAAAGAAAAAAAACAGCTTTGTTTTATTAGTCAACATTGCAACTTTTTCTAAATGACATTTAACCTTTAAGCTTTTTTATTTCACTTTTGTTATGTTTTTGTTTATTTGAATAGTATTTTTAGAATGTGCCGTGGGCCTTTAAAACATTAGCTGTGGGCCGCAAATGGCCTCCGGGACACACTTTTGACACCCCTGCTATAGATAATAAAAAATTAAATGTGATAAATCTATGGATAAAAAGCAGAGCCTGGCGACGCATGCGCGTTTATCATAACTCTCTCTCTCTCTCTCTCTGTCTCTGCCCCTCCCTCACCACTGCTGCTGCGCTCACAATTTGTTTTGTTTTTAACCCCTTCTTAACCCTGAACGTACATTGAAAATACACGCAACCCTAACTCAAAATGCCAGACATTTGAGGCATTTAAGAAACTCCGCCCTGACAGCTCCACAAAAGAGGACATGTCTAGTGAAAAGAGGACGTATGGTCAGTCTATCCTAGCCCGTTAGCTGCTAGCATGCCGTGTGTTGTGCCTCGGTGTGCATTGTTTACACGTGTGTTACGCTACTTAATATGTCCGTGTGGAAACTTGTTCGGTACACCTCCGAACCGAACCGGAACCCCCGTACCGAAACGGTTCAATACAAATACACGTACCGTTACACCCCTACTTTTTATTGATATCGATTACTCCGTTCATCGCGATGTTTTATCGGCCAGCCCTACTTAAAAGTATGGTTCCACTTTTTAAAATGTGCTAGCTCGATGCTAATGTACACCGGATGTGCCATATACATGCTGCTTATTAGCATTAGCGATTTTGCACAGCGATTTCAATTCCTCCAACTTTGGTGATGAAAACTACAACTAAGATGCACGTTAAAATCAAACAGCCGGTGTGTAATAAGTAGAGATGTCCGATAATATCGGCAGGCCAATATTATCGGACATCATGCTTTAAAATGTAATATCGGAAATTATCGGTATCGTTTTCTTTTTTATTATCGGTATCGTTTTTTTTTATTTTTATTTTTTATTAAATCAACATAAAAAACACAAGATACACTTACAGTTAGTGCACCAACCAAAAAAACCTCCGTCCCCCATTCATTCACATAAAAGGGTTGTTTCTTTCTGTTATTAATATTATTAATTTTATTAATATTCATTAATTACTAGTTTCTATGTAACTGTTTTTATATTGTTTTACTTTCTTTTTTATTCAAGAAAATGTTTTTAATTTATTTATCTTATTTTATTTTTTATTTTTTTAAAAAGGACCTTATCTTCACCATACCTGGTTGTCCAAATTAGGCATAATAATGTGTTAATTCCACGACTGTATATATCGGTATCGGTTGATATCGGTATCGGTAATTAAGAGTTGGACAATATCGGTATATCGGATATGGGCAAAAAAGCCATTATCGGACATCCTTAGTAATAAGCAATACTTACAGTATAAACACTTTGTCGGCCTGAACAAAAGACTTTGCCTTAACGGCAAAGACTACTTCATGACTAAAGAAAACATCAAATGAATGTATACTTGCAAATGAGACTCAAAAAAAGTAAGACTGGATCATGACAGTTATCTTCATCACCTCAGTGTTAAATGTTAAATTAAGAAAACAATATATTGTTAGTATTAAACAAATGAACATTTATTACCACATGAACACACACAAAAGTATCCAACCTGTTGATTGGTACCAAATATGTACTGTACCCTTCTCCTACTTCCAAAGCATTTTGGCCACAACCAATAGGGCAGACCTGGGCAAATTAAGGCCCGGGGGCCACATGCGGCCCGTTAAGCTTTTCAATCTGGCCCACCGGACATTCCCAAATAATTTTTTTTAGATGTTTAAGATGTAAAGTGTAGCTGCCATTATGATGTGCAGTGATGTTTTCAAATGACCGTAAGTCTTCAACTATACAAAGTATTTCAATGGTTGGAATATGCGTTTTTGCATGATATACCAGGTCGTCTAATTAGTTACTATGGTCATCTAAGTCACAGCAGCTCAGACGAGGCACCAAGCAGTGTGGGTGGGGAGCGTTTCCACAGAGTGTTTCCAGAACGGCCAGCCTGAAATGCGGGTGTCGCGGAAGGAGATTTTTACAACAAAGTTCTAAAGCTTAGTGATATATCACATATATCAGATCGTAGGTGTTAGTTTTTTTACCCTTCACCTTCGTATTTCACTGTTTGTTGCATTTTTGTTGCATTGCGCTTGATTGTAAAATATGTGGATGGAGAGGGGGTGTGACGTTTATATGTTCTCAATATTCAGTGTTTTATCCTTTATAGTTAATATTGTAAATCCCACATTCTTTATTTTCATGTACATTCTGGGTGTCTCATTCAGTAGAAAATGTAAAATTCCATTCCGTTTTTTTAGCGTTTTTAGCAGTCAGTAAAACATTATCGTGAGGTTTTGTATTAGCGTTCCTAAAAATAAATATACCGGGCCCCAGACACATTTTTTCTCTACAATTGCCCCCCCGAGTCAAAATAATTGCCCAGGCCTGCTATAGGGGGCACCACACACATCATTATATACCGTATTTTTCGGAGTATAAGTCGCATTTTTGGGGAAATGTATTTGATAAAACCCAACACCAAGAATAAAAGGCAATTTAAAATAAATAAAGAATAGTGAACCACAGGCTGAATAAGTGTACGTTATATGAGGCATAAATAACCAACTGGTATGTTAACGTAACATATTATGGTAAGAGTCATTCAAATAACTATAACATATAGAACATGCTATATGTTTACCAAACAATCTGTCACTCCTAATCGCTAAATCCCATGAAATCTTATACGTCTAGTCTCTTACATGAATGAGATAAATAATATTATAATGTGTTAATAATTTCACACATAAGTCGCTCCTAAGTATAAGTCGCACCCCCGGCCAAACTATGAAAAAAAACTGCGACTTATAGTCCGAAAAATACGGTAGTCAAGTGACAAAATGAGGACACCCCATATAGTGTTACTTTATCCCATCACTTGCAGCGTTCAAGACCTCAATTATTAGTTCAACACCGAGGGTTAAAAGTTACACAAGCGGGCATAAAAGTCGGATAAGAGTCTTAATCTGCCTTGCCTCATCTCGCTCTCTTCTTTTGACATGAGCACTAATTAAAGCTTATCAATTATTAGCACAGATAGCAGCAGATAGGGCCTCCCTTCTTCCCCGCCAGGTAGATGCACTTTTACAGCTTGATGGCGGAGCTATTGGTTAATGCTTGTCTCTGCGGAGCTGATAAAACCAGGTAGGAAAAAACACACACACGTTGAATATTTATATTATTAATAATAATTTAAAAAAGGAGATGGCTGCCAATGAAGGAGGAAGTCAAGCTAAACACTTTTGAAACGGCGGCACTACGAATTCCTCATGAGAACCACGCGGCGTCCTCTGCAGTGGACATTGGTGAAGAAATGAACCAAAGACAATCGTCCACTGCAGAGGACGCCGCGTGGTTCTCATGAGGATTTCGGGAACAACAGGATACAAGGCAAGGCTTTCTTGTAAACGCTCACATCTTATTTGGTAACATGCAAAGTGAGTACTTGCCACACACACACACACACACACACACACACACACACACACACACACACACACACATACACACACACACGTACTGGTTATCATTTGGAATGGGGAGCAAGTTTTTGATCATGACTTGTGAGGACCATCCTTTCTACAGGTTGTGGAAGCATAAAAAATGAGGTAAATTGATTAAGTAATGTGCTGATCATTCTTACTGGGGGCCCTGGGGAAAAAGAGTTAATATGGTTCATGGGGACCGAATTTAAATCATTTTGCATAATTCACACAAATTTGTACTGACTACTGGGGACCATTTAAAAAAAAAAAAAAGAAATATGACATGATCCTCAGAACACAGCACTACAGCTGTCCTCTAATAGGAAGTGTCACCACTTAAATGTTAAAGCAAATCCTGCATCTTCTGTGACATTACTGAAACTGCTATTTAGCAGTAATGAAGTTGTCTGCTACTCCAACTACCATATATAGGATGGAAAACTCTGAATGTGAATCATACTTTAAGGTAATAATGTTTTATAATCATGCTGTCTGAAAATGTCATCCTAAGGAACACTAAACCAGATTTTGTTTTTGTAAAAATATATTAGTTTTAACTAAAGGATGGATACCATACAGAATCACAGTACTATTAATGCCAGGATAACAAATTAATTTTCTCTTTTACCAATATTTGAAACACGTAAACAAAGTAACCCAAATTTCCCTGTTGTGGGATCAAAAGGTTTCCCTTTAGGGGACCTGTTTTTTTTTTTTGTCCCCATACCGTCAGAGGTCCCCTAAAGGTGACTGTCTGAACAGAGTGATGTCCCCATTAAGTAAGCATTGCCAGAACACACACACACATACACACACACACACACACACACACACACACACACACACACACACACACACACACACACAGACACACACATCACTGTCCATGAGGCAAGTGGCACCCTACAGGACACAACATTAGGTACCCCTGCACAGTGTGTTTTCTAATGTCTTTTGATTGGCAGCCTAACGGAGGCGTTCATTTAACAATTGTGTTTAAATAGCTAACGACAACTAATTAAAATGATGGGCGGTAAAATGGGCCTTATTATTCGATAGATTATTATTCGGTGTGTGTGTGTGTGTGTGTGTGTGTGTGTGTGTGTGTGTGTGTGTGTGTGTGTGTGTGTGTGTGTGTGTGTGTGTGTGTGTGTGTGTGTGTGTGTGTGTGTGTGTGTGTGTGTGTGTGGCACCGCATTGTGATGGATGACCAGGTCACATTGTTGTATTTCATGTAAAAGTAGCCATTTAAATGAAATACCACGGTGGGGTACTTAAGGTGAAAGGTCATCGTTATGCAACTTAATGTGTGTTCATCACACCTTTAATTTAAACCATTTCAATAACGTGTTTAAAAACAAGTCACCTTTTCTGTACGTTTGCCTACATATTGAGGAAAATATTGTTATGGTTTGAATGTATTTTTAGTTACAATGTTTACTTTATACATTTTATTTCCAGTATTTGAATTTTGTATATTACTTATTATTTTGTATTATTATTATTATTAGTTCTGTGCTGCAAAAAAAATAACAACAATTAAGTGCTTAAGAGGCCTGCAGTGACGAACAAATGGGGGGAAAAAAAACTTTAATTTCTAAATAAACCTCACACAGTTCGATAAGTGAGGGAGTCAACATTTATTCTACCTCCACCTGGTCTCGTTTTAACGCATTCGCTTCAATAATTTTTTTTTTTTTTTCAACGATTGCATTTTTGTTAGGCCTTTTTCTTTTCATCGTGTGCGCCTGTTAGTGTTTTTTTTTTTAATTCTTTGCCATGCATTACATACTATACATTACCTTTTGCACTATATTAATGTATATTATTTTACTTTTTTATGTCATTGCCTGAAATAAATAAATAACTGGGGGGAAAAAATTTGGCGTGCACTTTTCAAAACCTATACGGACAATTCAGATGCAAATTAAAAGTATTTTTGCAGTACAAACACACACATAGTGTACTTTCTCCCGCGTGCGTGTGTGTGTATATGAAAGTGTCGTTTTACTGAATTTAGGTGTCAATTTGAGGAATATTGTGTGCAAAATGCGAACGTGCAAATATCGAAATGCCATTATTTTGCATGTGTTTTGCACACTTTAAAAAGTGATATTTGTAATAATCAATGTGATTAGTAGCGACAAATGAATATATTTTCTATACTTTGTAATATTCTTAGCTGGGTTTGTTCTTTTTCTTCTGCGGGGCTCCGTGCAGGTGAGGGTGCATGCGGGCTGCACCTGGCCGCCTCATACTCACTGTTCACGGCGTGTGTGTAGCGCTGCTGGCCGCTGAGGAGGTTCTGTCCATTGATCAGCAGTAGTGAATCCAGGGCTGGGCTGTGCAGGGCTGGGCTGGGGGGGTTCGGGTCTGTTCTTTCCGGACGCACGGAACGATAAAAAAAACCCTCAACAACCGCTGAGATCCACGATGGGTTCGGTGGCGTGGGAATAAAAAGTTGTTGGAAGTGCAGGTGAGAAGGATGCGCTTCTGTTTCCCCGGAACCGGAACTTTGTCTTCTCCTTTTTGGGTTTTCTCTCTCAAAAATCTCAACGTTGCGCAAAGGACTTGTTCGTCATGGTCGCCAAGTGCGGACAAAGAAACCGGACCCGTGAAGTTCGCTCCGAACCGCCAGCTTTGTAACCAGAAGAGTCGCTTTCAGTCAGTGCCACTCGCCGAGGGAGGAGGAGACAAGGAGGGAAGGAGGGAGGAAGAGAGGGGGGCGTCACCCTCCATGAACGCCTTTCGTTTTTGATACGCGTCCTAAAAGATGTACTTCTTAAACGAGAACGTCATTTATTGTTATTTTCTCCCGTGCGATCATCGGTCCACATTGAGCGCCTCCCCCACAGTTAATGATGAAGAGGACGTTGATCGACAGCTGTCAGCGTGCGTCGCACAGGAAGTCTTATTGTGAAAGGGCTTCTGTGTAAAGTAACGTGCACTCCGACTTGAAACTTCTTCTTGCGAAAAATGATCATTGGCGTGGGCACGTGATGACGTCGCTGACTTTATTTTGGAAGACAGCTGCCTATATTCATGTTAATATTAGCCATAATGTATATCTATTATCAAATATATATTTAAATCACGTTGATATTGGTCATAATGTATAACGATTATCATATATATATTTAAATCACTTTAATATTAGCCATAATGTATATCATCATCATATATTTAAATCATGTTAATATTAGCCATAATGTATATCATCATCATATATTTAAATCATGTTAATATTAGCCATTATGTATATCATCATCATATATATATTTATAAATCATGTTAATATTAGCCATAATGTATATCATCATCATATATATATATATATTTAAGTCATGTTAATATTAGCCATAATGTATATCATCATATATATATATATTTAAATCATGTTAATATTAGCCATAATGTATATCATCATCATATATATATATATATATATATATATATATATATATATATATATATATATATATATATATATATATTTAAATCATGTTAATATTAGCCATAATATACATTGACCATCATATATAGCTGCAGAACATATATTTAAATCACGTTAATATTAGCCATAATGTATATCATCATCATGTATAGCTGCAGAACATATATTAAATAATGTTAGTATTAGCCATAATTTATATAGATCATCATATATGGCTGCAGAACATATTTAAATCATGTTAATATTAGCCATAATGTATATCATCCTCATATATAGCTGCAGAATATATGATTAAATCATGTTAATATTAGCCATAATGTATATTGACCATCATATATAGCTGCAGGACATATATTAAAATCACGTTAATATTAGTCATAATGTATATCATCCTCATATATAGCTGCAGAACATATATTTAAATCACGTTAATATTAGTCATGATGTATATCATCATCATATATAGCTGCAGAACATATATTTAAATTATGTTAATATTTGCCATAATTTATATAGATCATCATATATAGCTGCAGAACATATATTTAAATAATGTTAATATTAGTCATAATGTATATTGACCATCATATATAGCTGCAGAACATATATTTAAATCATGTTAATATTAGCCATAATGTATATGGATGATGATGTATATGCATAATTAAATAATGGTAATATTAGCCATACTATATATCGATCATCATATATATATTTAAATCATATTAATATTAGCCATAATGTATATATGGATCATCATATATATATATATATATATATATATATATATATATATATATATATATATATATATATATATATATATATATATATATATATATATGTATGTATGTATATTTAAATCATGTTATTAGCCAATAGCCATAATTGCTGTTATGATCCACCTATAGCTTCTATATATATTTTAAGCTCTTTTTAATTATGTCTCCACTGTTGTGAAGTTGTATACTGTTTTAAGTCTTGATCACCTTTATTTGCGTGTCCTTTTTTACCACGTTTTTCATGTCGTCACTGTTAAGTCCCTGCAGCGACCCCTCCAATTGACATGTTTTTACCTAAAAAATAACTCAGAACTCTTCTGTGTATTACCTCTCAAGTTGTTTTAGTCAGATGGATTAGCATAATCATAGTTTGGCTTTTAAGAAGGTGATTTGTGCATTTAATGTGTTAGTGAAGAATGCAAAATCCTCTCAAATATTACCATTTCAGCCATTAAAAAAAATACAATCATGTAAAAAAAAATTTGGGACAAATATCAGTGTTTTTTTTACCACAACGTTGTGCTGTGTGTGTGCGTGTGTGTGTGTGCGCGCGTGTGTGTGTGTGTGTGTGTGTGTGTGTGCGTGCATCTCAAGTCTGCAAAATGTGCCATTCGTCTGATGCATTATTGATAATACTGTCTTTGTTTTTTCATTGAGTAGCGAACGTTTTTCTCTTTTGTCCTGCAGGGACGTAGAAGGATAAATGTTCTTAATTCTTGGTGTGTGAGACGCCTGAATAATTGAAGCACAACATGCAGGGAATATTTGTGTAATCTCTTTACCGCTTCTTGGGGGTGCAAGGGGATGGGGGGGGGGGATGAAGGTATCTCACATGCGCGTGCGCGGCCGAATAAAATATTGATCCGTCAAAAATAACCATCGCGCGCGTGCACGCGGCCCCTGGCCCTGCTAGTATGGATGCGGTGGTGGGTGGCCTTCATGCCAGCAGGGGCTTGCGTCACCTCCTCCCGTAAACAAAATATTTCCCAAAAAAAAGAAATAAATGCTTTATGACTTTTATTTTTTTACAAGTGATTTGAAGCAGACGCTCTGTTCTGCATCAAGAAAGGCAACATTAATAAACATAAACCATGTGACCCCACCCCTCCCTCCCCACCAGAGAAAATACACATTAGACATAAAATTAGGTACACCTGCTGCACCCTCGAATGCAATTCAAAACATGTGCCTGTGCAATGTTTTATGACATTATTTATACCATTAAAAATGTATAATATTACCTGCTTATTACCTGACACACCTTCTCTTTGTTTTTAATGTCTATTTTCTATTTTCTGCTGGATCTACTCTCTATTTCATGCTGCTGCTGTCACATATACTGGAATATTGGACATGGTCATTGGTATATATTGTATATATGTTATAGACATAATATAATGTATCTGTATATATAATATGCTGTACACATATGTATATATTCGTATATATGTTATATATTATATCGCTATATTTAGTCTATTTTAGGGCTGCAACAACTAATCGATTAAAATCGATTATAAAAAATAGTTGGCGATTAATTTAGTCATGATTCGTTGGAGCTATGCACATGCGCAGAGGCTTTTTTTTTTTTAATAAACCTTTATTTATAAACTGCAACATGTACAAACAGCTGAGAAACAATAATCAACATAAGTATGGTGCCAGTATGCTGTTTTTTTTTCTCCAATAAAATACTGGAAAGGATAGAAATGTAGTTTGTCTCTTTTAACCGATTATTAATCGATTAATCGAAGTAATAATCGACAGATTAATTGATTATCAAATTAATCGTTAGTTATACCTGCATTGTCCTTTCCATCCTTACACTTTCCATCATTGGAACTGAGCTACTGTGTTGAACAATTTCCCTTGTGGATCATTAAAGTTTGTCTCAGTCTAAGTCTAATATATTGTATATATAGCCCATATTTACACTTCATTCTCTTAAATTAATCAAGTTTTATTATCATACAGTCTGTCTTTTTTTTTTTTTTTTTTTTAAATAAACAACAATCTCAACATTTACTCGTATTTATTTATTTTGTTCTTTAATCAATAAACTCTGTTAACATTATTATTAATAATTAAAAGTGACGTACTTTAAAAATGATCAAAATAAACCAAAATATTAGACTACGTTTGTAGGGAGGATTCTTTGTGCGTGTGTGCCTAATCAAGTGTCCTTTTCGTGGCCTGCTAAAAGTGGGCACAAGTGCAATTAATCCGACATTTAAGGGGGAAAAATGTCTGAAATCCGCCGAAATAATTGTTTTCTTGTGTATGAAAACGTGTTGCGTTATGTTGGTGTTAAATTGACAATAAAGCAGATGGACATTTCTCGCTGAATTGAGTCAAAAGAATTAAAGAGCGGCTGAATAAGCCGATGGACGATTCTCACGTTGCAATATTTTATTCATGCTTCCATACATTGAGGCCAAATGTAAACCAAATGAAATGAAATATGTGTATGGCGCCTTATTTAATTCACATGATTATTCAGTTGGTGTCAGGCAGGCGTGTGACTTCGCTGCTTTTGTTTGCATTTTCTATTTTCCCTGCTCATGTTTCCAATCAGCTTTAATTGATATCGAAAGTAACGAACAGCAGACACGCGACGAACAATTAGAAGCAAAGAAAGAAATCATTTTGCATAACACATTCTTTGTATTGTGTTTCCCCCCCCCCCCCCCCCCCCGTTTCTTTTTACTGATATACGTTCACAAATCCACTTTGAATTTAATTAAATTATATTGTTATTATATGTTTTTTTATTCTTGTATTATAGAATAAACAGCAGTGATAAATAAGACTTAATAAAGGATGTCTCGTTTCCTGCAAGGATTAATTTACTAGCTCTTTTTTTTTTTTTTTTTTTTTTTTTTTTTTAAAGCTAAATTGCTTCCATGCGCGCAGAGGTCACCTAATGCTTCTTTCTGCATGCAGGCTGCAAACTTGATTGAAATTCGAATCGTATTATGTGATATATTTAAAAAGTTATTTTCTCACTGTCATAACGATATATTTAAATATGCCCATCATAAAAAAAACTATCTGGATTATCAATCGTCTCTGATTGACTTTATTCAGGCTTGACCACTTCTCAATATTAAGAAATGAACACGATTTGAAAGTATTGCTTAAAACAACACTTGTCTGACAAACAAAACAATACATGTGTGCAGCCAAATATATATTTTTCTATATACAGTGGGCCTATCATAATCTTCATGTTAGTAATAATTTGTTTTCGAATAATACATTTTAAATGTAAAATATTCATCCAATATATCTCCACGATTCAATGAAGAAGAAAATGTTACATTGAAAGTTATATTAATATCCAATTTAAAAGCAATATAATTATATTACGCCTTTTAAAAATGTATTTTAAGTGAGGAAAAAAACAAAATATTAAAACTAATAATACAAAAAACATGGAAACTAATTTTAATATTTTAAATGAATAAACAATACAATTACATATTTTGTCAAATATTTCAAGTGATAGAAAACAAAAATAATAAAGCTAATAATACAAAAAAAGAAGAAGAAAAAGTTACAAGGAAATTAATGCTGATATCTAAATAAAAATCAATAGACTTATATATTTTTAAATATTTTAAGTGAGAACAAAACTAAATAGAAATAATACCAAAAAGAAGAAAAAGTTATATATAGAAATTAATACTAATATTTTAAATGAATAAACAATAGAATTATATATTTTGTCAAATATTTCAAGTGATAGAAAACTAAATAACAAAGCTAATAATACAAAAAAGAAGAGGAAAAAGTTACAAGGAAATGAATGCTAATATCTCAATAAAAATCAATTGACTTATATATTTTTCAATATTTTAAGTGAGAACAAAACTAAATACAAATAATACCAAAAAAGAAGAAAAAGTTATATATATAAATTAATGCTAATATTTAAATAAAAATCAATACACCTATGTATTTAAAACAATATTTTAAGTGAGAAGAAAACTAAATGCATATAATAATAATAATAATAATAATAATAATAATAATAATAATACAAAAAAGAAGAAGCAGTTACATAGAAGTAAATGTTGATATTTAAATAAAAATCAATAGAATAAATATTTTAAGTGAGAAAAAATAAATACAAATAATAATCTATTAAGACAAACAAGAAGAAAAGTTACATAGAAATTGTTAATATTCAAATAAAAAGCAATGGAATAAAATATTGTTTTAATATTTTAAGTGAGGGAAAAACTAAATAATAAAACTAATGACAAAAACTAAAATAAGCGGTCGACGTAAAGATTTTTGGGGGTTTCAGATTGCCTCTCTCTCTCGTTTGCGTCTCTTTGGAGCCTCTTAGGAATTATTTTCTCCTTCTTTCTGGTAAATGGCGTCCCCCTCCCGCCCCGATACGATCCCTTACCTGAAATGGAATCAGGCTCCCGCTAACGAGGAGGCGGCAGGAAGGTTGCGAGTGTCAGCACTCTGCACTTTGTCACTGGGCCACAACTATTTGACAGTTGGAATGATCTGTAAATACTTCATTTCATGTGCCCGCCTTCCTTTCGGCCACGAGTTACACACGATAACATAAACACTTTGCCCCCAAAATGACATCGGTGTGCAGGAGTAGGGGGCAGAGGCCTGCTTAATGAGGTTTTGGAAAATGTGTGTGTTTTTTGGAGAGGAGGCTGGACCTTTTTTGGGGGGGTTGTCCTCTTCTAGCTGCCAACTGGCTGTGTTATTAAATGTGGAAAATAATACGCCCCTCTCAACTTGGCCACTAATACCGAGCCTTAATCAAATGAAAGCCGTTCCCTTCTCGTTAGATATGTTTATGCCTTCCCTTGACCACGTCCCCCTCCCTGGAGCGCGGCGTTTTAGGCACAAGAATGTCACTCTGCTCGTGTCAACATGTCCGTCCTAATAAGGCCAGAAAGCGGGCTCTCGTTACCCCTCAAGGTTGATGTTTGGACGGGAGGAAGGAAGGTGTGTGTGCGCGTGTGTGTGTGTGTGTGTGTGTGTGTGTTCCCAGATCAGCTAGATCCTACCATGAAGCGCCTGCGAAAAGCCGTCCCCTGAAAATGTCCTCCCCAGCACTGTCTCGGTCCAGCTTAGAGCTGCAAAGACTTGTGGGTAAAAAAACCAAAAAACCCCAAAAAAGGTGCAGGGCTTTTCAGGAAGGCGATGGGGCGGGGCGAACGGCCCACCTGTCAATCATTCACTGCGGGACACCAATGAGGAAGCGCTGGTCTCGTCTGCCATTCGTCTTAAAAAGGGTCAATGATTGAAGACATATTAGCCGGGCGGTGTTTTAAATGTGGGCGGGGGGGATGTCAGCGTGATAATGATCTGGCTAGGAGGGCGCGGGGTCAGGGGTCACCTCACCGCTGTGATCTTGTGTTTGTTATTGCTATGCTGCCCTTGGACGGGTTAACATAGCGCAAAGGCCCGTCAGCTGGCATGTGAACTTCCTCTGACACACACACACACACACAGTTACCTAAAGGGTCACTTCCACATGTGCTGATGGACCCTGAGTGACAAAAAGTCTTCTCCCGCTACTGCAGCACCTAATGGATAAATCCAAGCAACCCAAATGTTTGTGATCTTAAAGGGGAACTGCACTTTAACCTCTAAAGGCCTTAGTGGCCACATGCGTGGACAGCACCTTTTAGCTCTTATTTCCAAAATTGTGTACCCTACTGAATTGGGGTCTTATGCCAACATATGGACACTTATACTGCGATCTGGTGGTGTCAGAAGCAATGTTCCCTCTAAGGTGCGCGCCTGTGCAATTGCGCACTGCTCAAGCGTCCTCTGCGCACGGCAAATCTATGATACTGATGATGCGCACCCGTAAATTTTATCCGTCAGGTCTTCCATTCACGTTCACTGTTCTAGTCATTTTAACGTGTTGAGTCATTTATGCATTTGTGTTTCGCACAAGAGGTATAACATCTCACTCTGTGTTTTCTGGAATCAACGCACAAAATCAAATAAAAAAAATAGAAGCATAACAATTTTCGACACGACAGACACGACAGAGAAAACAGTTTTCGTCATCATTGTTCAAATATTGTAACGTCTGTCGAGACGCTTTGAGGACATGAATTCCATCCATCACTTTACTGAGCAAAACTCTTCATTGTCGGCCATTAACACATCACCAAAACATTAGTAAAAAAAATAATATCTAGCAAAAGTGGTCATTTTCTGCAGTACAAACCAGACCAAAAGCAACTTTGTTATATCAACAGCAGCCACTCGCTCTTTCTCACTTGCACCAACACAGGCCCCTTCTTTGGCTATTTTTAAGACCCTTCTTAAAACCCATTTTTATTCACTGGCTTTTAACCCAGCATGAGACTTTGAACTGTTTTTAGCTTTTAACTTTTTGAACTGTTTTTAACTTTTAAACTGTTTTTATCTAACAAACTGTTCTTAGGGTAATTTATATTTGCTTTTTAAATGTGTATTTTTATTTCTGTTTTAAATGTAATTTTTTAGTCTGTTCTTTGCCTCCATTTCTTTGTGGTGTACAGCCCTTTGTTTTTCAACTGTGCTTGTCTTTAAAGGGCTTTATAAATAACGTTGGTATGGTATGGTATGGTAACACATGCACATATGGCACTTAGCCAGTGATGCGTTTACGGCCACACAAAAAGTCAGACAACTCCAACACCACACATAAAGTGTCATTCCAGGTCGTTACACTATGATTTACCAATCAAATGTGTGCTTATTCTAGTGTTATTTATTAGGAATCTTAATTTATAATTATTAATCATGAAATGCTGTTAGTATATTAAATAAATACTAATAAAAATATATTTTTTACAAACAGGAAGTTGCAGGAATGTACACATGATCCCCTGCTTACATCTCATTGTGCAACATGTGAATGTTTTAATGGGAACTAAATGCAATGTCTGAAAGGGGTACAAATTATTTCCAAAGCAGGACCTCCACCCAGACAAACAATACAAGTACACAGTTCATGAAAAACAATATTTGTTGTTATTGTCATTGTAAGTGGGCCTAAACACTTATATTAGAAAATAACCTCATGGAAATGACTGCTGTCATTTGATTATAATAATAAGAGAATGTTGTCTGTCTATCTGTGTTGGCCCTGCGATGAGGTGGGGACTTGTCCAGGGTGTACACCGCCTTCCGCCCGAATGCAGCTGAGATAGGCTCCAGCACCCCCCGCGACCCCAAAAGGGACAAGCGGTAGAAAATGGATGGATGGATGGAGATTTAAGTTGTTATTTAGTCAGGTTTGGGACAGGTGTGCTGCTGGTGTAGCCACAGTGTGCACGTGTGATGTTGCTCACATGGACTCCACTCAATGCTCAGGGACTTTTTGCGTTTGCTCACACACATGAAAAACTAGAGGGAACATTGCTAGGAAGCACTTTACAATGTAAAACCCATTATCTACTTTTTTTTAAAGCTCCAATAAACCAGTGTAGGTGGCACTGGGAGCAAGGTGGGTGAAGTGCCTGGCCCAAGAACTAGGATGGTGAAAGCTGGATTTGAACCAGGGACCATATAGTTTCTGGCTGGCTGCTCTACCATCTGACCCACGCTACCCAGGTTCCATAGCGAGTCTACTGACAGATTAAGTTTGAACTATATTCTACTTTGTATTAGAAATGCAACAGCGGAGGATGCACGTGCATGTACGAGGCAGTCTGCCCCACAACAGGAGGATAACGAAAAGAAGGAAATTAAGGAAAACTGAGCGGACTACAATAGTGGACTCGCGCAAAGCATATTGGGTGAATTTATACCATTTATGGATAATCCACTGATGTCACCAATGAGAAAAACGTCACCAAATGGGCAAATTCCAAACGGCTCCTTTAGAGGAAGTATGAAGGTAGGACTATTTTATAAATATCTCCACAATGTTTTTCTGCTGATCATAATTATGATAAAAAATTAAAACGCTAAATAATTTAGCGATCTTAAGTATTTTAAAGTAAAACGTTTTGGTATCAGTAACACTACCAATTCACTTCCCAAAAACTAAGGTGATTTTATGGTTCCTTTTTCAGATCATGTTGTCTGTAGCTCTTACAATTAAGTAAATGATTCAATTTACAGTTGATACATGTGATGGTAACAGCTGATCTCACTTATGGATGATCGGTATTGGAATTGGCAGCATAAAACGCTGATCAGAACAGCCTCAGATGTCACCGTAGAAAACAAGCCTATTAACTGCAAATAAAAAAAAAAAGTTTTCACAAAAAGCACAAGCAATTAAAAAAGCATCAAGGGCGGTTCTTCAGGATGGCGGAAAAAGTAAAACAGCTTTTAATTTGTATTCCCGACCAAACAACATATATTTATACGTACATGAGAAGTGTTGAAAAAATTGTTGCACCACTACACTAAAGAACAGGTTGTTACAGAAAAAAAATGAATTTACGGTTTAATTAAAAAAATTATCGATGAATTAATCGATTCAAGAAGTAATAGTTTGGCAGCCCTTTATATGAGACATATAATACAGAACACTTATTAGTACAGGCTGTTGACGTTGGATTACTTGACCTTTTAATCTTATTGGCCTATGCCCAGCTGTCGTTGAAAATAAATAGGGTTCTTGCATAGTAGGGGTGTAACGGTACACAAAAATTTCGGTTCGGTACGTACCTCGGTTTAGAGGTCACGGTTCGGTTCATTTTCGGTACAGTAAGAAAACAACAAATTATAAATTTTTTGGTTATTTATTTACCAAATTTGTGAACAATGGCTTTATCCTTTTAACATTGGGAACACTATAAGTAAAGTTGTTGCTCAGATTAAATAAAATGACAAAACTTTTCTTCTACATATAAAAAGTGCACCATTAAACAGTTTCAAGTCAATTCATCATACTTAATTTATTACAGCATTTGGGAAGCCTGTAGTTGATTTTTATTGTGTAAATGTTATATTTTTATCAACACGTGATAGCAGGGACCCTGCCATTCAAAACTAGGCTGCTGCATTACTAATGATTAATGTAACTATAGCTGAAAAAATAGTACAATAGCAATAGGAGAGACTATTCATCCCTGAACACCATGGAGTTCATGTAGGCTTTATGATGCAGTTACATTATTATATCAACTATCAGAGACAGAAACTCTTCATTTAACATAATGTCCTTTTTTGCTGCTTCAGCACAGCTCAATCAACACAGAAAAAGATCAAGTGAAATAACAGACAGACAGGGCTTTGCTGTCCGTAACACACAAACACACACACACACTGCAAAATGAGCTGAAGTTACGCTAAAAGCGAATTAGCCTTCATCTCAAGCCAGGACTTCGAGCGAACTAAGCTGCCTTTTATATTTCTAGAAGGTCAACGGGCTCTTAGTGATGTTACTAGTTGTTGACTGGGAGGTGTTTATTATCATTTGGGGAGAGTCCGCTGCCTGATGCTTACCTGCTAAACACTAAGCACTGACTACATGCGCTCTGAATACGCACTGCTGATTGGCTGTTACCGCTCTGTGTGTAACCAATCAGATGGTTGTGTGGGTGGGACAATGCTGGGTGCTGTGTAGAGTACTGACAGAGACAGAGGCAGAAGGAAGCGGAGGCGGCTACTTAATATGTCCGTGTGGAAACTCGTTCGGTACACCTCCGAACCGAACCGAAACCCCTGTACCGAAACGGTTCAATACAAATACACGTACTGTTACACCCCTATTGTATAGTATTTATCATTGAAGGTTTGCATGAGATGTATTAAAAATGATGTTTCATATTTGAAACAGAAGCAGTAGAGATAATAAAGGCTAATAGCTAGCTTTCATCGTTGTTGACGTATTTGGCTAAGTGTTAGCTACTCTTATACCCCTGGCTAAAGGAGCCTACGTGTGTGTTTTATGTTGACGTGAGCAAGCTGAGGTATGCTAATGGAGTCAGAGGATAGCTTAGTGTGCGTCACGTTTGCTTCAAATTTATACATTGAACTCCGCACGCAGACCCGCTAATTGGGAACACACTTGGGGTAAGGACCAGAGAGAAGAGGGAAGAATATCCTCCTAATTGTTATTGTCCGTCACTGGCGGCTTTAAAGTCAACATGTGGCTTTTCCCACCGCTGTTCAAATAAGCACTACTTTCTCCACATTACACTTCCTAAAGGTTGACTAGCCTCCTGTCCCGATACTTTTGTCTATATCATGCAGGGGTGTCCACACTTTTTCCACCAAGGGCCACATAACGCAAAGTCAATGTATGTGGGGGCCATTTTGATATTTTTTTTATTTTGTAAAAAAAAAAAATGCTGTAAACAGACACAATTTTGTAGGTGACAGAGTACCGTATTTTTCGGAGTATAAGTCGCTCCGGAGTATAAGTCGCACGGGCCGAAAATGCATAATAAAGAAGGGAAAAAACATATAAGTCGCATTTTTTGGGGAAATGTATTTGATAAATGCCAACACCAAGAATAGACATTTGAAAGGCAATTTAAAATAAATAAAGAATAGTGAACAACAGGCTGAATAAGTGTACGTTATATGAGGCATAAATAACCAACTGGTATGTTAACGTAACATATTATGGTAAGAGTCATTCAAATAACTATAACATATAGAACATGCTATACGTTTACCAGTGTTGGGTTAGTTACTGAAAACCAGTAACTAGTTACAGTTACTAGTTACTTTATTTCAAAAGTAACTCTGTTACTAACTCAGTTACTTACACCAAAAAGTAATGCGTTACTGTGAAAAGTAACTATTTAGTTCTTTTTTTCCCCCCTTTTTTTATGGGCTGCAACATAATGGCACTTTAACTTTAACTTTAAGTAGATAGGATCTTTGATCCAAGACACAACTTACATTTAACTAAAATGTTATTTTCTTTGTGCTCGACAAAAGAAAAGTATTGAGAATGTCTCCATGTTAAAAAACTCGACTTCTGGCTTCGCCATGATGTCTTGTTAGTTGTTATGATAGTAGCGTATGTGTGTGTGTGTGGCCCTTTAAGATATGACAGCATGTGAGGTGAGTGACGTCAGTGAGTGAGTGGGCGAGAGAGGTGAGCGAGCGGTGACCGTGAGTGCGTGCAGGTGCTCTAGCTTGGTGGATGGCTGCGTCCAATAAAGTCACAAAGTTGCAACAAACCGCCGGTCTCGTCATTCACCCTCAGCTGTAAAGACCCACTGCAGGGTAAAGTGAAGGTTGTTAGCCCCAAAGACGTACATAGGCCCTGGAGGAACGTCTCCCCTGCGCTCCTCAACTGCGGTATGGAGTACCCCCCCCCCCCCTCACCCAGACAAAGCACGCCTTTTCTTTTCCACCGCAGCGCTGCAATAAAACACACTCAGATCTTCTGTTTCTAGCCGATACTACATGAAAAATAACGTAAAATAACGCAGTAACGCATCATGTAGTAACGGTAACTGAGTTACTGAATATAAAAAATAACGCATTAGATTACTAGTTACCGCCGAAACTAACGGTGTTACAGTAACGCGTTACAAAGTAACACTGACGTTTACCAAACAATCTGTCACTCCTAATCGCTAAATCCCATGAAATCTTATACGTCTAGTCTCTTACGTGAATGAGATAAATAATATTATTTGATATTTTACGCTAATGTGTTAATCATTTCACACATAAGTCGCTCCTGAGTATAAGTCAAACTATGAAAAAAACTGCGACTTATAGTCCGAAAAATACGGTACGTATGTTCTATAGTTTCATTGAAAATAAAACAGCAAAGTCCATTTGGCTGTCATCTGTTTTAATTATGAGACACAATTGTGCCAAAGTCATGATTTTTTATTTCATGCTTGAAATAAGACATTTTTACTTTGAAAAAGTAGTTTTATACTTGTGAGTGTTGATGACACAGCTTTGCAACAGTTGATATTCTAGTTTCAAGCACGTTTTACTCAATATAGGTCTTAAGAATCTCAGCAACAAGCTGTAATATCTTACTGAGATCATTTAGGACCAAAACACTTAAAACAAGTAAAACACTCTAACATAAAATCTGCTTAGAGAGAAGAATTATCTTATCAGACAGAAAATAAGCAAATATCACCCTTATTTGAGATATTTAATCATACTTAGATTTCAGTTTTTGCAGCGTATCCATGCTCTCGTCCTTGAATGTGTTGCATCACCAGCAACCCATCAGATACCAAAGCCAAAAAATAAAAGCCTACTACTCGCAAAAATGAGTAAAAAACAAAAGTCTATGGAGTTTTTTTTTTTGCAAAGGGAAAAAGGTCCTACTAATTCAACGTGATGCTGAGTTTTTTCATGCATTAATCATTTGTCATGCACTTATTTGTTATATTTATCTGCCACACGTGGAAGGCCGGTCCATGAAAATAATGCCTACATTAAACTGCTGCAAAAAAGGTTGGAGACGCCTGCCGTACAGTACAGTATAGTACAGTATAGTACAGTACAGTGCAGTATAGTACAGTATAGTACAGTACAGTATAGTACAGTATGGTGTGCTAGTAGAAGATTGGGCAGCGAGGGTTGTGACAATGCTTGACTCCGCCATGTGTCGCTGATTAACTGGCCTGAGTTGCAATGATTTAGTTGACAAAACGTTGCATTAGCGGCCCCCTAAGTGTGTGTGTGTGTGAGAGATTGTGTGCGTGTGTGTGTGTGTGAGTGTAGATGAATGATCCAGCAAAAGGCCACATTAGTGTTGACACAGTCTAAATGGCAGACTGATATCGGAACCATGTTTTATTTCTCACGGCCCCCCTCCCCTTCCTATTTTAAATGACTTTGACATCATGGAGTATGACGGCCTTCCCACCAGAACAGTATCATGCGTTTGTTTCTCGGCGGAAGCGGCTCAAATCCTGACACTTCACCGCCGCACCGCACGTTATCGGCGCCTTTCCGTAGGCAGACGCGGGTGTTGCGCTCTTGCCGGTCAGCCGTGGTTCTCAGCGTGCGGAACCGATGCTTTCAGGGCAAAACACGCACGCTAACGTTAGATGTTGCTGTGTTTCAGCTCTTTGTCTCCACTTTGCCCTCAGTCTCCTCTTGGATAAAATGTGTCGAACAACTGATTACATTTTCAGTTTGACCCCTAAGCACACAATAGCTTACTAGCTAGCAACAGGTGTCCTTAAAGGGGAACATTATCACCAGACCTATGTAAGCGTCAATATATACCTTGATGTTGCAGGAAAAAAGACCATATATTTTTTTAACCGATTTCCGAACTCTAAATGGGTGAATTTTGGCGAATCAAACGCCTGTCTAATATTCGCTCTCGGAGCGATGACGTCACGTTGTGACGTCACATCGGGAAGCAATCCGCCATTTTCTCAAACACCGAGTCAAATCAGCTGTTATTTTCCGTTTTTTCGACTGTTTTTCGTACCTTGGAGACATCATGCCTCGTCGGTGTGTTGTCGGAGGGTGTAACAACACGAACAGGGACGGATTCAAGTTGCACCAGTGGCCCAAAGATGCGAAAGTGGCAAGAAATTGGACGTTTGTTCCGCACACTTTACCGACGAAAGCTATGCTACGACAGAGATGGCAAGAATGTGTGGATATCCTGCGACACTCAAAGCAGATGCATTTCCAACGATAGAGTCAAAGAAATCTGCCGCCAGACCCCCATTGAATCTGCCGGAGTGTGTGAGCAATTCAGGGACAAAGGACCTCGGTACCACGGCAAGCAATGGCGGCAGTTTGTTCCCGCAGACGAGCGAGCTAAACCCCCTATCGACCCTAGCTTGCCTGGCCTGCTGACATCAACTCCAAAACTGGACAGATCAGCTTTCAGGAAAAGAGCGCGGATGAGGGTATGTCTACAGAATATATTAATTGATGAAAATTGGGCTGTCTGCACTCTCAAAGAGCATGTTGTTGCCAAATGTATTTCATATGCTGTAAACCTAGTTCATAGTTGTTAGTTTCCTTTAATGCCAAACAAACACATACCAATCGTTGGTTAGAAGGCGATCGCCGAATTCGTCCTCGCTTTCTCCCGTGTCGCTGGCTGTCGTGTCGTTTTCGTCGGTTTCGCTTGCATACGGTTCAAACCGATATGGCTCAATAGCTTCAGTTTCTTCTTCAATTTCGTTTTCACTACCTGCCTCCACACTACAACCATCCGTTTCAATACATGCGTAATCTGTTGAATCGCTTAAGCCGCTGAAATCCGAGTCTGAATCCGAGCTAATGTCGCTATAGCTTGCTGTTCTTTCCGCCATGTTTGTTTGTGTTGGCTTCACTATGTGACGTCACAGGAAAATGGACGGGTGGTTAAAATCAGGCACTTTGAAGCTTTTTTCAGGGATATTGCGTGATGGGTAAAATTTTGAATTTTTTTTCGAAAAATATAATAAGCCACTGGGAACTGATTTTTAATGGTTTTAACCATTCTGAAATTGTGATAATGTTCCCCTTTAATTGAACAGTACTGCGGTCTACACTGCAAAAAGTCAGTGTTCAAAAACAAGAAAAAAACATACAAAAATGAGTGGTATTTTTACTTGAACTAAGGAAAATTATCTGCCAATAGAACAAGAAAATTTGGCTTGTCAAGACTTTCCAAAATCAATGAACCCAAAAATACCTTAAAATAAGTATATTCTCACTAATAACAAGTGCACTTTTCTTGGTAGAAAAAAAAGAGACCTTTTTGCTCAATATGTTGAAAAATATTCTTAAATTAAGTACCGGTAAATGCTAGTGCCATTATCTTGACATAATGATATGTGCTCGGCATTACATTTCTTGAAACCAGCAAACTTCTACTAAAAACGTATGTATTGTTCTTAATGGAAAGGCAACTGCTTGTTACTCTCGGGGTCTCCTAGCTGCTCAGGCAAATCATATGGTCTAAAAATGCATTTTTCCATCGATAACATGACATCATCGCGCCAATTGTGTGCTCTTTCAGTCAATTAGTGCGCATATATACAGCCCGGCCCCCGGCCAAAATTGTAATTTTGAAGAATTTATCTGAATATTATCCGTCAATTTACTGTACTGTGCCAACTGTACTACTATAAGAGTACGTATTTTCTATTGTTTCATTGAAAATAAAACAGCAAAGTCCATTTGGCTGTCATCTGTTTTAATTATGAGACACAATTATGTCAAAGTCATGATTTTTTTTTCATGCTTGAAACAAGAAATTATGACTTTAAAAAAGTAGTTTTATACTTGTGAGTGTTGATGACACAGCTTTGCAACAGTTGATATTCTAGTTTCTAGCATGTTTTACTCATTTTAGGTCATCAAATCTCAGCAACAAGCTGTAATATCTTACTGAGATCATTTAGGGTCAAAACCCTTAAAACAGGTAAAACACTCTAACACAGTGGTTCTTAACCTTGTTGGAGGTAGTGAACCCCACCAGTTTCATATGCGCATTCACCGAACCCTTCTTTAGTGAAAAATTCAAGACAAAGTTATATGTTTTTGGTAACACTTTAGTATGGGGAACATATTCTAAGTAACAAAGACTTAATTTACAGTTATTTGGTTAGGGTTAGAGGGTAAGGGCCAGGGTTAGAGGGTTAGGGTTATAATAAGGCCATGCCGAATAAGGTATTAATAAGTACTTAATAATGACTAGTTAAGAGCCAATATGTTACTAATTTGCATGTTAATAAGCAACTAATTAATGGTGAATATGTTCCCCATACTAAAGTGTTACCATGTTTTATTACTGGTTCACAAAATGAACATTGCATGAACATCACCTTGTTCAAACAACAATCAATCAATGCATGAATCAATGTTTATTTATATAGCCCTAAATCACAAGTGTCTTAAAGGGCTGCACAAGCCACAACGACATCCTCGGTTCAGAGCACACATAAGGGCAAGGAAAAACTCACAATCCAGTGGGACGTCGATGTGAATGACTATGAGAAACCTTGGAGAGGACCGCATATGTGGGTGACCATTTACCAACACAGTGCATAAACTCACAACAAATTACACACCTGCAAATCAGTCTGACTTCTGCTGTTCCCGTATCCGTAATACACCGATAGGGAGAAGTTTTTATTTACACGATGAGTCGGGTGTGTCTTGACCTCCGCCGAACCCCTGAGCCTGACTCACCGAACCCCTAGGGTTCCATCGAACCCAGGTTAAGAACCACTGCTCTACATAAAATCTGCTTAGTGAGAAGAATTATCTTATCAGACAGAAAATAAGCAAATATCACCCTTATTTGACATATTTCATCTGACTTAGATTTCAGTTTTTGCAGTGTAAAACAAGCGTGGCTCGGTTGGTAGAGCAACCCGTGCCAGCGACTTGAGGGTTCCAGGTTCGAGCCCCGCTTCCACCGTCCTCGTCACGGCCCTTGTGTCCTTGGGCAAGACGCTTTACCCACCAGCTCCCAGTGCCTCCCACACCGGTTTTGAATGTGGCTTAGATAATGGGTTTCACTATGGGAAGCGCTTTCAGTCTCGAGAGGAAAAGCGCTATATAAATATGTGTATCAGATTTTCATGCTGATGACAGACACCAAAAAGGAAAGATGAGACATGTTCAAAAAAATTGTTTTAATTCTCTCGAAGACAAAAAAAAAAATTTGGTTGGCGGTGAACCTCCTAAATTGAAATGAGAACAAGATGGTCATTATTTTACCCGGCCCAAATGTAAACCCTGTGACCCGCTTCTTTGGATCCTTATTTGAAGTCCACGCTTACAAATGTTGGTTTTTCACACACTGGTTTGAAATGGGAACAACAAATGAACACTGGAAAATTGTTTCAAGGTGGATCACAGCCAAGTCTGGTACCAATGGATTACTAAACGAATGTTTTGATTTTGGAATAACCTGGCCAGAGCCCAGACCTAAATCCAACAAGAAAATCAGTAGCGTGACCTGAGGGGTGGGGAGCTAAGGATGAGAAATTCCCTTCGGAGCATTCCTGGAAAGGAGGCACTATTTTTTTTTATATTGTCCCTCCCAATATGTCAGTTTTTTGTGAATAGAATCGTGCACACTGTAGGACACCTATGTTTTTTACTTTTGATGTATGACCAATCTCCAACAACACTGCAAAAACTGAAATCTAAGTAAGATTAAATATCTCAAATAAGGGTGATATTTGCTTATTTTCTGTCTAAGATAATCCTTCTCACTAATCAGATTTTATGTTAGAATGTTTTACTTGTTTTAAGGGTTTTGGTCCTAAATGATCTCAGTAAGATATTACAGCTTGTTGCTGAGATTGGATGACCTATATTGAGTAAAACATGCTTGAAACTAGAATATCAACTGTTGCAAAGCTGTGTCATCAACACTCACAAGTATAAAACTACTTTTTCAAAGTAATCATTTATTATTTCAAGCCTGAAAAAAACAAACATTTAAAATGTGACATTTCAAACAATTTTGAACATAAATACTTCATGCACATTCAGATAAATTCTTCAAAATTACAATTAAAAATTTTTGGGCCGGGCTGTATATATGTGCACTAATTGACTGAAAGAGCATGCACTTGGCGCGATGATGTCATGTTATCAATGGAAAAATGCATTTTTATCGGTTGATATCGGTATCGGTTGATATCGGTATCCGTAATTAAAGAGTTGGACAATATCGGAATATCGGATATCAGCAAAAAGCCATTATCGGACATCCCTATTTTAGACCATATGATTTGCCTGAGCGGCTAGGAGACCCCGAGAGTAACAAGTGGTTGCCTTGTTGCCTTTCCATTAAGAACAATAAATTAGTTTTTAGTATAAGTTTGATGGTTTCAAGAAATGTAATGCTGAGCGCATATCATTATGTCAAGATAATGGCACTAGCATTTACTTCATTTAAGAATATTTTTCAACATATTGAGCAAAAAGGTCTAATTTTTTTTTTCTACCAAGAAAAGTGCACTTGTTATTAGTGAGAATATACTTATTTTAAGGTATTTCTGGGTTCATTGAGGTTAGCTAATTAGGGACCCTATTGTATTTCTAGCGTTTTATTATTATACCGCCGCCTCTTTGAGCTGTAATTTGACCCCCTTAATATGCTTCAAAACTCACCAAATTAGACACACACATCAGGACTGGCGAAAATTGCGATCTAATCAAAAAATCAAACCCCAAAACTCAAAATTGCGCTCTAGTGCCCCCTAGGAAGAAAACACAGACAAAACTGCCTGTAACTCCCAGTAGGAATGTCGTAGACATGAAACAAAAAACCTCTATGTAGGTCTCACTTAGAACTAGATTTCATACACTGACAACCCCCAGCAAAAATCAACAGGAAGTTTGCAATTCCCCATTCAAAACAAAAGTTGTGTAAAAACAGTCACCTTTTTTTAAACATTATCTCCTCTGAGCGCGTTTGTCGTGTTGGCTTCAAATAAGCACAGGAGAGAGATTGAACCCTTCTGATTAAAAGTTGATTGAGTTTTAAGTACTGCTCCGGTTTGGATTTTATGAGCCCTCAAAGTCGGTCCCGTCCATCGCTGCTTGCAGCTTTAATTTTACTTGTTTTGGAAAGTCTTGACAAGCCAAATTTTCTTGTTCTATTGGCAGATAATTTTGCTTAGTTCAAGTAAAATACCTCAAATTTTTGTATTTTTTTTCTTGTTTTTGAACACTGACTTTTTGCAGTGAAGTCGTCCCTCACGGTGTGTGTTGAGGGGGGGTGGGGGGGCACAGCCGACACTTTCGTTAATCTGAGGCCAGACCTGTTTTATCTCAATGTGAGGAGTAGCGAGGGAGGGCCAGGGGTCTTTGCAGGGACAAGGCCAGGCTCACTATTGTGTGGTTGGGCAGAGGGAAGGGGCTAAGATGAGGCTGCCGTTGACCTGGCGAGGCGAGGGTCTCTCTCTTTCTCTCTCTCTCTCTCTCTCTCTCTCTCTCTCTCTCTCTCTCTCTCTCTCTCTCTCTGTCTGTCTCTACATGTCTGTGGAAAGCCTGCCAACTGATTTGGCTTTAAATTGAGAGGTGTCACCGTCAACCCCCCCCCCCCCCCCCCCCCCTTTTTTTTTTTTTTTTTTTTTTGCCTTTTCACTCATGGGAGGCTGCAATAGGAGCTTACACACACACACACACACACACACACGAGTATGAAATGATGGATAAGCAGACGTTGGGGATTGAGAACAGGAAGTGATGATTTAAACAGAGACGCCAGCCAGAGGAGGACTTTTACTTAGTTAGTGATCCTGCTTGAATGGACTCCAGCTTCATGTTACCATGCAGCCATTTCTTGCAGCATCCTTCACTTACTGTATGCATTCATATCCTGCAGGACTCCCCCTTTCTTTAATCACTCCTCTCGCCACTCTTTGGCTTCTTTTCGCTTGGTTTCCGCAGCTGAAGGTGGAACTTTTATACAGGTCCTAGGATATGCAGAAACAAGTAATACATTACGATTAGAGATGTCCGATAATGGCTTTTTTGCCGATATTCCGATATTGTCCAACTCTTAATTACCGATACCGATATATACAGTCGTGGAATGAACACATTATTATGCCTAATTTTGTTGTGATGCCCCGCTGGATGCATTAAACCAGTGTTTTTCAACCTTTTTTGAGCCAAGGCACATTTTCTGCGTTGACAAAATGCGGAGGCACACCACCAGCAGAAATCATTAAAAAACTAAACTCAGTTGAAAGTAAAAAGTCGTTGTCGCTATTGTTGGATATTACTTCAAACCATAACCAAGCATGCATCACTATAGCTCTTGTCTCAAAGTAAGTGTACTGTCACCACCTGTCACATCACGCCGTATGAGTTTTTTTGCTGTTTTCCTGTGTGTAGTGTTTTAGTTCTTGTCTTGCGCTCCTATTTTGGTGGCTTTTCTTCTTTTTTTGGTACTTTCCTGTAGCAGTTTCATGTCTTCCTTTGAGCGATATTTCCCGCATCTACTTTATTTTAGCAATCAAGAATATTTAAGTTGTTTGTATCCTTCTTTATGGGGACATTGTTGATTGTCATGTCATGTTCGGATGTACATTGTGGACGCCGTCTTTGCTCCGCAGTAAGTCTTTGCTGTCGTCCAGCATTCTGTTTTTGTTTACTTTGTAGCCAGTTCAGTTTTAGTTTCGTTCTGCATAGCCTTCTCTAAGCTTCAATGCTTTTTCTTAGGGGCACCCCCATTTTGTCTATTTTTGGTTTAAGCATTAGACACTTTTTTACCTGCACACTACCTCCCACTGTTTCCGACATCTACAAAGCAATCAGCTACCCGCTGCCACCTACTGAGATGGAAGAGTATTACACGGTTACTCTGCTGAGCTTTAGACAGCACCGACACTCAACAACAACACATCATTTGCAGACTATAATTACTGGTTTGCAAAAAATATTTTTAACCCAAATAGGTGAATTTAGATAATCTCCCACGGCACACGAGACTGTATCTCACGGCACACTAGTGTGCCGCGGCACAGTGGTTGAAAAACACTGCATTAAACAATGTAACAAGGTTTTCCAAAATAAATCAACTCAAGTTATGGAAAAAAAATGCCAACATGGCACTGCCATATTTATTATTGAAGTCACAAAGTGCATTTTTTTTATTTTTAACATGCCTCAAAACAGCAGCTTGAAATTTGGAACATGCTCTCCCTGAGAGAGCATGAGGAGGTTGAGGTAGGCGGGGTTTGGGTAGGGGGTAGCGGGAGGTGTATATTGTAGCGTCCCGGAAGAGTTAGTGCTGCAAGGGGTTCTGGGTATTTGTTCTGTTGTGTTTGTTGTGTTACGGTGCGGATGTTCTCCCGAAATGTGTTTGTTATTCTTGTTTGGTGTGGGTTCACAGTGTGGCGCATATTTGTAACAGTGTTAAAGTTGTTTATACGGCCACCCTCAGTGTGACCTGTACGGCTGTTGACCAAGTATACATTCACTTGTGTGTGTGTGAAAAGCCGTAGATATTATGTGATTGGGCCGGCACGCAAAGGCAGTGCCTTTAAGGTTTATTGGCGCTCTGTACTTCTCCCTATGTCCGTGTACACAGCGGCGTTTTAAAAAGTCATACATTTTACTTTTTGAAACCGATACCGATGATTTCCGATATTACATTTTAAAGCATTTATCGGCCGATAATATCGGCAGTCCGGTATTATCGGACATCCCTATTAACTGCAGTAGATACTAGGAACATACTTGCCAACCCTACCGGATTTTCCGGGAGACTCCCGAAATTCAGCGCCTCTCCCGAAAACGTCCCGGGACAAATTTTCTCCCGAAAATCTCCCGAAATTCAGGCGGACTCAGGTCCATGAGGACCTGAGTGCGCTAACCCACAATATTAACAGCATACCTGCCCAATCACGTTATAACTGTAGAATGATGGAGGGCGAGTTCTTGGTTTCTTATGTGGGTTTATTGTTAGGCAGTTTCATTAACGTCCTCCCAGCGCGGCAACAACACACAACAACAGCAGTCACGTTTTTGTATACCGTAAAGCAGTTCGTCTGCCGTAAACAGCAATGTTGTGACACTCTTAAACAGAACAATACTGCCATCTAGTGCATTTGATGAAAGCACTTTTGTGCGTGCCACACAGCAATGCATCTTCAGAGAGGGTGTTCAGCATGGTTAGAAAAATAGTGACAGAGAATAGAACAAGGATGGACAATTCAACCCTTAACTCAACAATGAGTAGATGAGTGTTATGTGTGTGTATACGTTTAAATAAATGAACACTGAAATTCAAGTATTTATTTTATTTTATATTTATGTATATATATATATATATATATATATATATATATATATATAAAATAAAATAAATATATATATATATATATATACGTATATATATATATATATATATATATATATATATATACGTATATATATATATATATATATATATATTTATTTTATTATATATATATATATATATATATACACGTATATATATATATATATACGTGTATATATATATATATATATATATAATAAAATAAATATATATATATATATATATATACGTATATATATATATATATATATATATATATATATACGTGTATACATATATATATATATATATATATATATATATATATATATATATATATATATATATATATATATATATATCTATGAAATACTTGACTTGGTGAATTCTAGCTGTAAATATACTCCTCCCCTTGTAGCCACGCCCCCAACCACGCCCCCGTCCCACCCCGACCACGCCCACACCCACACCCCTCCCCCCACCTCCCGAAATCGGAGGTCTCAAGGTTGGCAAGTATGACGAGGAATAAATAGCTGTTATGCATGATCACAAATGTCCACTGCAGTGGACGCTGGCCAATAGCCTTGTTATGCAGTTTCACAAATGTCCGGTGGATACGAGACAAAAACAGCCTTGTTCTGCATGTTCACAAATGTCCACTGCAGTGGACGCTGGCCAATAGCCTTGTTATGCAGTTTCACAAATGTCCGGTGGATACTAGTCAAAAACAGCCTTGTTCTGCATGTTCACAAATGTCCACTGCAGTGGACGCTGTGTCTCAGGAGGTTATTTAACATTGGTCAAATGTGACAGGAATCATGTTTATTATTTAATATTGTAAGCATTTTGCTTTGAATGTTTTTTTTTTTTAACCATTTCCTCCTAGACTTTTATGCGAGGTGGGTTGCATCCAGATGCTCCCGCGTGTTCTGTTGACGGTGCAGGGGCCGCAGGTTGCCCACCACTGGCACCAGACAGCTGGCACTTCCTTGGTGGAGGTAATTGTGTGGGCAGGTACCTCTTGGCGATAACACCTGAGCGAGCTATGTGTTATTGATAACACCATGCAGAAGACATAAAAGTCCAAAATGAAGCTGTTGTTTATCCAGGCCTGCGTGGTCCCTAAATGCCCCCCCCCCTCCCTCCCCCGGAGTTGTTTGTCCATCACCGTGACGCCGCGTGGGTCTCCACTGTCAACAATCTCCCCATTAGATCAGACGCTATTAGAGTCTGAGCAAACAGCCAGGCCGTTTTTAAAGGCTGCCTCGTTATCTAATCTCGTCAGCGGGGATGAGCTGGACTTTGGAGTTCACAGACAAGACAGAGGAGACACTTTGTTTGCCGCGGGTATAAAACGCACTCGAGGTCAGACGGAGTCGCCATTGGACCCCCACCGCCATTGCCTTCATTAGGAGTATTAGCTTTATGAGCGCTGATAAGAAGTTCTTTGTCTTGAGTTTACGTGCCCAGGTCCAATCAGGACCAGGTATGAGGAGATATCCAAAGACACTGGTGACGGTTGATCTCAAAGGTTGTGCTTCTCTGGAAGAACACGAGCATGATTTAACGCGTAGAGTCATTCGAAAAGGCCCAAGATCTCACAACCACAATAAAAAGGAGGACAGAAAGTCAGTCTTCCATCTTCAGTCAAGCATTAGTTTTGGATTGCGGTTTTGCCTTATCTCCTTATTAATTGCGTGATTTACAAAACCCCAAAACCAGTGAAGTTGGCACGTTGTGTAATTCGTAAATAAAAACAGAATACAATGATTTGCAAATCCTTTTCAACTTATATTCAATTGAATGGACTGCAAAGATAAGATATTTAATGTTCCAACTGAGAAACGTAATTTATTTTTGCAAATAATCATTAACTTAGAATTTAATGGCAGCAACACATTGCAAAAAAGTTGTCACAGGGGCATTTTTACTACTG
Organism: Nerophis lumbriciformis; assembly: GCF_033978685.3. Lineage (NCBI taxonomy): Eukaryota > Metazoa > Chordata > Actinopteri > Syngnathiformes > Syngnathidae > Nerophis > Nerophis lumbriciformis. Next base: position 39,051,819 of record NC_084560.2, read on the forward strand.
TGTTACATGGCCTTTCCTTTTAACAACACTCACTAAACGTTTGGGGAGACACATTTTTTAAGCTTCTCAGGTGGAATTCTTTCCCATTCTTGCTTGATGTACAGCTTAAGTTGTTCAACAGTCCGGGGGTCTCCGTTGTGGTATTTTAGGCTTCATAATGCGCCACACATTTTTATTGGGAGACAGGTCTGGACTACAGGCAGGCCAGTCTAGTACCCGCACTCTTTTACTATGAAGCCACGTTGATGTAACACGTGGCTTGGCATTGTCTTGCTGAAATAAGCAGGGGCGTCCATGGTAACGTTGCTTGGATGGCAACATACAGGTAAAAGCCAGTAAATTAGAATATTTTGAAAAACTTGATTTATTTCAGTAATTGCATTCAAAAGGTGTAACTTGTACATTATATTTATTCATTGCACACAGACTGATGCATTCAAATGTTTATTTCATTTAATTTTGATGATTTGAAGTGGCAACAAATGAAAATCCAAAATTCCGTGTGTCACAAAATTAGAATATTACTTAAGGCTAATACAAAAAAGGGATTTTTAGAAATGTTGGCCAACTGAAAAGTATGAAAATGAAAAATATGAGCATGTACAATACTCAATACTTGGTTGGAGCTCCTTTTGCCTCAATTACTGCGTTAATGCGGCGTGGCATGGAGTCGATGAGTTTCTGGCACTGCTCAGGTGTTATGAGAGCCCAGGTTGCTCTGATAGTGGCCTTCAACTCTTCTGCGTTTTTGGGTCTGGCATTCTGCATCTTCCTTTTCACAATACCCCACAGATTTTCTATGGGGCTAAGGTCAGGGGAGTTGGCGGGCCAATTTAGAACAGAAATACCATGGTCCGTAAACCAGGCACGGGTAGATTTTGCGCTGTGTGCAGGCGCCAAGTCCTGTTGGAACTTGAAATCTCCATCTCCATAGAGCAGGTCAGCAGCAGGAAGCATGAAGTGCTCTAAAACTTGCTGGTAGACGGCTGCGTTGACCCTGGATCTCAGGAAACAGAGTGGACCGACACCAGCAGATGACATGGCACCCCAAACCATCACCCAACCATGCAAATTTTGCATTTCCTTTGGAAATCGAGGTCCCAGAGTCTGGAGGAAGACAGGAGAGGCACAGGATCCACGTTGCCTGAAGTCTAGTGTAAAGTTTCCACCATCAGTGATGGTTTGGGGTGCCATGTCATCTGCTGGTGTCGGTCCACTCCGTTTCCTGAGATCCAGGGTCAACGCAGCCGTCTACCAGCAAGTTTTAGAGCACTTCATGCTTCCTGCTGCTGACCTGCTCTATGGAGATGGAGATTTCAAGTTCCAACAGGACTTGGCGCCTGCACACAGCGCAAAATCTACCCGTGCCTGGTTTACGGACCATGGTATTTCTGTTCTAAATTGGCCCGCCAACTCCCCTGACCTTAGCCCCATAGAAAATCTGTGGGGTATTGTGAAAAGGAAGATGCAGAATGCCAGACCCAAAAACGCAGAAGAGTTGAAGGCCACTATCAGAGCAACCTGGGCTCTCATAACACCTGAGCAGTGCCAGAAACTCATCGACTCCATGCCACGCCGCATTAACGCAGTAATTGAGGCAAAAGGAGCTCCAACCAAGTATTGAGTATTGTACATGCTCATATTTTTCATTTTCATACTTTTCAGTTGGCCAACATTTCTAAAAATCCCTTTTTTGTATTAGCCTTAAGTAATATTCTAATTTTGTGACACACGGAATTTTGGATTTTTATTTGTTGCCACTTCAAATCATCAAAATTAAATGAAATAAACATTTGAATGCATCAGTCTGTGTGCAATGAATAAATATAATGTACAAGTTACACCTTTTGAATGCAATTACTGAAATAAATCAAGTTTTTCAAAATATTCTAATTTACTGGCTTTTACCTGTATGTTGCTCCAAAACCTGTATGTACCTTTCAGCATTAATGGTGCCTTCACAGATGTGTAAGTTACCCATGTCTTGGGCACTAATACACCCCCATACCATCACAGATGCTGGCTTTTCAACTTTGCGCCTATAACAGCCCGGATGGTTCTTTTCCTCTTTGGTCCGGAGGACACGACGTCCACAGTTTCCAAAAACAATTTGAAATGTGGACTCGTCAGACCAAAGAACACTTTTCCACATTGCATCAGTCCATTTTAGATAAGCTCAGGCCCAGCGAAGCCGGTGGTGTTTCTGGGTGTTGTTGATAAATGGTTTTCGCTTTGCATAGTAGAGTTTTAACTTGCACTTACAGGTGTAACGACCAACTGTAGTTACTGATAGTGGTTTTCTGAAGTGTTCCTGAGCCCATGTGGTGATATTCTTTACACACTGATGTCTATTCTTGCAGTGATTTCTCCAGATTTTCTGAATCATTTGATATTACGTACCGTTGATGGTGAAATCCCTAAATTCCTTGCAATAGCTTATGGAGAAATGTTGTTCTTAAACTGTTGGACAATTTGCTCAGGCATTTGTTGACAAAGTGGTGACCCTCGCCCCGTCCTTGTTTGTGAATGACTGAGCATTTCATGGAAGCTGCGTTTATACCCAATCATGGCACCCACCTGTTCCCATTAGCCTGTTCACCTGTGGGATGTTCCAAATAAGTGTTTGATGAGCATTCCTCAACTTTCTCAGTCTTTTTTGCCACTTGTGCCAGCTTTTTTAAAACATGTTGCAGGTATCAACTTCCAAATGAGCTAATAGTTGCAAAAAATAACAAAAGTGTTCAAGTTCGAAAGTTAAGTATTTTGTCTTTGCAGTCTATTCATTTGAATATAGGTTTAAAAGGATTTGCAAATCATTGTATTCTGTTTTTATTTATGATTTACACAACGTGCCAACTTCACTGGTTTTGGGTTTTGTCGTTTACCGTTTCTTTTCACTCGCTTAGATCACAGAGGCCACACACAGATCATTTAATGTGGCCCAGCGAGAGCCTTGATACATTATAGAAGTACTTGATCGTTTCTTACTAAATGTATTTGTTCTTGCAGGAGAAAAAATAATTGTAGTGCTTGCAATTGCATATATTGTCAGCTTTAATATAATGCAAAAAATGTTATGCTATAATATATTTCAAACTTTTTTTCTTTAGTTAGAATAAAAAACTTAGGGCTTCACGGTGGCAGAGGGGTTAGTGCATCTGCCTCACAATACGAAGGTCCTGAGTAGTCTTGGGTTCAATCCCGGGCTCGGGATCTTTCTGTGTGGAGTTTGCATGTTCTCCCCGTGACTGCGTGGGTTCCCTCCGGGTACTCCGGCTTCCTCCCACCTCCAAAGACATGCACCTGGGGATAAGTTGATTGGCAACACTAAATTGGCCCTAGTGTGTGAATGTGAGTGTGAATGTTGTCTGTCTATCTGTGTTGGCCCTGCGATGAGGTGGCGACTTGTCCAGGGTGTACCCCGCCTTCCGCCCGATTGTAGCTGAGATAGGCTCCGGCGCCCCCCGCGACCCCAAAAGGGAATAAGCGGTAGAAAATGGATGGATGGAAATATCTGCTTGACTTATGATTTCAAAGTTATCCATCAAATTGTACATTGTAAAAATGACAGATTTTACGCTAAGAAAAGAAAACCTGCTGGAACTTTACTGTGCAAGCACTATATCGCCGTTTTTCGTTTACAGCAGGGGTGCCCACACTTTTTCTGCAGACGAGCTACTTTTCAATTGACCAAGTCGAAGGGATCTACGTCATTCATGTATATCATTTATATTTATTTATTTATATAAGATACATTTTTGTTAACAAGTTAAATGTGTTTAATGATAATACAAACCCCGTTTCCATATGAGTTGGGAAATTGTGTTAGATGTAAATATGAACGGAATACAATGATTTGCAAATCCTTTTCAACCCATATTCAGTTGAATATGCTACAAAGACAACATATTTGATGTTCAAACTTATAAACTTTATTTATTTTTTTTGCAAATAATAATTAACTTAGAATGGCTGCAACACGTGCCAAAGTAGTTGGGAAAGGGCATGCTCACCACTGTGTTACATCACCTTTTCTTTTAATAACACTAAATAAATGATTGGGAACTGAGGAAACTAATTGTTGAAGCTTTGAAAGTGGAATTCTTTCCCATTCTTGTTTTATGTAGAGTTTCAGTCATTCAAAAGTCCGGGGTCTCCGCTGTCGTATTTTACGCTTCATAATGCGCCACACATTTTCGATGGGAGACAGGTCTGGACTGCAGGCGGGCCAGGAAAGTACCCGCACTCTTTTTTTACGAAGCCACGCTGTTGTAACACGTGCTGAATGTGGCTTGGCATTGTCTTGCTGAAATAAGCAGGGGCGTCCATGAAAAAGACGGTGCTTAGATGGCAGTATATGTTGTTCCAAAACCTGTATGTACCTTTCAGCATTAATGGTGCCTTCACAGATGTGTAAGTTACCCATGCCTTGGGCACTAATACACCCCCATACCATCACACATGCTGGCTTTTGAACTTTGCATCGATAACAGTCTGGATGGTTCGCTTCCCCTTTGGTTCGGATAACACGATGTCGAATATTTCCAAAAACAATTTGAAATGACAGAACACTTTTCCACTTTGCATGAGTCCATCTTAGATGATCTCGGGCCCAGAGAAGCCGGCGGCGTTTCTGGATGTTGTTGATAAATGGCTTTCGCTTTGCATAGGAGAGTTTTAACTTGCACTTACAGATGTAGCGACCAACTGTAGTTACTGACAGTGGTTTTCTGAAGTGTTCCTGAGCCCATGTGGTGATATCCTTTAGAGATTGATGTCGGTTTTTGATACAGTGCCGTCTGAGGGATCGAAGGTCACAGTCATTCAATGTTGGTTTCCAGCCATGCCGCTTACGTGGAGTGATTTCTCCAGATTCTCTGAACCTTTTGATGATATTATGGACCGTAGATGGTGAAATCCCTAAATTTCTTGCAATTGCACTTTGAGAAACGTTGTTCTTAAACTGTTTGACTATTTGCTCACGCAGTTGTGGACAAAGTGGTGTACCTTGCCCCATCCTTTCTTGTGAAAGACTGAGCATTTTTTGGGAAGCTGTTTTTTTATCCAATCATGGCACCCACCTGTTCCCAATTAGCCTGCACACCTGTGGGATGTTCCAAATAAGTGTTTGATGAGCATTCCTCAACTTTATCAGTATTTATTGCCACCTTTCCCAACTTCTTTGTCACGTCTTGCTGGCATCAAATTCTAAAGTTAATGATTATTCGCAAAAAAAAAATGTTTATCAGTTTGAACATAGAATATGCTGTCTTTGTAGCATATTCAACTGAATATGGGTTGAAAATGGTTTGCAAATCATTGTACTCCGTTTATATTTACATCTAACACAATTTCCCAACTCATATGGAAACGGGGTTTGCAATATACTGCATAAAAAGGGATGACATTAGCATACAATTATGTTGTGCTAAAATAAATCAACGCAATTAATAATGAATGTTTTTTTTAACTAGACCGTCAAAAAAATTAAAGTGCAAATGAAAATACAGCTTCTCCACTTTAGTCATAATTGTTTTGCGCTTAGGAAACTTCCCTGTGATTTTAGCTCCAGACTTCTTTTGTTTGTTTGATATTGTCATGAACTGCCACAAGTGGTCAAAAATCGTATTACAACTGAGTTTCGCTGCGGCCTATGCAGACCACAGCTCGGGCAGGGTTTCTTAACCATAGGGTCGGAGCCCGCGAGCGCCTCCTAGAGGGGCGGCAAAACATATCTGTTTCTCCCCTTTGGTCCGTACAGGTCGCAGCGGTACTCAGTTGTAATACACTTTTCCACCACGTGTGGCAGTAATGACACTATCAAACAGAAGAAATATGGAGCTAAAGTCATAGAAAAGTTTCTTCAGCGCAAAAAATATGACAAAAGTGGTGAAGCTGTACATTCATTTGAACTTTAATTTTATTGACAGTGTATTTAGGAAACATATTCATATTTATTATTATTATTCATTATTAATTTATCTACAATTCATTAATTTTAGCGCTGTGTAAACTTATTTATTTATTTCAGGCAATGACATAAAGAAGTACAAGTTGACAACACATAATAATATAAATTAATATCGTGCATGATTGTCCAGTTTTGCCTGCAAGGGAGTGGAAAGAAGATAACTTATTTAATCCCACCCCCAGTTCTCCATTTAGTGATTTTTCACATGAGTTTCACTCTTACTTTGTTCAAGGATTATAATACAGATGTTGTATCATAGTGGCATTACCACAGGTAGCAGTAATTATTACACTGTAACAATAATTTGTATCAACAATGTAGGAATAATGAATACACCAACAATGGTAATAGACAACATAGCAATAATGGTCATAGACAACATTATTGTCTATTACCATAAATTGTATGTAAATGTGTTTTTCATACATTTTTACGAGTCCCTTCTTTTGCAGTATATTTAGTTAGTATTTATTTTTGTAAATATTGTATTTTTTGGACTATAAGTCGCAGTTTTTTTCATAGTTTGGCTGGGGGTGCGACTTATACTTAGGAGCGACTTATGTGTGAAATTATTAACACATTAGCGTAAAATATCAAATAATATTATTTATCTCATTCACGTAAGAGACTCGACGTATAAGATTTCATGGGATTTAGCGATTAGGAGTGACAGATTGTTTGGTAAACGTATAGCATGTTCTATATGTTATAGTTATTTGAATGACTCTTACCATAATATGTTACGTTAACATACCAGTTGGTTATTTATGCCTCATATAACGTACACTTATTCAGCCTGTTGTTCACTATTCTTTATTTATTTTAAATTGCCTTGGTGTTGGCTTTTATCAAATACATTTCCCCCAAAAATGCGACTTATACTCCAGTGCGACTTATATATGTTTTTTTCGTTCTTTATTATGCATTTTCGGCCGGTGCGACTTATACTCCGAAAAATACGGTGTGTGTGTGTATATATATATATATATATATATATATATATATATATATATATATATATATATATATATATATATATATATATATATACACATACATACATATATATATATACACATACATACATATATATATATATATATATATATATATATATATATATATATATATATACATATATATATATATATATATATATATATATTTTATTATATATATATATATATATATATGTATTTTATTTTATACATATACATATAAATAAAATAAAAACTTGAATTTCAGTGTTCATTTATTTACTAGCGGTGTAACAGTACACAAAAATTTCGGTTCGATACGTACCTCGGTTTAGAGGTCACGGTTCAGTTCATTTTCGGTACAGTAAGAGAACAACAAAATATACATTTTGGGGTTATTTATTTACCAAATTTGCAAAATCACGCAAGAGACTAGACGTATAAAATTTCATGGGATTTAGTGATTAGGAGTGACAGATTGTTTGGTAAACGTATAGCATGTTCTATATGTTATAGTTATTTGAATGACTCTTACCATAATATGTTACGTTAACATACCAGTTGGTTATTTATGCCTCATATAACGTACACTTATTCAGCCTGTTGTTCACTATTCTTTATTTATTTTAAATTGCCTTTCAAATGTCTATTCTTGGTGTTGGCTTTTATCAAATACATTTCCCCAAAAAATGCGACTTATACTCCAGTGCGACTTATATATGTTTTTTTCCTTCTTTATTATGCATTTTCGGCCAGTGCGACTTATACTCCGGAGCGACTTATAGTCCGAAAAATACGGTAGCCTGACCTGATCTTTATGATTATGACATGTACAAAAAAAAGGGCAAAAAATCGGAATGTAATGATTTTTAAACCAATAATTTATAATAATATACTTAGTCACCTATGACACAGTGTTGTCTTTAAATATATATGTTTTGCATTTAAAAAATATCACTTTTCATTGCAGATTCTTAAGCACGCGTCTTCATGGGCTTTCAAAACACCGTGGTAGCCCCATACTTGACTTTTCAGTTTATACACTCCTAAAATAAAATATTAGAAGCTCTCAATATAAAAATAAAATATACTTCAAATATGAACAAAGCTTACTTAATAATAATACAAATAAATAATATATAATTTATGAGTTAATTTGAAAAATTTCAACAACCATAATAAACACTGTTAAATGTGTGACTAAACATTAAGGCAGAATTTTTGACACACTAGGTTATGCAGTTAAACAATCATATTATTCATATTTTTGTTATATTCTAACATGAGGAAAAAAAACGTAAAAAAGTGCAAAAAATCGGAATGTATTGGGGAAAAAACCTGACATTTTTAAACTAATAATTTATAACAGTATACTTAGTCACCTATAGTACAGTGTTGTTTAAATATATATTTTTAGCATTTTAAAAAATATCAAAATGCCCCCCCCCCATACTTGACTTTTCAGTTTATACACTCCTGATCTAAAATATTAAAGGTTCTCAATATAAAAATAAAATATACTTCAAATATGAACAAAGCTTACTTAATAATAATACAAATTAAAAAAAAAAATGTATGAGTTAATTTGAAACATTTCAACAACCATAATAAACACTGTTAAATGTGTAACTAAACATTAATATTTTTGTACAGGCAGAATTTTTGACACACTAGGTTATGCAGTTAAACAATCATATTATTCATATTTTTATTATATTCTTACATGAGGAAAAAAAAACATAAAAAAGTGCAAAAAATCGGAATGTATTGGGGAAAAAAGCTGACATTTTTAAACTAATAATTTATAACAGTATACTTAGTCACCTATAGTACAGTGTTGTTTAAATATATATTTTTAGCATTTAAAAAAATATCAAAATACCCCCCCATACTTGACTTTTCAGTTTATACACTCCTGATGTAAAATATTAAAAGCTCTCAATATAAAAATAAAATATACTTCAAATATAAACAAAGTTTAGTTAGTAATAATAGGAAAAAATAATGCTAATTTATGAATTAATTTGAAAAATTGTTAAATGTGTAACTGAACATTAATATTTGCATACAGGCAACATTTTTGACACACTAGGTTATGCAGTTGAACAATTGTATTATTCATATTTTTATTACATTCTTACATGAGGAAAAAAACAGTAAACATGTAAGTAAAAAAGCAAAAGAAATGGGTATGTGATGACAAAAAGCGGTAATGTTCTAACTAATAATTAATAATAATATACATAGCTGACACAAGTTCTCTTTTTAGCATTTTTTTAAATATAAACAAAATGTCAATATGGCCCCCGCATCCAGTGTGTGGCCATTGGTGGAAAAAGTTTGGACACCCCTGAACAAAAGTATCAAAAGTATCGATATTTTGATTCGAGGATCGATATTAGAGCATAAAGATCCGGTATCGATATTCCAGTAACGATTCTTACATCGCTAGTGGAGTGAACTTTATTAACAAAGTTTTGAGATATTATTGTAAACACCAGTGCTACTTCTCCACCTCCGACACGGGATCACAGAGTTTACGTCTCCATCCTTTCAAGGTTCTTTATCAGCCCCCTCCTCCCGCTGATTGCGATCGGGCCCGCGCTCGGGTGCCAGTGGCGGCGGTGTGCGCCGACCCGGCGTGGGCCCCGCCTGCCCAGCGTCACCCTTAAGTGCCTGTGACAGCACGGCGCTCTGTTATTAACTGTGATCAGCCACCGGCGAGAGAGAGGAGGCTCCACCGCAGGAGACACAAAGCCTGCTTTCACCTAGCCCCGGTCTGATACATATTTACATGAAGTCATCGTAATACAGCGCCTTCTCACGGCGTGCTCGTGCTGATGAACAGCGAAGGAACACCTCAACTCTGGAGGTATTAGCGCCACACGCATACTTGCCAACCCTCTCGAATTTTCCGGGAGACTCCCGAATTTCAGGGCCTCTCCCGAAAATCTCCCGGGACCAACTATTCTACCGAATTTCTCCCGATTTCCAGTCAGACTTAAGGCACGCCCCCTCCAGGTTCGTGCGGACCTGAGTGAGGACAGCCTGTCGTCACGTCTACGTAACCACAGAACACTATACCGTATAGTGTTCTGTGGTTACTTTTTGGTTGGCCAATGATTTACGTTGTATTGCGCACCCTGACGGCAAGTGTGGGAGTCGGTTCTGAAGTATGAAGTAAAGAGACGTAACTTCGTCACCTCGCCTGGTTATTGACTCCAACCCAGAATATTACACTGCCCATACCTACGCTCCTTCAAAGGCTGTGCTACTGGCTCCAAAGCATTGCACTTTCAAATACAACAATGAGTAGAGAGGAGTGTTATGTGTGTGTGTATGTGTAAATAAGGGTGTAACGGTAAGTGTATTTGTATTGAACCGTTTCGGTACGGGGGCTTCGGTTCGGTTCGGAGGTGTACCAAACGAGTTTCCACACGGACATATTAAGTAGCGTAACGCACGTTGTGTAAACAATGCACACCGAGGCACAACACACGGCATGCTAGCAGCTAACGGGCTACGATAGACTGACCATACGTCCTCTTTTCACCGGACATGTCCTCTTTTGCGGAGCTGTCAGGGCGGAGTTTCTTAAATGCCTCAAATGTCCGGCATTTTGAGTTAGGGTTGCGTGTATTTTCAATGTACGTTCAGGGTTAAGAAGGGGTTAAAAACAAAACAAATTGTGCGCGCAGCAGCATTGGTGAGGGAGGGGCAGAGACAGAGAGAGAGAGTTATGATAAACGCGCATGCGTCGCCAGGCTCTGCTTTTTATCCATAGATTTATCACATTTAATTTTTTATTATTTATAGCAGGGGTGTCAAAAGTGTGCCCCGGAGGCCATTTGCGGCCCACAGCTAATGTTTTAAAGGCCCACGGCACATTCTAAAAATACTATTAAAATAAACAAAAACATAACAAAAGTGAAATGAAAAAGTTTAAAGGTTAAATGTAATTTAGAAAAAGTTGTAATGTTGACTAATAAAACAAAGCTGTTTTTTTCTTTCAAACTGTCATTGCTCAAAACATAATATTGAATCAAAATCAATATTATTATGAATTATTGACCTATCCAAGGTTCCCATTACTTCACATCAAATATTCCACTAAGAAAAATATTTTTGGTGGAAGATTTTGCAAATTTGGTAAATAAATAACCCCAAAATGTATATTTTGTTGTTTTCTTACTGTACCGAAAATGAACCGAACCGTGACCTCTAAACCGAGGTACGTACCGAACCGAAATTTTTGTGTACCGTTACACCCCTAGTAAATAAATGAACACTGAAATTCAAGTTTTTATTTTATTTATATGTATATGTATATAATAAAATACATATGTATATATATATATATATATATATATATATATATATATATATATATATATATATATATATATATATATATATATATATGTCTTAATAAGGTTATCCAAAAAATAGTGCTCGATACCGTAGTAGAGCGCAATATATGTATGTGTGGGGAAAAAAATCACAAGACTATTTCATCTCTCGAGATGAAATAGTCTTGTGATTTTTTTTCCCACACATACATATATATATATATATATATATATATATATATATATATATATATATATATATATATATATATATATATATATATATATATAATTCACTGAAAGTCAAGTATTTATTTTATTTTTATATATATATATATATATATATATATATATATATATATATATATATATACACACACACACACACCGTATTTTTCGGAGTATAAGTCGAAAAATACGAATACGAATTTTATACGAATATAAAATATTTGTACATTTAAAAACAGACTGTAAAATGTACAAATTCATGTGCGTTACGTGATTTTTTGAATTTGGTGCAGACCACTTCACTGCAAGTGAGATCATTATGATGAATCATATATATATCTATATCTATATCTATATAAGTCGCACCTGCCAAAAATGCATAATAAAGAAGGAAAAAAACATATATAAGTTGCACTGGAGTATAAGTTGCATTTTTTGGGGAAATGTATTTGATAAAAGCCAACAGCAAGAATAGACATTTGAAAGGCAATTTAAAATAAATAAAGAATAGTGAACAACAGGCTGAATAAGTGTACGTTATATGAGGCATAAATAACCAACTGGTATGTTAACGTAACATATTATGGTAAGAGTCATTCAAATAACTATAACATATAGAACATGCTATACGTTTACCAAACAATCTGTCACTCCTAATCGCTAAATCCCATGAAATCTTATACGTCTAATCTCTTGCGTGAATGAGATAAATAATATTATTTGATATTTTACGCTAATGTGTTAATAATTTCACACATAAGTCGCTCCTGAGTATAAGTCGCACCCCCGGCCAAACTATGAAAAAAACTGCGACTTTAGTCTGAAAATTACGGTATATAAGAAATACTTGAATATCTAGCTATAAATATACTCCTCCCGCTTAACCCCACCCACCTCAAAAAAACTATCCCCCGCCCAAATCTCCCGAATTTGGAGGTCTCAAGGTTGGCAAGTATGGCCACAAGTAAACACGGCGATGTGTGCGTTGTGCGGGCGTGTGGCTTTCATCCATATAGGTGGTCCTGGCTGCAGTCAGGATGTGGGAGCAACAACACATCACGGCTCATTAGACGACAAAATTGGGGCAGAAATAAATAAATGTTAGCGAGCGAGGGTTGGGGCCGGGGGGGTGGTATCATAATGACACTCCACTATGTTTAGACCGGAGAAAAGAAAAGGCATCGGGATAAACATCGTCTCGTCCCGGCGAGAGAAACCCCCAAAAGCCACTTTTCCCCTCCCACGTGGGCCATAATGAGAGCCCCGCCGTTCAATTGTTGAATAGTTGAGGCTTCCCTCCCTTTGAGGTGACTGCCTTTAATATAGCAACATGGGCCCATGCACCGCGTCCTCCCCAGCGCCGTTCAAAGCTGTGGCGTGTTGGCGACACGGCTCACATGCATTGCTCCTCACAAGCGCTGCCCTTTGTTTGCTTTATGTTCACCTCCCGCAAATTGTAGGCTTTGTCCATCAGCGCTCCTTATTTCAGGGCCTTTTTTTTCTTTTCTTTGTGTCTGGTCTGGGTGATGCCCCCCAACCTCCCCCCCGGTGTCCAAAATGCGGCATGAGATTCATTTTGCGGCCACGGCTGCATTTATGTGACGTGGGACGCCGCATTGCATTGTGGGTCAAAATCATCACAATAATGCCGTGACGTCTGACTGTATGAAAGGAAAACAGGCCTCGTTCGCACTACACGTCAAGTCCCATGTTTTTGAGACCTGTATCGGATATTTTCATGTCAATGTGAACAGTGCAATTTTGAAGTTTTCATTTCCGACAAGGCTCCTTTTGTATGAAACAAATTGGATATACAGTACAGGCCAAAAGTTTGAACACACCTTCTCATTCAATGTGTTTTCTTTATTTTCATGACTATTTACATTGTAGATTGTCACTGAAGGCATCAAAACTATGAATGAACACATGTGGAGTTATGTACTTAACAAAAAAGGTGAAATAACTGAAAACATGTTTTATATTCTAGTTTCTTCAAAATAGCCACCCTTTGTTTTCCTGATTACTGCTTTGCACACTCTTGGCATTCTCTCCATGAGCTTCAAGAGGTAGTCACCTGAAATGATTTTCACTTCACAGGTGTGCTTGAAGTGAAAAGGGGAACATTATCACAATTTCAGAAGGGTTAAAACCATTAAAAATCAGTTCCCAGTGGCTTATTTTATTTTTCGAAGTTTTTTTCAAAATTTTACCCATCACGCAATATCCCTAAAAAAAGCTTCAAAGTGCCTGATTTTAACCATCGTTATATACACCCGTCCATTTTCCTGTGACGTCACATAGTGATGCCAATACAAACAAACATGGCGGAAAGAACAGCAAGATATAGCGACATTAGCTCGGATTCAGACTCGGATTTCAGCGACTTAAGCGATTCAACAGATTACGCATGTATTGAAACGGATGGTTGTAGTGTGGAGGCAGGTAGCGAAAACGAAATTGAAGAAGAAACTGAAGCTATTGAGCCAGATCGGTTTGAACCGTATGCAAGCGAAACCGACGAAAACGACACGACAGCCAGCGACACGGGAGAAAGCCAGGACGAATTTGGCGATCGCCTTCTAACCAACGATTGGTATGTGTTTGTTTGGCATTAAAGGAAACTAACAACTATGAACTAGGTTTACAGCATATGAAATACATTTGGCAACAACATGCACTTTGAGAGTGCAGACAGCCCAGTTTTCATCAATTAATATATTCTGTAGACATACCCTCATCCGCTCTCTTTTCCTGAAAGCTGATCTGTCCAGTTTTGGAGTTGATGTCAGCAGGCCAGGGAAGCTGAAGTCGATATTCTTCTCTTGATCATCTTCGGTGGCATAAGGGATGGTAGAAGCGGTGTGAGTCAAGACATCCAGGGGGTTTAGCTCGCTCGTCTGCGGGAACAAACTGCCGCCATTGCTTGCCGTGCTACCGAGGTCCTTTGTCCCTGAATTGCTCACACACTCCGGCAGATTTCTTTGACTTTATCGTTGGAAATGCATCTGCTTTGAGTGTCGCAGGATATCCACACATTCTTGCCATCTCTGTCGTAGCATAGCTTTCGTCAGTAAAGTGTGCGGAACAAACGTCCAATTTCTTGCCACTTTCGCATCTTTGGGCCACTGGTGCAACTTGAATCCGTCCCTGTTCGTGTTGTTACACCCTCCGACAACACACCAACGAGGCATGATGTCTCCAAGGTACGGAAAACAGTCGAAAAAAACGGAAAATAACAGAGCTGATTTGACTCGGTGTTTGTAATGTGTTTGAGAAAATGGCAGATTGCTTCCCGATGTGACGTCACAACGTGACGTCATCGCTCCGAGAGCGAATAATAGAAAGGCCTTTAATTCGCCAAAATTCACCCATTTAGAGTTCGGAAATCGGTTAAAAAAATATATGGTCTTTTTTCTGCAACATCAAGGTATATATTGACGCTTACATAGGTCTGGTGATAATGTTCCCCTTTAAAGTGTGTTTTGTGGCAATTCAAGCTTTGACCACAGTGTCAGTTGCTATGTAGAGTGAAACTTTCCACCGTTTTCAGCAGACTGCATTGCAAAATGATTAACCCCCTCTTGTTCTCTCCACGAAATGGAGCCATATGAATCCCGATCAATTTTGGTGAGTGTTTAAAGTTCCCGGGGACCCAGAAGGGTCTCAGTAATTAAAAGTGTTTAAAATAAGTTATATTTTAATATTATTTTACTTTCAATGCTTAAATATATATGGATCAACTTTAGATCTGTCTGTTAACATAAAGTTTCATTTCTTTTGTGTGTTTTACGCCCTTTTTTGTCAAATAAAACCCTGTTTTATATGGCAAAAACACTAAATATGCAATATTTCCCCCAAAAAAACATTCAAAGTGGAATATTTGATTGGAACCTTAAAAAGGTAAATAATTTATAACGCCATTGCTTTTGGTTCATTATTATTTTTTGAGCAATGACAGTTTATAAATAATCAGACTTAAGGTCTTGGGGATCCAAAACGTGTTAAAATGATTTATAATGTATATCAATATAAATTATTTTTACTTTTGACTTTTACATCTATATATTAACTTCAGATCTATCAGTTGATTGTAAGTTTTTGCTTTTATTTATTTTTTTATATTGTGTTTTATGCCCTTTTTGTCAAAGAAATATTGTTATATTTATGGTAAACACAAAAAATATGCATTATTTTTCCCAAAAAAATATTTCAAAGTGGAATATTTGAAGAGCCTTGTATTCATTTGTTATAATCCATCCATCCATTTTCTACCGCTTATTCCCTTTGGGGTTATAATATTATTATTTAAGAAATTAAAAAAAGTAAAGTAAAAAAACTGCCTACATGGCAACTTTGTGTTATTATTTTCAATATTGCAACTTTTTCTCGTTACATAGGATAGGATAGGATAGGACTTTATTGTCATTGCACAAGTACAACGAAACTATGTTTTCAGCACAAACCTGTTCAAGATTAGACAAACAAACAGTGTACAAGATTACAGAACAGGAACGCTGATGGGTCGCCAAAGGCGCACCGTAAAAGATGAGAAAAAGGTAAAACGCTGGGAAAGAAGATGAGTAAAAAAAGATACAATCTAGACTGGGCTCCTAAGGGGGCCTAGTCTGGAGTGGGGAAAAACCTCCATGCAATACACACAACTCGCAACAGAGGGGTGGGGAGTTGGGGCCCTGGAGGTCGACTGCTGCTATGAAGCGCTGCCAGCCGTCCATCACCCAGATGGGAATCAAGCGGTGGTGAAGGCGTGGGGTGGGGGGAGGGTGTGTGTGTGTATACCCATTGTCTTGGGTGTGTTGATGTCGTGTTCATAGGCCTGAAGCCGTTCTGCATGCAAGCAAAAGTTTGACTCCAGGTGTCGTTAAGGAGGGAGGGAGGTCAAAAGCGTCCATCATAGAGGTGTTCTCGAGGATGTTTTCAGAACAGCCTGTTCCTGTTGTTTACAGCGTCAAGGCCATTCGAGGGAGTCAAATCGTAGATTAGGATTGCACCCGTTTGCTCTTTTAGTCCGCTTATGTTTTTTAGTTTTGTGCTAGTAGTCTTTAAATGTGCCGCAGGCCGTAAATAAATTAGCTGCGGGCCAGAAAACGGCCCCCGGGTCGCACTTTGGCCACCCCTACAATAGCGGATGGCGTTCCTCAGGGATCTGTTTGAGATCCATTCATTCTCTAAATACTAAACGCTCCATCCTACAGAGTGAGGACTGTTTCTAATATTTTGGCGACCTTATTGAGCTACACGAGTGCTTCCAGGTATTAGAAGCCCCCCCCCCTTCTACATGACATAAAACGAAAACAATATGCTAACAAGGTGTCCAATATCGATAAACTGATCCAGTGTGCTTATTCCCCGTTAAAAAACATTCTGTGTGATGGGTCAGACACCGTTAAGTGAGCGCGCTGCCTTGTTACAGCGGCTACAAACACCCGTTGGCGCCGCTACACACACGCACACACACACACACACACACACACGTGCGCACACACAGATTGCCCACTTAGCCTTTCGTTTTGCCTGTGCCTCACTTAACCCTGCAGCTACGCTTAGCAGTCATTACACTCAGGGTCAAGTGTGATCCCACTACTTATCCGCATCAGCAACTGACACACACACACACACACACACACACACACACACTACTGTGGCTAATAGGCAATGCCTCCTTCATGCGCCCTGCAATTAGTAATTACAAGTGGTGAAGAGACGTTATTGATGGATGCGCGTCCCATAAAGAGGCTCATAAACACAAATACCGCACACTGTTGTTCCTTGTGGCGTACACACCCAGTGACGCTTGAAGTTCTCATCCTTTGGAGCCATGCAGACATGCCTAAATAGCACGCTTCCACTTCAGACACTGCACTATTGACTGTGTCCTTGCCAGCCATGCCAGTTCACCGCTGCTAATATTACATGTGGTTCTGTTCGCCGCCGTAAAACCTTTATTAACAGTTTGGTTCAAGGAACATTTTTATACGTCATGCAAGCGTTAACATAAGTGAACCCCTATTAGAGTTGCACAATGTAAATGATATCAATTTGGCAGACTATAGCCCTTTTAATACGGTCGTTATCTGGTGATAATGCATGTTGATGACCAGTGTTGGGACTAACACGTTACAAAGTAAATAGTAATCTAACGCGCTATTTTTTATATTCAGTAACTCGGTTACCGTTACTACATGATGCGTTACTGCGTTATTTTGCGTAATTTTATGTAGTATCGGCTAGAAACTGAGAAGATCTGAGTGTGTTTTATTGGAGCGCTGCGGAAGAGGCGACAAGGAAGAGGCGCGCCGCACGCTGTCTGTGTGTATGTGTGTGTGTGTGGGAGGGGGCGTGTCTGTGTTTACTAAGAAGACATGGCGAAGCACCAAAGCCGAGTTTCTTAACAGGGAGATATTCTCACTACTTTTCTTTTGTCGACCACAAAGAAAAGAACATTTTAGTTAAATGTAAGTTGTGTCTTGGATCAACGATCCTATCCTAGCAATTTAAATCTGCTGAAACAGCTGCAAAAGCAACATGTTTTGACGACGCTAGTAAAGAGAGATACACTTCACCTGGATTTTAACGAGGCACTGCACACTGAAGGCTCTGTCAATTCTCTTATATACCGTATTTTTTGGACTATAAGTCTCAGTTTTTTTTCATTGTTTGGCCGGGGGTGCGACTTATACTCAGGAGCGACTTATGTGTGAAATTATTAACACATTTGCGTAAAATATCAAATAATAATATTTAGCTCATTCACGTAAGAGACTAGACGTATAAGATTTCATGGGATTTAGCGATTAGGAGTGACAGATTGTTTGGTAAACGTATAGCATGTTCTATATGTTATAGTTATTTGAATGACTCTTACCATAATATGTTACGTTAACATACCAGTTGGTTATTTATGCCTCATATAACGTACACTTATTCAGCCTGTTGTTCACTATTCTTTATTTATTTTAAATTGCCTTTCAAATGTCTATTTTTGGTGTTGGGTTTTATCAAATACATTTCCCCCAAAAATGCGACTAATATATGTTCTTTTCCTTCTTTATTATGCATTTTCGGCCGGTGCGACTTATACTCCGGAGCGACTTATACTCCGAAAAATACAGTACTGTTGCTCTTTCATTCTAGACTTCTACAGTGTTTGATTATCACATAACTCTAAATGTATAGACTATAAAGTTCACAAACATAAAGTGGGCCAGGCCAATCTTTCCTTATCTCTAAACTAAAACTGGGGAAATGTGTAGAGTGTTCTGGGCTTCACACATGATTTTATTTCAGAATTCCTTGAGAGAGAAAAAAACCCTGGTTAGGCTTTGTGTATGTAGTGTGTGCCTTCCTTGGTTTACAGCTATGTTGTTATTATGCTGTTTGTTACTTATGTATGTTATGTTGCAGCTATTTAAAATAGTTTTGTCAATTTGTTCTGGCCTAAAACAAATTGGCCCTTTGAAACATATCTTTGTCTTTGTGTGTTGTATGTAGACCACATTGCTTAGCAGAGTTCAGTGATGCAAATGCATGTCAAGTTGATCAACAGATTGTATTATTCTCCAGTGCAATAACAGTACTGACATGAAGGCTAAAAGGGCAATAATGGGAGCCTTAAAAAAAAAAAAAGAAGTAACTAAATATTTACTTTTCACAGTAACGCATTACTTTTTGGTGTTAGTAACTGAGTTACTTTTGAAATAAAGTAACTGTAACTAGTTACAGGTTTTCAGTAACTAACCAAACACTGTCAGGGACGGACGCAGAAGGAGATTTTTACAACAAAGTTAGTGATATATCAGATCATAGGTGGGGTTTTTTTACCCTTTGCGTTCATATTTTGCTGTGTTTGTTGCATTTTTGTTGCGTTTTTAAAATATGTCGATCGAGATGGGGTGTGACGTTAATATGTTGTCAATATTAAGTGTTTTATCGTTCATAGTTAATATTGTAAATACCACATTCTTTATTTTCATGTACATTCTGGGTGTCTCATTCATTAAAAACATGTAACATTCCATTCCGTTTCTTAAGACGGTCTGTCATAACGTTTTCAGCATTAAATCAGACATTATTATGAGGTTTTGTATTAGGTTTCCTAAAAATAGATGTACCGGCCCCCAGACACATGTTTTTCTCTAAATTTGGCCCCCCCAGGCAAAATAATTGCCCAGGCATGCTATTCACTGTAGGATCTTGAATGTTAACAAAGATGGGCGGACCAATACAAATATCGACAGTAACGATACCAAGTATAATATCAAAATACGGTCAATACTACAGTGACTATATGGATCTTGACAATGCTAAACTGTAAACTATGGTCAACCTGCACTTCAATGCAGTTTCTATGCCGCTAGACAAACCTCAAACAAAATCTTGTTGACATGTATGACTTATTATGACAATAAAGGAATTGATTGATTTATACTTTTTTTTATTGTCACAAATATATTTTGTTGTTTTTGTTATTGTTTACAATCTCAGGAAATACGTCCATTGGACACATGAGGCAAACAAAAAACACACACAAAGGATTCAAATGAGAGCCAATAGTGGGAAATAATTACAATATTTAATTTATATTTTTATACTTCCAACCTGTGTTTTTGTCTGATCATGATTATAATTATATTATGTTCAATGGTATAGACATTTTGAAGTATTAGTATCAGCAATGATATGATCAATACTGCCCCTGTAACTACTTGGTATCGGATCGATACCCACACTGCAAAAAGTCAGTGTTCAAAAACAAGAAAAAATATACAAAAATGAGGGGTATTTTATTTGAACTAAGCAAAATGATCTGCCAATAGAACAAGAAAATTCGGCTTGTCAAGACTTTCCAAAACAAGTAAAATTAGCTAACCTCAATGAACCCAAAAATACTTTAAAATAAGTATATTCTCACTAATAACAAGTGCACTTTTCTTGGTAGGAAAAAAAGAGACCTTTTTGCTCAATATGTTGAAAAATATTCTTAAATGAAGTAAATATTAGTGCCATTATCTTGACATAATGATATGCGCTCGGCATCATGATTTTTTTTTTCATGCTTGAAATGATTACTTTAAAAAAGTAGTTTTATACTTGTGAGTGTTGATTACACAGCTTTGCAACAGTTGATATTCTAGTTTCAAGCATGTTTTACTCAATATAGGTCATCAAATCTCAGCAACAAGCTGTAATATCTTACTGAGATCATTTAGGATCAAAACCCTTAAAACAAGTAAAACACTCTAAATCTGCTTAGTGAGAAGAATTATCTTATCAGACAGAAAATAAGCAAATATCACCCTTATTTGAGATATTTAATCTTACTTAGATTTCAGTTTTTGTAGTATCACCACAGAAGTGTGGATAGAAACATTTTACAATAGAAATGAACAGTAACTTAACAAGTAGATTAATAATAGTTTTGACAAATAATTCAACTGGGAATGACACAATATGTTACTGCATATGTTTTGTTTTGAAATGCTTCCATTATCTTTTACATGCTAAATAATAAGTTAAAAGTTCAAATTAAAGTGCCAATGATTGTCACACAC
The DNA here is from genome assembly GCF_033978685.3 of Nerophis lumbriciformis. NCBI lineage: Eukaryota > Metazoa > Chordata > Actinopteri > Syngnathiformes > Syngnathidae > Nerophis > Nerophis lumbriciformis. The sequence goes on from NC_084560.2 coordinate 39,072,913, forward strand.
ACACTAGGTGTGGCAAAATTATTCCCTGCATTTGACCCATCACCTTTGGTCACCGCCTGGGAGGTGAGGGGAGCAGTGAGCAGCAGCGGTGGCCGCGCCCGGGAATCATTTTTGGTGATTTAACCCCCAATTCCAACCCTTGATGCTGAGTGCCAAGCAGGGAGGTAATGGGTCCTTATATGGTGTTATAGATTTTAGGCCGTATTGCCCTTCCCTAATCCCTATTATTATTAAATGTAGTTCCATAGTCAACTTGTCATTGCTGTATTAAAACATGTATTAACTGTACAGGCGTTCTTTCTTCATTAACATTTTGAATTGTGTTAAAGTGTAAAAAGAATTTCACCCCTGCCAATCTCAAAGTCCATCTCAACAACAAACTACTGTTGCCATATCAAAACCTTTATGAACTACGCAGGTACACAACATTTTGGAATGCTATGCAAGTGTAAAAATAAGTGAACCGCCTCCATGCGTATATTCTTCTTCTCTTGTTAAGGCTGCTTCTCTTAAGCGGTAGCAAAAAAAAAAAAAGGCCAAAGACAAAGCAAAATGTGCACAAATTATTTTACTGTCCATGCAGCACCATCACCGCCAAAGTTGTTGTGTGTGTGCGGTACTTGACTATAGGACGCTTGAAGAGACAACTCCCTTCACCACAACTCTGCTATCTCTGTGGGAGTTCCACACACACACACACACACACACACACACACACACACACACACACACACACACACACACACACACACACACACACACACACACACACACACACACACACACACACACACACACACACACACAGCAATAAAGACAAAGAGTAATTCATTGTGTTTCAGGCAGATGTGCACATCAGTCATTGGGCTATAAATTAACTGCCATAGTAGTTAGTGTGGCCAGGGTGGCCCCGCCCATGCAGACAGACCCCCCAATAATCATGCCTGGATTATATTTAATACAGAGGTGGGGCACACAAAGCAGCCAAAACCAATGCAGTGCCAAATATTGTTTGATTTTGCCTTGAAATGTATGAATTCTCAGGAATGCATTTATTTTATATTTCACACAAAATTAGGGGTGTAACGGTACGTGTATTTGTATTGAACCGTTTCCGTACGGGGGTTCCGGTTCGGTTCGGAGGTGTACCGAACGAGTTTCCACACGAACATATTAAGCTAAGCTAAAGTCTTAACAAGCTTTGTTCTGCCTGTCTGTCAGTCCTCTACACAGCACCCAGCATTGTCCCACCCACACAACCATCTGATTGGTTACATACAGAGCGGTAACAGCCAATCAGCAGTGCGTATTCAGAGCGCATGTAGTCAGTGCTTAGCGTTTAGCAGGTAATCATCAGGCTGCGGACTCTCCCCAAATTATAATAAACACCTCCCAGTCAACTACTAGTAACATCACTATGAGCCCATTGACCTTCTAGAAATATAAACTGCAGCTCAGCTCGCTCGCAGTCCTGGCTTGAGGTGAAGGCTAATTCGCTTTTAGCGTAACGTTAGCTCATTTTGCGGTGTGTGTTACGGACAGCAAAACCCTGTCTGTCTGTTATTTCACTTGACCTTTTTCTGTGTTGATTGAGCTGTGTTGAAGCAGCAAAAAATTACATTATGTTAAATGAAGAGTTTTTGTCTCTTATAGTTGATATAATAATGTAAGTGCATCATTAAGCCTACATGAACTCCATGGTGTTCAGGGATGAATAGTCTCTCCTATTGCTATTGTACTATTTTTTTCAGCTATAGTTACATTAATCATTAGTAATGCAACAGCCTAGTTTTGAATGGCAGGGTCCCTGCTATCACATGTTGATAAAAATATAACATTTATACAATAAATCAACTACAAGCTTCCCAAATGCTGTAATAAATTAAGCGTGATGAGTTGACTTGAAACTGTTTAATGTTGCACTTTTTATATGTAGAAGAAAAGTTTTGTCATTTTATTTAATCTGAGCAACAACTTGAGGCAGTTTAATGTTGATTAACGTGGGCAGAATTATTATAGTGTTCCCAATGTTAAAAGGATAAAGCCATTGTTTACAAATTTGGTAAATAAATAACCAAAAAATGTATATTTTGTTGTTTTCTTACTGTACCGAAAATGAACCGAACCGTGACCTCTAAACCGAGGTACGTACCGAAACAAAATTTTTGTGTACCATTACACCCCTACACAAAATACATATTATCCTAATATTGTTAAAAAAATGGGTAGAGTACCCCTCAGTGGCAAAATCATTCATTGCAGTTAAACGAGTCAACCGGCTTTATTGCATTGGTAACACTAAATTGGCCCTAGTGTGTGAATGTTGTCTGTCTATCTGTGTTGGCCCTGCGATGAGGTGGCGACTTGTCCAGGGTGTACCCCGCCTTCCGTCCGATTGTAGCTGAGATAGGCTCCAGCACCCCCGCGACCCCGAAGGGAATAAGCGGTAGAAAATGGATGAATGGATGGATGATAACTAGAAGAGGCAATTCCTGAAGGAATTGCGTGTGAATGCTGAAGTTGAAGTGAAATGCTGACAGAATGTAGTATGGATGTAAGAATAGTTTGAATGTTGGAATGGTTTGAATGTTGAAAAGCTGACCCTGAACTGAAATGCTAATGGAAACGTAGGATGAATATAGAAATGGTTGAAATGTTGAAATCGTTTAAACGCTGAAATAGTTTGAATGTTGGAATGGTTTGAATATTGAAGAGTTTGAATTTCCAGAGAAACCGGAATTTGGTTTGGAACTTGGGAAAGTGTTAGTTTGAATGTCCAGGATGAGTGAAATGTGTTGATGATGGAATGGTTTGAATAGGGTGAAAAATGTGGGAATTGGGCAACTTGGAAAAATGTCCCATTCATTTCAATGGGAACTTCCTGGAAATTTAGGGATTTTGGGAAAAGCGGGATTTTTTGAAAATCATTAGGAACATGCATGTCCTGAATGAGCTGAATTGGTTGGTGTTGGAATTGTTTAAATCGGTCAAGAAACGTTGAATTAGTAACAGTTTTTAATTAAGAAATTCCTTGTATTTTGGGAAAACAGAAACATTTTCTAGTTCCTTAACCAACTTGGTTTTTGTCCTGAATATGAGTGTTTTGACGGTGGAACGGTTGAAATGGGTTGAAAAATGTGAAAGGAGTAGTCGAACTTAAGGGTGGAAATAGGTTACGAAAAAAGGGGAATTCCTGGAAATGCATTGAATGTGGAAAAATGGTAGTTTGAATGTCCAGGATGAGTTGAATGTGTTGAAGGTGGAATGGGTTGAAGAATGTGGGAATTGTGGGAGTTTGAAAAATGGCCAGTTCATTTTGAATGGGGAAAATGCAAAAAAAAATAAAAAAAAATAAAAAAATTATGGGAAATCCGGGAATATTTTTTAGAATTGTTGAAGTAGAGCACACCATTTCTGAACAGGCTGAATATTTTGAAGTTGGAACATTTTGAATCAGATGAAAAATGTGGGAATTGTGGAACTTTGAAGAATGTCCCATTGATTTCAATGGGAATTTCAGAAAAAATTGGGAATTTCGGCTAAAGTGGGACTTTTTTTGAAAATGGTAAAAAACTTGAATGGTCTGAATGAGTTGAAATGGTTGGTGTTGACCTTTTGGCATTGGAAATGGTATTATGGCATTCCTGGAATTTCGTAAAAAAACAGGAATTTTTACAGTTCAAAAATAGGGCTTATGGAATTTTTGCATTACAGCTAGGAAATAGGGCTTTGGAAAAGCAGGAATTCTGGAAAATCCTGGAATTTTTTGGAACTTGGATAAAATGATACTTTGAATTTCCAGAATGGACGGTATGTGTTGAAGGTGGAATGGTTTAAATAGGTTGAAAAATGTGGAAATGGTGAAAGTTTGAAAAATGGCCAATTCATTTTGAATGGGGAAAAATATCCCGGAAAACCTGGAATTCTTGTAAATCTGGAAATTTTTGGAATTTGTCAAGGGAAAGTCCGCGATTCCCGAATAGGCTGAAGTTGAAGTTGGAACGGTTTGAATTGGATGAAAAATGTGGAAGGTAAAGGGCGCCAAAATCTGGAGAAGAAGGATAATAAGTTGAAGTTGAATAGATGTATTAATTTTGGTGTAGAATGCTTTGGAGCATTCACACAATAATAACTAGAAAATTCCCGCTGAAATTTTGATGGGCCTGCTATCTGTACCCTGGACTTCTGGAAGCCGCCGTACTTTTAAGATGGTTTTGAGTGTCTGAATCCGTGAGTTTTAGGTGTAACTGTACAAAATTAGCTATAGAGCTCTGAGGTCCGAGAGCCAGCTCCAGCTCGTGGTGCCCAAGACCAGACTTAAATCCAGGGGAGACAGGGCCTTCTCTGTGGTCGGCCCTAAATTCTGGAACACTCTGCCCCTCCATGTTCAAACTGCTCCCACAGTGGAGTGTTTTAAGTCTCGTCTTAAAGGGGAACATTATCACAATTTCAGAAGGGTTAAAACCATTAAAAATCAGTTCCCAGTGGCTTATTTTATTTTTCGAAGTTTTTTTCAAAATTTTACCCATCACGCAATATCCCTAAAAAAAGCTTCTAAGGGCCTGATTTTAACCATCGTTATATACACCCGTCCATTTTCCTGTGACGTCACACAGTGATGCCAACACAAACAAACATGGCGCATAGAACAGCAAGCTATAGCGACATTAGCTCGGATTCAGACTCGGATTTCAGCAATCGTCTTCTAACCAACGATTGGTATGTGTTTGTTTGGCATTAAAGGAAACTAACAACTATGAACTAGGTTAACAGCATATGAAATACATTTGGCAACAACATGCACTTTGAGAGTGCAGACAGCCCAATTTTCATCAATTAATATATTCTGTAGACATACCCTCATCCGCTCTCTTTTCCTGAAAGCTGATCTGTCCAGTTTTGGAGTTGATGTCAGCAGGCCAGGGAAGCTGAGGTCGATATTCTTCTCTTGATCATCTTCGGTGGCATAAGGGACGGTGTGAGCCAAGACATCCAGGGGGTTTAGCTCGCTCGTCTGCGGGAACAAACTGCCGCCATTGCTTGCCGTGCTAGCGAGGTCCTTTGTCCCTGAATTGCTCACACACTCCGGCAGATTCAATGGGGGTCTGGCGGCAGATTTCTTTGACTTTATCGTTGGAAATGCATCTGCTTTGAGTGTCGCAGGATATCCACACATTCTTGCCATCTCTGTCGTAGCATAGCTTTCGTCGGTAAAGTGTGCGGAACAAACGTCCAATTTTCTTGCCACTTTCGCATCTTTTGGGCCACTGGTGCAACTTGAATCCGTCCCTGTTCGTGTTGTTACACCCTCCGACAACACACCGACGAGGCATGATGTCTCCAAGGTACGGAAAACAGTCGAAAAAACGGAAAATAACAGAGCTGATTTGACTCGGTGTTTGAGAAAATGGCGGATTGCTTCCCGATATGACGTCACGTTGTGACGTCATCGCTCCGAGAGCGAATAATAGAAAGGCGTTTAATTTGCCAAAATTCATTCATTTAGAGTTCGGAAATCGGTTACAAAAATATATGGTCTTTTTTCTGCAACATCAAGGTATATATTGACGCTTACATAGGTCTGGTGATAATGTTCCCCTTTAAGACCCACTTTTATTTTTTGGCTTTTAACACTACGTGAGTTGTGTGGTCCTCTGTTGTCCTCTGTGTTTTTTATAAATGTTGATTTCTATTTACTGTTTTAATTTGTTTTACCCTTTAAAATCGTTTTTAATCATATTTATTTTTATATTGTTTTTATATTTATTTATTTTTTGTTTTTATTCAGTCATTGGTGGAGCTAAGGATAATATTTGAATATTGTTTTTAATATTGTTGTGCAGCAATTTGGAAACATTTTTTGTTGTTTAAATGTGCTATATAAATAAAGTGGATTGAATTGGATAGAGCTAGCCTAAAACATTAGCATGTTTACATTAAAACGTAACACTTAGCATGTGTGCTAACAACGGCATGCTAACAGTTAACATGTCTCACATATCAAGTAACACGGCTGTAAGGTGTAGAGGAAAAAAGTGAAAAAACTGCAAAAAAAATGTTAGCATGCTAATATTAGCTTGCTAGCATGCTAACAGTTAACAAGTGTAACGTACCAAGTTATTTGACTCTGGGGCAAACAAAAGCAAATTTAACTATAAAAAAAATATCAGTGGGCTTGTGTGTAAAGTAGACGAGTGTGTGAACAAAATGAGACGTTGAGCACCGAGCTACGTGAAAGAATGGCTGAGCTACAAGAGGTCATCTCGTCTTTTTGGCGTTTGTCTCAGAGCAGTCGTCCATTAAAAGGGTATGTCCCCATTAAATTGGCCCTTTTTTTATTTTTATTGGTGAATAGCGTCACCATCGTAACACCAAATGTTCCCAACTTAAAGCGAGACCTTTCCGATGATATGACATGTGGAGGTACGTTGGCCGAGCCGGCTCGTATTAATCCTAAGAAAAACGTGCGGAACTATAATAATAAAAGTTGAAGTATTAGGAATAATATGGGCTGCTTGCATTGCAGCAGGCCCATAATAATGGCTAACTTCAAAATACAGTAGCGCTGTAGGCCTAATAATTCATCAAAAATAAGGCAGAGGTTTTATTCAACAAGTATATTTAATACAGTGGTCCTTAACCTTGTTGGAGGTAGCGAACCCCAGCAGTTTCATATCATAACACTTTAGTATGGGAACATATTCTAAGTAACAAAGACTTAATTTAGAGTTATTTGGACACTAGGGGAACATATTCTAAGTAACAAAGACTTAATTTACAGTTATTTGGACACTAAGGGAACATATTCTAAGTAACAAAGACTTAATTTAGAGTTATTTGGACACTAAGGGAACATATTCTAAGTAATAAAGACTTAATTTAGAGTTATTTGGACACCAGGAACATATTCTAAATAATAAAGACTTAATTTAGAGTTATTTGGACACTAAGGGAACATATTCTAAGTAATAAAGACTTAATTTAGAGTTATTTGGACACTAGGGGAACATATTCTAAGGAATAAAGACTTAATTTAGAGTTATTTGGACACTAGGGGAACATATTCTAAGGAATAAAGACTTAATTTAGAGCTTTTTGGACACTAGGGGAACATATTCTAAGTAATAAAGACTTAATTTAGAGTTATTTGGACACTAAGGGAACATATTCTAAGTAATAAAGACTTAATTTAGAGTTATTTGGACACTAGGGGAACATATTCTAAGTAATAAAGACTTAATTTAGAGTTATTTGGACACTAGGGGAACATATTCTAAGGAATAAAGACTTAATTTAGAGTTATTTGGACACTAAGGGGAACATATTCTAAGTAATAAAGACTTAATTTAGAGTTATTTGGACACTAGGGGGAACATATTCTAAGTAATAAAGACTTAATTTAGAGTTATTTGGACACTAGGGGAACATATTCTAAGTAATAAAGACTTAATTTAGAGTTATTTGGACACTAAGGGAACATATTCTAAGTAACACAGACTTAATTTAGAGTTATTTGGACACTAAGGGAACATATTCTAAATAACAAAGACTTAATTTAGAGTTATTTGGACACTAGGGGAACATATTCTAAGTAATAAAGACTTAATTTAGAGTTATTTGGACACTAAGGGAACATATTCTAGGTAACAAAGACTTAATTTAGAGTTATTTGGACACTAGGGGAACAAATTCTAAGTAATAAAGACTTAAGTTAGAGTTATTTGGACACTAGGGGAACATATTCTAAGTACTAAATACTTAATTTAGAGTTATTTGGACACAAGGGGAACATATTCTAAGTAATAAAGACTTAATTTAGAGTTATTTGGACACTAGGGGGAACATATTCTAAGTAATAAAGACTTAATTTAGAGTTATTTGGACACTAGGGGGAACATATTCTAAGTAATAAAGACTTAATTTAGAGTTATTTGGACACTAGGGGGAACATATTCTAAGTAATAAAGACTTAATTTAGAGTTATTTGGACACTAGGGGAACATATTTTAAGTAACAAAGACTTAATTTAGAGTTATTTGTACACTAGGGGAACATATTCTAAGTACTAAAGACTTAATTTGGAGTTATTTGGACACTAGGGGAACATATTCTAAGTAATAAAGACTTAATTTAGAGTTATTTGGACACTAGGGGAACATATTCTAAGGAATAAAGACTTAATTTAGAGTTATTTGGACACTAGGAGAACATATTCTAAGTAATAAAGACTTAATTTAGCGTTATTTGGACACTAAGGGAACATATTCTAAGTAACAAAGACTTAATTTAGAGTTATTTGGATACTAAGGGAACATATTCTAAGTAACAAAGACTTAATTTAGAGTTATTTGGACACTAGGGGAACATATTCTAAGTAATAAAGACTTAATTTAGAGTTGTTTGGACACTAGGGGAACATATTCTAAGTAATAAAGACTTAATTTAGAGTTATTTGGACACTAGGAACATATTGTAAGTAATAAAGACTTAATTTAGAGTTATTTGGACACTAGGGGGAACATATTCTAAGTAATAAAGACTTAATTTAGAGTTATTTGGACACTAGGGGAACATATTCTAAGTAATAAAGACTTAATTTAGAGTTATTTGGACACTAGGGGAACATATTCTAAGTAATAAAGACTTAATTTAGCGTTATTTGGACACTAAGGGAACATATTCTAAGTAACAAAGACTTAATTTAGAGTTATTTGGACACTAGGGGGAACATATTCTAAGTAATAAAGACTTAATTTAGAGTTATTTGGACACTAGGGGAACATATTCTAAGTAATAAAGACTTAATTTAGAGTTATTTGGACACAAAGGGGAACATATTCTAAGTAATAAAGACTTAATTTAGAGTTATTTGGACACTAAGGGAACATATTCTAAGTAACAAAGACTTAATTTAGAGTTGTTTGGACACTAGGGGAACATATAAGTAATAAAGACTTAATTTAGAGTTATTTGGACACTAGGAGAACATATTCTAAGTAATAAAGACTTAATTTAGAGTTGTTTGAACACTAGGAGAACATATAAGTAATAAAGACTTAATTTAGAGTTATTTGGACACTAGGGGAACATATTCTAAGTAATAAAGACTTAATTTAGAGTTATTTGGACACTAGGGGAACATATTCTAAGTAACAAAGACTTAATTTAGAGTTATTTGGACACTAGGAACATATTGTAAGTAATAAAGACTTAATTTAGAGTTATTTGGACACTAGGGGGAACATATTGTAAGTAATAAAGACTTAATTTAGAGTTATTTGGACACTAAGGGAACATATTCTAAGTAATAAAGACTTAATTTAGAGTTATTTGGACACTAGGGGAACATATTCTAAGGAATAAAGACTTAATTTAGAGTTATTTGGACACTAGGGGAACATATTCTAAGGAATAAAGACTTCATTTAGAGTTATTTGGACACTAGGGGAACATATTCTAAGGAATAAAGACTTAATTTAGAGTTATTTGGACACTAGGGGAACATATTCTAAGGAATAAAGACTTCATTTAGAGTTATTTGGACACTAGGGGAACATATTCTAAGTAACAAAGACTTAATTTAGAGTTATTTGGACACTAGGGGAACATATTCTAAGTACTAAAGACTTAATTTGGAGTTATTTGGTTAGGGTTAGGGTCAGGGTTAGAGGGTTAGGGTTATAATAAGGCCATGCCGAATAAGGAATTAATAAATACTTAATAATGACTAGTTAAGAGCCAATATGTTACTAATTTGCATGTTAATAAGAAACTAATTAATGGTGAATATGTTCCCCATACTAAAGTGTTACCATGTTTTATTACTGGTGCACAAAATGAAGCGTGCATGAACATCACCTTGTTCAAACAACAAAACCAACACAGTGCATAAACTCACAACAAATGACACACCTGCAAATCAGTCTGACTTCTGCTGTTGCCGTATCCGTAATACGCCGATAGGGAGAAGTTTTTATTTACACGATGAGTCGGGTGTGTCTTGACCTCCGCCGAACCCCTAGAGTTCGATGGAACCCAGGTTAAGAACCATCCATCCATTCATCCATTTTCTACCGCTTACTCCCTTTGGGGTCGTGGGGGGCGCTGGAGCCAATCTCAGCTACAATCGGGCGGAAGGCGGGGTACAACCCTGGACAAGTCGCCACTTCATCGCAGGGCCAACACAGATAGACAGACAACATTCACACTCACATTCATACACTAGGGCCAATTTAGTGTTGCCAATCAACCTATCCCCAGGTGCATGTCTTTGGAAGTGGGAGGAAGCCGGAGTACCCGGAGGGAACCCACACAGTCACGGGGAGAACATGCAAACTCCACACAGAAAGATCCCGAGCCCAGGATTGAACCCAAGACTAGTCAGGACCTTCGTATTGTGAGGCAGATGCACTAACCCCTCTGCCACCGTGCTGCCCAGGTTAAGAACCACTGATTTAACCTACACACGGTTTGAACAGGAGCACTGTTGGAATATAAGAAAATAAAACACTGTACTTTAAGTGATTCTTTGTCGTACCACTAGGTGGAGTCCGTGTACCACAGTTTGAGAATCACCGTTTTAATACATTGTTCTATTAGTGTTTCTTGACCCATATTTGGGCCTTGAGTGCGATTGGGGCCGGAAAACATGCGTTCTGGATGACGTCACTTCCTGTCAACTTGTTTTACGGCAGTTTATGTTCGTGCATAACCATCACTGTTACCACGGCCCTAAAAATGTTAATAAATTAGGCATAATAATGTGTTAATTCCATGACTATATATATCGATATCGGTTGATATCGGTATCGGTGATTAAGAGTTGGACAATATCGGAATACCGGCAAAAAAGCCATTATCCCTAGTTTTTAAGGATTAAAATCAGGGGCGCCGCTAGGGATTTTGGGCCCCATGAAAAGAATCTTTACAGGGCCCCCAACACAGTGTCATTATTTTTTCTGTATTATAATTTCATCATCATTAGGGGCCTCTCTGGGCCCCCCTCCATCATGGGCCCCTACAATCCGTCTCCTTTACCCCCCCTTTTCGGCGCCCCTGATTAAAATCATTAAGTTACACAACCAAATTGATATATATTCATGTAGACTGTATTGTTAAATGTTTGCATGTTATAGTAACAGCCTTATTTATTATCATTTGTTTAGTATTTTTAAGCCAATTCTTTTTTGCCTAGTCATAAACAAGTCCGTTTTACTTTATGGTACTCCAGCGCCTTCTACTGGTGGATCAAGGTAACAGCACCCTCACTACAATTGGTAGAAATCTTTTATTTTTCCTTCCAAACCAAAAAAAATAAAATAGATTCACATTGATGGCTGTTGCAATGTCATACAAACAAAGGGGCAACGTTTATACATACGACACAAAAGAAGGAACTTTATCCTAAAAGCACATTTGATATTTAAAGTATTTTTTTAAAATATCAAGACCAGAAAAAGGGGGGTCAGTAAAAAGAGGCACTGTAGGAAGTGTAAAGCCTTCCTTCAAAATAAAACATTCCTGGAGAATTAGGGCCATTTTAAACAGGGAAATATTTCATGTTAGTGCTTTTATATTACAGTATTCCACTGGAGATTTCTTAGCGGTCAACAAAAGACCACGTCAAAGATGGAGACGGGGACTTGACAATGCCTCTAAAACAGGGGTGTCAAACTCTATTTCATTGAGGGCCACATTGTAGTAATGGCTGCCTTCACAGGGCCGCTTTTTTATTAATTAAAATGATGCATGCGGCACCTGTGATTAAATCATAGGTTGATTGGCAACACTAAATTGGCCCTAGTGTGTGAATGTGAGTGTGAATGTTGTCTATCTGTGTTGGCCCTGTGATGAGCTGGCGACTTGTCCAGGGTGTACCCCGCCTTCCGCCCGAATGCAGCTGAGATAGGCTCCAGCACCCCCCGCGACCCCAAAAGGGACAAGCGGTACAAAATGGATGTGTACCAGTAATCACCTCATATTACATTATTGCTTATGCACTTATTAGATTTTTTCACGTACAAATCATACGTAAAAGGTGACAAGCAAATATTCAACTGTTTATTTTTATCTTTACTACCTAGAGGTTCGGTGAGTCGGGCTCAGGGGTTCGTCGGAGGTCAAGACACACCCGACTCATCGTGTAAATAAAAACTTCTCCCTATCGGCGTATTACAGATACGGCAACAGCAGAAGTCAGACTGATTTGCAGGTGTGTAATTTGTTGTGAGTTTATGCACTGTGTTGGTTTTGTTGTTTGAACAAGGTGATGTTCATGCACGGTTCATTTTGTGCACCACTAAAAAAACATGTTAACACTTTAGTATGGGGAACATATTCATCATTAATTAGTTGCTTATCAACATGCAAATTAGTAACATATTGGCTCTTAACTAGTCATTATTAAGTACTTATTAATGGCCTCATTATAACCCTAACCCTCTAACCCTGACCCTAACCCTAACCAAATAACTCTAAATTAAGTCTTTGTTACTTAGAATATGTTCCCCATGCTAAAGTGCTACCAAAAACATAATTTTGTCTTCAATTTGAAAAAAAAACATTTTATTTTTCACTAAAGAAGGGTTCGGTGAATGCACATATGAAACTGCTGGGGTTCAGTACCTCCAACAAGGTTAAGAACCACTGCACTATATGTAATATTTGGCATGATTAGATAACGTTTAAAAGATACGCATTTTTTCCTGTCAAAATCGAAATAAGTATTTTTATTTAGTAAAAAAAAAAAAAAAAGTATTTTATTAACACACTTTTCCCAGGCCACATACAATGATGTGGCGGGCCAATACTGGCCCCCAGGCCTTGAGTTTGACACCTGTGCTCTAAAACCTGCATTCTAATTGACAGCCAACAGGGGGCGACATTAATTATTATTAAATATCCCCCGACTCAGTCCATTTACGGTAAACCATCCTTTATTGCTGTTAATTGGTTCTGGGCCTGACTGTGGCAAATACCGTATTTTTCGGACTATAAGTCGCAGTTTTTTTCATAGTTTAGCCGACTTATACTCAGGAGCGACTTATGTGTGAAATGATTAACACATTAGCGTAAAATATCAAATAATATTATTTATCTCATTCACGTAAGACACTAGAGCAGGGGTCGGCAACCCGCGGCTCTAGAGCCGCATGCGGCTCTTTAGCGCCGCCCTAGTGGCTCTCTGGAGCTTTTTTAAAAATGTATGAAAATTGGCAAAAGATGAGGGGGAAAAAATATATATTCTGTTTTAATAGGAGGACAAACATGACACAAGCCTCACTGTTTATATTAAACATGCTTCACTGAGTTTGAGTATTTGGCGAGCGCCGCTTTGTCCTACTAATTTTGGCGGTCCTTGAACCCACCTTAGTTTGTTTACATGTATAACTTTCTCTGACTTTCTAGGACGTGTTTTATGCCACTTCTTTTTCTGTCTCATTTTGTCCACCAAACTTTTAACGTTGTGCATGAAAGGTGAGTTTTGTTGATGTTATTGACTTGTGTGGAGTGCTAATCAGACATATTTGGTCACTGCATGACTGCAAGCTAATCGATGCTAATATGCTATTTAGGCTAGCTATATGTACATATTGCATCTTTATGCCTCATTTGTAGCTATATTTGAGCTCATTTAGTTTCCTTTAAGTCCTCTTAATTCAATTTATATCTCATGACACACTATCTGTATGTAATATGGCTTTTAATTTTTTGCGGCTCCAGACAGATTTGTTTTTGTATTTTTGGTCCAATATGGCTCTTTCAACATTTTGGGTTGCCGACCCCTGGACTAGACGTATAAGATTTCATGGGATTTAGCGATTAGGAGTGACAGATTGTTTGGTAAACGTATAGCATGTTCTATATGTTATAGTTATTTGAATGACTCTTACCATAATATGTTACGTTAACATACCAGTTGGTTATTTATGCCTCATATAACGTACACTTATTCAGCCTGTTGTTCACTATTCTTTATTTATTTTAAATTGCCTTTCTAATGTCTATTCTTGGTGTTGGCTTTTATCAAATACATTTCCCCAAAAAATGCGACTTATAGTCCAAAAAATACGGTAAATCTCTGGAATTAGTCATTATTAATCTAATATTTTCAGAGCTACATGTGTACAACCTTTTTTCCCTCTAGACATGAACTAACACCCACATGTTTAATCCAATAGTAATGCTTCCTGAGGCTGAACAGCACCCTTTGACTGTGGCCCATGCGACTGTACTATTGATATTTTGACTTCATTTAGACATTTTTATGTGGTGTGGCGATGGACGACCAAATCAGCATTTCTCTCATACAAGCCTATTTATGGAACCTTTAACTTTCAAAAGGATGTGGTTTTAAAAAAAGAAAAAATATAAAAAAACAAAAGGATCCAAGTTATCCTGAGTTTGAAAAGCATAAATAGAATGTGGCCTGGAGAGATGACGCCGGTCCTCCTTTGTGTCGTTTCTTGTACAAGTCAGTGGGAGCAGCACTACCAGAGATGCTAGTATCCTTGGAGTCCATTGTACACCTTCTGTACAGAGCCTTGCTTCAGGAGATCTCGTATACCTGCGGCAACACCGGTGTCAAACAACATATCACAACCTCATGTTATTAAAGAGCCTCACCCTTTTTCTGCTTCTCGTCCAGCTGCGTCTGAGGGAACTCCACGTCGAAGGTGATGATGAGGGAGCCTCGGATGTTGATGTTGTCGAAGTTGGGCAGGCCCTCGCCTTTCTTCCACATCCTGGCACCGGGCTTGGTCACCTTGTCTCGCATGATTTGCACCTGATGGACAACGGTAAATACTTTTTACTTTTGTAATAGTGTTGATAAGTAGACACCGATAGATGTAAAAACAATCATTCTGCGGGCATGACAATATTTGATACTCTTATCTAAAAGGGATGAGTAGCGTTCACATTTCAACCCATGCGGTACTAATTCATGGTACCTGGGAATCGACACCGGTAACCAGTTTGTGTGTGTTAATAAATGTTAATAGTTTGATAGTAAAATTTTATTTTTTTTAGGGATGTCCGATAATATCAGACTGCTGATATTAATGGCTGATAAATGCTTAAAAATGTAATATCGGAAATTATCGGTATCGGTTTGAAAAAGTAACATTTATGACTTTTTAAAACATCGCTGTGTACATGGACGTAGGGAGAAGTACAGAGCGCCAATAAACCTTAAAGGCACTGCCTTTGCATGCCGGCCCAGTCACATAATATCTACGGCTTTTCATAAAAGCCGTAGCTGGTGCAAGGCATACTTGGTCAACAGCCATACAGGTCACACTGAGGGTGGCCGTATAAACAACTTTAACACTGTTACAAATATGCGCCACACTGTGAACCCACACCAAACAAGAATGACAAACACATTTCGGGAGAACATCCGCACCGTAACACAACATAAACACAACAGAACAAATACCCAGAACCCCTTGCAGCACTAACTCTTCCGGGACGCTACAATATACACCCCCGCTACCCCCTATTCCCCCCCCTAACCCCACCCACCTCAACCTCCTCATGCTCTCTCAGGGAGAGCATGTCCTAAATTCCAAGCTGCTGTTTTGAGGCATGTTAAAAAAAATAATGCACTTTGTGACTTCAATAATAAATATGGCAGTGCCATGTTGGCATTTTTTTTCCATAACTTGAGTTGATTTATTTTGGAAAACCTTGTCACATTGTTTAATGCATCCAGCGGGGCATCGCAACAAAATTAGGCATAATAATGTGTTAATTCCACGACTGTATATATCGGTATCGGTTGATATCGGAATTGGTAATTAAGAGATGGACAATATCGGATATCGGCAAAAAAGCCATTATCGGACATCTCTAATGTGTATGTAAAAAATGAGCTGATTGAGATAAGTGTGCTGTCCAATTGTTACATCTGGTTTTCTTCAATTACACTTCCAAAACATCAGTTCTGTATAGGCTATGTATCGTATGTTATCTAACTAAGAAGTTTTTCAGGATGAGCAACGTGTTATGTTGCACCCTACAAAGTGTTTATACTGTAACTATTGTGCTTATCACACACACCAGCTGTTTTGACTGCAACATTCATCTTTGTTGTACTTTTCATTACCAAATGTGAGGGTGTTGAAATGGCCATGTAAACTCGCTAATGCTAACATTAGCCTGTCTATGGCGAATCCAATGTAAATTAGCATTGGAGCCTTCGTTTACATTCAAGCAGTTTCTACTGACTTGCTTTGTTGCTGTTGAAAATCAACATAGAAATATGGCATTGTTTTATTTTACGTGAATCGATACCCTGTAGTACCGGCAGAATTTGGTCGGTGCCTATAAAAGTACCGACTTCTGAACCAATCCCTACTTTCCTGACAGAGCTGCTGCGCTAGTTTTTAGTATTGATTATAATGTCCATAACGCTCTCATACATGCGGAAAATCTGCCTTTCTTTGCCTGGAAAAAACCCTAAAAACACAGATAAAAAGTGTGTAGAATCCATGTACCAGTAATTCTGCCATGCTTTTATTTTGAAGTGCATTGTGCATTGAACAGGAAGTCTGTGTGTGCTTTTTTTAATTAGACAGCAGTTGTGGTACCAAGTGATATTGATGTACAACATCTTGACAAACCAAATTTTATAGGAATCACTCCTTTGGCTCTCAAACTTGTGTCGACAAAAGGCTTAGACTTCCTTTGTATTGTCATTCAAATTTGAACTTTACAGTACAAATAAGAACAACATTTTGTTGCATTAGCTCATGGTAGTGCAGGATAAAAAATCAGTAAGGTGGGTTCCAAAAGGTAAGGGAAGCATGAGAGTACCTTGTGTCCATCCAAGTGGACAATGTCCATCTGGAAGCCCACCATGGCCTCCACCAGGGAGATGGTGACGTTGGTGTAGAGGTCATCTCCTCTACGCTCAAACACTCGGTGTCTACAAAAGACAAACATCTCATTAGCATAACCCCACAACACATTGCCTATAGTGGGCTCCTACTTTAGCACTTTGATGCGGAAGCGCAGATCTCCAGGTTCTCCGTCGACGTGAGGTTCTCCTGCAGGCATTTATCTTCTTTTAAAAACGTACATACTAGAGATGTCCGATAATAACTTTTTTGCCGATATCCGATATTGTCCAACTCTTACCGTATTTTTCGGACTTTAAGTCGCAGTTATTTTTCATAGTTTGGCCGGGGGTGCGACTTATACTCAGGAGCGACTTATGTGTGAAATGATTAACACATAAAATATCAAATAATATTATTTATCTCATTCACGTAAGAGACTAGACGTATAAGATTTCATGGGATTTAGCGATTAGGAGTGACAGATTGTTTGGTAAACATATAGCATGTTCTATATGTTATAGTTATTTGAATGACTCTTACCATAATATGTTACGTTAACATACCAGTTGGTTATTTATGCCTCATATAACGTACACTTATTCAGCCTGTTGTTCACTATTCTTTATTTATTTTAAATTGCCTTTCAAATGTCTATTCTTGGTGTTGGCTTTTATCAAATACATTTCCCCAAGAAATGCGACTTATACTCCAGTGCGACTTACCGGTATATGTTTTTTCCCTTCTTTATTATACATTTTCGGCCGGTGCGACTTATACTCCGAAAAATACGGTAATTACCGATTCCGATATCAACCGATACCGATATATACAGTCGTGGAATAAACACATTATTATGCCTAATTTTTTTGTGATGCTGGATGCATTAAACAATGTAACTTTACCATGAATTGATTAACGTGGACCCCGACTTAAACAAGTTGAAAAACTTATTGGGTGTTACCATTTAGTTGTCAATTGTACGGAATATGTACTGTACTGTGCAATCTACTAATAAAAGTCTCAATCAATCAATCAAAAACAAGGTTTTCCAAAATAAGAACAACTTCAACTTCAGTTATAGAAAAAAATGCCAACATGGCACTGCCATATTTATTATTGAAGTCACAAAGTGCATTATTTTTTTTAACATGCCTCAAAACAGCAGCTTGGAATTTGGGACACGCTCTCCCTGAGATAATCCTGATACCCATTACAACTATGGGAAATACTATACTTTGACTTTCACAAAGTGCATTTTTTTTTTTTTAAACATGCCTCAAAACAGCAGCTACAAAAACAATGAAGGCACACAGCTTCAGTCCAGAGTATACTAGAGCATACTTGCCAACCTTGAGACCTCTGAATTCGGGAGATGGGGGGGGGTACTGGGTATTTGTTCTGTTGTGTTACGGTGCGGGCGTTCTCCCGAAATGTGTCTGTCATTCTTGTTTGGTGTGGGTTCTTAGTGTGGCGCATATTAGTAACAGTGTTAAAAGTTGTTTATACGGCCACCCTCAGTGTGACCTGTATGGCTGTTGACCAAGTATGCATTGCATTCACTTATGAGTGTGTAAAAGCCGCATAGATTATGTGACTGGAGGAAAAGCGGACGTGACGACAGGTTGTAGAGGACGTTAAAGGCACGCCCCCAATAATGTTGTCCGGGTGGAAATCGGGAGAAATTCAGGAGAATGGATGCCCCTGCAGATTTTGGGGAGAGGCACTGAAATTCGGGAGTCTCCCGGGAAAATCGGAAGGTTGAAACCAATACAGATAATTTCCGATATTACATTTTAAAGCATTTATCGGTCGATATTATCGGACATACATTTAAAACGAAACAAGCGGTCGACAGCGCTTACCTTCTCCGATGAATGGGTACTCCATCTCATCTCTCACCCCTTGTTCGATTTCCACCTCCAAGGTTCTCTCCTCATTCACCAGCCTGAGGTGTTGAAAAACAACAACACGTGCCACACATAACTCACAAAGTTCATGGACTTCACCTTCAACTCCTGCCTCATCAATAGGCATTGGCAGGACTTTGACAAGAGCGATATTAAAAGACAACAGCATAACGTAGCGTTGGACATTCTGCGCTGCACTTCAAGCTAACTGAGACTTCTATCTGCTATCAATGTGTTCAAAGTGGAGATGAACTCTCGTGATTCGAGAAGCGCTTCAGCTTCTTTTTTTTTTCTAACTATTTTGTCCTGTCCAGCCACTCAGGCAAATAATTTGTTGATGTAGATGCCCATATCTGCTGTAAATATTTATTTAGAAAAGAGAAGTATGGGATACTTTTCTTGTTGCCTTATTTGTATTTGACTTTATTAAATGGATTTACATTATTATTATTTAGTTCAGCCGGGCCGGAGCAGGAGGGGATAGAAAGAACAAAAGGGGGGAAATTGTGGGGACAAAAGTGGGATAAGACAGACAGACAAGAACAACATCAGCAAATAGGATATGTACAAATATGATAGTAAAAGTGATATAAAATAAGCAGTTAGTGAATAAATATTAATAATACAGAAATGACAATGAGCATTATTACACTACAAATGGAGCAATACAAATACCAATAGAAATAGCACTATTGATAATAAATAATAATTTACCTCTATTATGAACAATACAATTGTTTCAAATGCAACAATACATATATGTAATGATAACTTCAATTACCAAAGAAAGCAGATAAATGGAGGGGAAGAAAGAGAAGTGAACTGTATTAACCTTGTAGATTGTTATAGTAATAAAGGTTAAGCTTTGTCAGTGTGCCATGTGTTACCCCGTTTTCCCCTAGGGCAGGGGTGTCAAACTCAAATACAGAGTGGGCCAAAATTTCAAATTGAACAAAGCCGCGGGCCAAGGTTGAACAAATTAACCTTCTAATAGGGACCCAAACAAGTTTTGGATTGAATATTGAACAAGCAAGGCTTATATAACTTTATACTGACATGCAAAATCGAGTTTCAAATAATAATAATAATAATAATAATAATTCAAAAATATCAATGGCATATCAAATAAAATTAAAATTAAAATGTAATGCCTCTTTTCTATTTGCAGCCTTCTGAGGTAAATATCAAAATAAACTTTTTCCACAGGCTAATAATACATTTGAAAATAAAATAACAATGAATGAATCAAACGTTCAAGCCTTGAAGTAGCAAGAGAAAGTGCATGAATAAAACATTAATTATTGCTCAGTTTGCTACACTGATTTGCTTTAACACTGAATATGGAACAAGCAACGCTTATATAACTTAATAGTGCAAAATCAACTTTCAAAAAAACACACGAAAAACATCAATGGTATATTAAATAAAGTTTAAATAAAAAGTTGTATGCCTCTTTTCTATTTGCAGCCTTCTGAGGTAAATTTCAACATTAACTTTTTCCACAGGCTAATACATTTGAAAATAAAATAATTAATAAATCAACCATTCAGGACTTTAAACTGCTCAGTTTGCAACACACTGATCTAATCTGATGTGCCCAAGTCAGATACCCGCCAACTTTTCTTGGATGCTAGTTCACTAATGTCGGGGCTCAGGTGGGCGGGGTTTGGTGGTAGCGGGGGGTGTATATTGTAGCGTCCCGGAAGAGTTAGTGCTGCAAGGGGTTCTGGGTATTTGTTCTGCTGTGTTTATATTGTGTTACAGTGCGGATGTTCTCCCGAAATGTGTTTGTCATTCTTGTTTGGTGTCGGTTCACAGTGTGGCGCATATTTGTAACAGTGTTAAAGTTGTTTATACGGCCACCCTCAGTGTGACCTGTATGGCTGTTGATCAAGTATGCATTGCATTCACTTATGTGTGTGTGTAGAAGCCGTATATATCATGTGACAGAGGCCGGCACGCTGTTTGTATGGAGGAAAAGCAGATGTGACGACAGGTTGTAGAGGACGCTAAAGCAGTGCTTTTAAGGCACGCCCCCAATAATGTTGTCCGGGTGGAAATCGGGAGAAATTCGGGAGAATGGTTGCCCCGGGAGACTTTCGAGAGGGGCACTGAAAATCGGGAGGGTTGGCAAGTATGAGTATTAGTGGTGAATGCGGTGTTACAGCGGCACTGCCGCTGTATAATACCGGCGCGCCAGCTCTAATGTTAATTTGATATTGCCTCAAGGGCCAGAGTTTGACACCCATGCCCTAGGGGAACAACGTTAATATATATTTGATGAAACAAGATTATATGCATGAATGTATGTACGCATATGCACTTGTATATGTACAGTATGTGTATATATGTATGTTTGTACAGTGAATGTATATGTACAGTATGTGTATATGTATGTTAGTACAGTGAATGTATATGTACAGTATGTGTATATGTATGTTAGTACAGTGAATGTATATGTACAGTAGGTGTATATATGTATGTTAGTACAGTGAATGTATATGTACAGTATGTGTATATGTATGTTAGTACAGTGAATGTATATGTACAGTAGGTGTATATATGTATGTTAGTACAGTGAATGTATATGTACAGTATGTGTATATATGTATGTTAGTACAGTGAATGTATATGTACAGTATGTGTATATGTATGTTTGTACAGTGAATATGCGTGTGGATGTACGAACTCTGAGTGTGGATGTATGTACTGTATTTGTGTATGTATGTGGGAGTGTAGGTACCTATGTATGTATGAATAATTGGCTGCGCTTCATCTTCGACGTCAACAGTTTTGGCGTGAGCTATGCTAACAAGCAACAGGAAAGCTAATAATCGTAGCTGCTTTTGCAAAACAAAACACACCCGTAGTTTCATCACATGGAAGCCTGGTTCTTTAACAGCGGCGTCGTGAATTTTCAGTTAATTAGACTCGAATATATTTTATATATCCATACCTGAAATATACAGTTAAAAAAAACAACATTACTAAATAATGATACCATGTCATATTTTTCTTAGCATTTACGATAGCGCTCAAATTGCCAGCTAGCTATACTGTATTCTTTAAATATGTTAGTATTGCAGGAAAACGGGATACCTTTAGGATCAGATGAATTTAAAACACAATTATATACAAGATATACAGTATAAGTAGGGGTCTCTGCTCCTCCATCAGTTTGGGGGTCCTTGGACTAGAAAATCTTAAACTTAGGAGTTAGCCAGGATGTGACCAAGTATTTTCATGTTGGTCATGTTTTAGCAGGGCTACCACGAGTACAGTAATCTACAGTAGAACACACTTAAGGCTACTACATTGGGTGTAAAGGTGACTGTATGGGGTTTAATTCATGTTTAGAGGGCTCTACTCATGTTAAAAAACAAAGTATTTAGAAGGTTGGAAAAATATTTAATTTATTTATAATAATCCTACTTTGCGGAAATGTGTTTATTATTTTCTGACGTTTAAACCAAATTATTATGGATTTCGCTACTTGGCACCATCTTAGAAGTATGCTAGGTGTTTCCCTGTTAGCAGTTGACATTTCTAATTAATTGTTGACATATATTGTTTACATTGAACAAAAAGCACAGTCTACCAAGTCAAAATCCTTGTGTGTCAACATACATTGATTCTGATAAATGAGGCACGACTGTAAATCAAATGAATCCCTAATGGACGAATGAGGTCCAAAGTATGTTTTGTAATTAAAGTGATGACTGTTTCTGTCAGTTATGAATGCTAATCGCCACATTACATTATAAAAATAAACCGAAAGCTTGGTAATAACCCAGGCTCTCTTGCGCCTGAGCGCTCAAAATAGACAAGTCATGTGACTGATACAACTCGCCAGTTGATAACCGCCACCCTCAGTAATAGAAAAACTCAAATAAAAGTGGCAGTCATACGGCACAGTATCATAAAGCGATGTGCGTCATGGACTCACTTCACATTGGGACACTCGTCACACACCATCTCTTGGGTCATCTGGAAGCGACCCGGTCCGAGCTGCGTGGTCCTCATTTCCTGTCGACAGTTGCACTTCCTCTTGCCAGGAGCTTCTTTGGCTATGGGCTTGTTACGCACCACCTGGTCCACGAGGTAAAAAAAAACTTTAACATGATTAAAACTGATTAAGATAGTTTTTCCTCACCTCCACAAAGTTCCCTGAGTAGACCTCTTCCAGCGTGACCTCCAGGTCGAGGATGATGTCGTTCCCTCTGGGGATGTTTCGGTCTTGTTGTTGCCGGTTGCCGCCGAACATGAAACCGAAGTCGCCAAAGAAACTGCAGAGGGGGACAGAGCGCTTAATGCGAGAATTATATGGTGACACAATATTGCTTTTAAAGTGTGGAAATAATCCTGTTGCCTCCCCGAGACTGACCTGGAGAAGATGTCATTGTGTGAGCTGTGGTGTCCTTCCTTCAGACCGTCCTCGCCATACGCATCATACTGTTTCCTCTTCTCTTCATCTGACAGAACCTGCAAAATAAAATAGTCTAGTAGTCATATACTGTACTAGGGCCACTGACTTGACAAATCAATGGATCAGTGGGGCCATTTTGGTAGTTTTCATCATCAAAACTCATTCATGTAAATTTAAAATATTCCCATCCACATTTTATACTAGGGATTATTTCTTTGATTTAAAAAAAACTATAACGAGCCAATCTTTTAAACGGTTCTTTGAGAGGAACGGCTCCTTTTTTTTCGTTTTTGAATTTTATAAACCTTTATTTATAAATTGCAACATTTACAAACAATTGAGAAATAATAATAATCAAAATAAGTACAAAAACAGTACAAAACAGTGCCAGGGGGTTGTAAACTTAATAACGTAACTAAAATAGAACGCAATATATACCATATTTTTAACATATAGAACATGCTATACGTTTACCAAACAATCTGTCTTTCCTAATCGCTAAATCCCATGAAATCTTATACGTCTAGTCCAGTGGTTCTTAACCTGGGCTCGATGGAACCCTAGGGGTTCGGTGAGTCGGCCTCAGGGGTTCGGCGGAGGTCAAGACACACCCGACTCATCGTGTAAATACAAACGTATTACGGATACGGCAACAGCAGACTGATTTGCAGGTGTGTAATTTGTTGTGTGTTTATGCACTGTGTTGGTTTTGTTCTTTGAACAAGGTGATGTTCATGCACGCTTCATTTTGTGCACCACTAAAAAAACATGGTAACACTTTAGTATGGGGAACATATTCACCATTAATTAGTTGCTTATTAACATGCAAATTAGTAACATATTGGCTCTTAACTAGTCATTATTAAGTACTTATTAATGCCTTATTCGGCATGGCCTTATCATAACCCTAATCCCCTAACCCTAACCAAATAACTCTAAATTAAGTCTTTATTACTTAGAATATGTTCCCCTAGTGTCCAAATAACTCTAAATTAAGTCTTTGTTACTTAGAATATTTCCCCCTATACTAAAGTTTTACCAAAAACATATAACTTTGTCTTGAATTTGAACTTTTTTTTTTTTTTTTTCCCCCCACTAAAGAAGGGTTCGGTAAATGCGCATATGAAACTGGTGGGGTTCGGTAACTCCAACAAGGTTAAGAACCACTGGTCTAGTCTCTTACGTGAATGAGCTACATAATATTATTTGATATTTTACGGTAATGTGTTAATAATTTCACACATAAGTCGCTCCTGCGTATAAGTCGCACCCCTGGCCAAACTTTGAAAAAAACTCCGACTTATAGTCCGAAAAATACGGTATATATATATATATATATATATATATATATATATATATATATATATATATATATATATACATATATATACATATACTAGGGCTGCAACTAACGATTAATTTGATAATCGATTAATCTGTCGATTGTTACTTCGATTAATCGATTAATAATCGGATAAAAGAGACCAACTACATTTCTATCCTATCCAGTATTTTATTGGGAAAAAACAGCATACTGGCACCATACTTATTTTGATTATTGTTTCTCAGCTGTTTGTAAATGTTGCAGTCTATAAATAAAGGTTTATTAAAAAACAAACAAACAAAAAAACAGCCTCTGCGCATGCGCATAGCATAGATCCAACGAATCGATGGCTAAATTAATCGGCAACTATTTTTACAATCGATTAGTTGTTGCAGCCCTAATACATACATACCAAAGTGCAAAGCCATAGACTCACACAAGTTCAGTAAATAATAAAAATTTGGAACGCAGCATCATCATTTTCACAGCTTTGTTTGTTGTTAGAGGTAGAGAGTGTTTTAACGTAGAGTTCTGATTCTTTTTTAAAAAGGCACAAAAAACAGGTCGGGTATTGAGAAACAAGGAACGGCTCCTCCATAACCACAACACCAGGGGGAGCTCCACTAACCACGTTAAACCCAGATTCCGATCTAACAAAGGTCTTAACTCATTCTCTTTCTATGCCACATCAATATGGAATGCACTCCCAACAAGCGTAAAAGAAAGGGCATCTCTATCCTCCTTCAAAACCGCACTAAAAGAACACCTCCAGGCAACTTCAACCCTAAACTAACACCCTCCCTCCCTTCCTCATCATACCTCCTCGGATTGTAAATAATCAAATGTAAACAATCAAATGTAGTCACTTTTTCTTATAATTTCTGATCTCTCTCTCTGTGTGTGTCCCCCCCCCCCACCCCCCTCCATATCCCACACCCCGGATTGTAAATAATGTAAATAATTCAATGTATATACTGTGATAATTATCTTGTGTGATGACTGTATTATGAAAATAGTATATATCTGTATCGGACCCCGACTTAAACAAGTTGAAAAACTTATTGGGGTGTTACCATTTAGTGGTCAATTGTACGGAATATGTACTTCACTGTGCAATCTACTAATAAAAGTTTCAATCAATCAATCAAAAAAGTACATGTTCCAAAAAGAAAAAAAGCATAAAACACCACCAGAATTAGAGATATTACAAGTCAAAGTGATGAAGCTTAGTGTTGCGCTCATGACTTGGTGTAACTAAACATTACCCTATAAGATGAAGGCAATTGCATTTTATTGATATTTGAAATGCATTCAATGTTTATAAATTAATATTTAAATATACTAAATGTAAAAAAGGGAATAACTATTAAACAGGTGTAAAAGAAAGGGCATCTCTATCCTCCTCCAAAACCGCACTAAAAGAACACTTCCAGGCAACTACAACCCTAAACTACCGGTAACACCCTCCCTTCCACATCCCACCTCCCCGGATTGTAATTAATCAAATGTAAATAATCAAATGTATATTCTTGTTCTTATGCTTTCTGATCTCACTATGTTCACTGCTCGCTGTACATATCCTACCAAGTCAGACCTACACTGTTACAATGTCCATTTCTCAGATAATATAATTGTTAATGACTGAAGTGCTGATATCAACCAAACCAAACATCCCACCCCCCGGATTGTAAATAATGTAAATAATTCAATGTATATACTCTGATGATTAACTTGTGTGATGACTGTATTATACTGATAGTATATATTTGTACCATGAATTGATTAACATGGACCCCTTAAACAAGTTGAAAAACGTATTCAGGTGTTACCATTTAGTGGTCAATTGTACGGAATATGTACTGTACATGCACCTGGGGATAGGTTGATTGGCAACACAAAATTGGCCCTAGTGTGTGAATGTGAGTGTGAATGTTGTCTGTCTATCTGTTGGCCCTGTGATGAAGTGGCGACTTGTCCAGGGTGTACCCCGCCTTCCGCTCGATTGTAGCTGAGATAGGCTCCCGCGACCCCGAAGGGAATAAGCGGTAGAAAATGGATGGATGGATGGATGTACTGTACTGTACTGTGCAATCTACTAATAAAAGTCTCAATCAATCAATCAATCAATCCTGTTGTCCCTAGTCAAAACTTTGCAATATACTCTACAATAAAAATAAAATAAAATCAATTATAGTTAATATTTCAGAATAATTCCCACCAATAGAGTAATTTATGTACATTTAAAATATTCCCATCCACTTTTAATACTAGGGGTTATTTCCTTGATTTAAAAAAAACCAAACAAACAATAACAACCCGAGCCAAATCTTTTGATCGGTTCTGTGAAAGGAACGGCTCCTCAAGATCCCACCTCCAAGTTGTGTGACAGCAATGACGTCAACCAATGAAATGCAGCCAGCGTTGGTTGAGTTGACCAATCACAATGATCCTAGTGTTTCCCACGGCAACCGAGCGAGCCAGCGCACACACGCACACAAAGGGACTCTTCCGGGACACGTTTCACAACAAAAGCATGACGGTTCGCTTAAATGACCGCCCCTGGAGCTCAGTAGGCACATAACAATTGTCTCTTACCTCATAAGCTGCACCCAAGTCGGCGAATTTATCTTGAGCTTTGGGGTCGTCTTGGTTCCTGTCGGGGTGCAACTGGAGAGCGAGCTTCCGGTACGCTTTCTTGATGTCCCTGATCGACGCACTCTTGCTCACACCCAAAATATTGTAAAAGTCTCGCCTACGGGAAGGAAAATGGCCTTTAAACAAAACGTGTTTGATGTCACAATAACATCAAGCGTTGTTGTCATGAAAGGGCTAGCAAAATAGTTAGCTAAAACACAGTTCTCATCATTATCGTCATTGTCAGCGTGTGTTCAACGCAACAACACGGCCAGAATATATGAAAGACATTTAAAAAAAAAAAAACATTTGATCTGCTAGTCCACTGCATTGCATGAACCAATCACAGTGGAACATGTGTAGCAGCTGGCGGTGCTGCTACACCGAGCCCAAAGCCTCTCTACTTACCCGGCGAACACCGCCGTGATAGCCCAGAGGATCAAGCAGCACACCCTGCACAGGTTCATCCCTTTGGCAGCCATATATATATGTATAGCATATAAATCCCCGCAACAAATATACTTAACAAAAATAAGCGTGGAAAGAAGAGCCGGCTTCTTTTGAAGGTTGGACCAAGTAGCTGCCAGTCACTTGAAGCCTTTTTCCGCCTTGTCAAGGAAGTCCCGCCCAGTGGCTGTCGGGCAGGTCCAAACCCCGCCCACATTTAAAGAGATACAGCACTTTAACGTTTGAAAACTGTCTTATATTTATTGTATGTAGGGTGTGGGAAAAATGGATTCGAATTCAAATCGCGATTCTCACGTTGTGCGATTCAGTATCGATTCTCATTCTTCAAAAATCGATTTTTTTTTCTTCCTTTTTTTATCTTTTTTAAATGTATTTATTTATTTTTTAATTAATCAATCCAACAAAACCATACACAGCAATACCATCCATCCATCCATCCATCCATCTTCCTCCGCTTATCCGAGGTCGGGTCGCGGGGGCAGCAGCCTAAGCAGGGAAGCCCAGACTTCCCTCTCCCCAGCCACTTCGTCCAGCTCCTCCCGGGGGATCCCGAGGCGTTCCCAGGCCAGCCGGGAGACATAGTCTTCCCAACGTGTCCTGGGTCTTCCCCGTGGCCTCCTACCGGTCGGACGTGCCCGAAACGCCTCCCGAGGGAGGCGTTCGGGTGGCATCCTGACCAGATGCCCGAACCACCTCATCTGGCTCCTCTCGATGTGGAGGAGCAGCGGCTTTACTTTGAGCTCCCCCCGGATGACAGAACTTCTCACCCTATCTCTAAGGGAGAGCCCCGCCACCCGGCGGAGGAAACTCATTTCGGCCGCTTGTACCCGTGATCTTGTCTTTTCGGTCATGACCCAAAGCTCATGACCATAGGTGAGGATGGGAACGTAGATCGACCGGTAAATCGAGAGCTTTGCCTTCTGGCTCAGCTCCTTCTTCACCACAACGGATCGATACAGCGTCCGCATTACTGAAGACGCCGCACCGATCCGCCTGTCGATCTCACGATCCACTCTTCCCTCACTCGTGAACAAGACTCCGAGGTACTTGAACTCCTCCACTTGGGGCAAAATCTCCTCCCCAACCCGGAGATGGCACTCCACCCTTTTCCGGGCGAGAACCATGGACTCGGATTTGGAGGTGCTGATTCCCATCCCAGTCGCTTCACACTCTGCTGCGAACCGATCCAGTGAGAGCTGAAGATCTTGGCCAGATGAAGCCATCAGGACCACATCATCTGCAAAAAGCAGAGACCTAATCCTGCAGCCACCAAACCAGATACCCTCAACGCCCTGACTGCGCCTAGAAATTCTGTCCATAAAGGTTATGAACAGAATCGGTGACAAAGGGCAGCCTTGGCGGAGTCCAACCCTCACTGGAAACGGCAATACCATAACAATGCAATCCAATTCCAAAACCAAACCCGGCCCAGCAACACTCAGAACTGCAATAAACAGCAATTGAGAGGAGACACAAACACAACACAGAACAAACCAAAAGTAGTGAAACAAAAATGAATATTATCAACAACAGTATCAATATTAGTTACAATTTCAACATGGCAGTGATTAAAGATCCCTCATTGACATTATCGTTAGACATTTATATAAAAAAAAAAAAAAAAAGAACAGGGGTTAGTGCATGTGCCTCACAATACGAAGGTCCTGAGTAGTCTTGGGTTCAATCCCGGGCTCGGGATCTTTCTGTGTGGAGTTTGCATGTTCTCCCCGTGACTGCGTGGGTTCCCTCCGGGTACTCCGGCTTCCTCCCACCTCCAAAAACATGCACCTGGGGATAGTGTGTGAATGTGAGTGTGAATGTTGTCTGTCTATCTGTGTTGGCCCTGTGATGAGGTGGCGACTTGTCCAGGGTGTACCCCGCCTTCCGCCCGATTGTAGCTGAGATAGGCTCCAGCGCCCCCCGCGATCCCGAAGGGAATAAGCGGTAGGAAATGGATGGATGGAATAGTGTCACAGTGGCTTACACTTGCATCGCATCTCATAAGCTTGACAACACACTGTGTCCAATATTTTCACAAAGATAAAATAAGTCATATTTTTGGTTCATTTAATAGTTGAAACAAATTTACATTATTGCAATCAGTTGATAAAACATTGTCCTTTACAATTATAAAAGCTTTTTACAAAAATCTACGACTCTGCTTGCACGTCAGCAGACTGGGGTAGATCCTGCTGAAATCCTATGTATTGAATGAATAGAGAATCCTTTTGAATCGGAAAAATATCGTTTTTGAATCGAGTATCGCGTTGAATCGAAAAAAAAATCGATTTATAATCTTAATCGTGACCCCAAGAATCGATATTGAATCGAATCGTGGGACACCCAAAAGATTCGCAGCCCTACGTAACAGTCAAACACATTTTTTTTTTCTTTCAGACTTAGGTGTAATTGGTGTTCATTTTCACTCAAATGCAAAATACGGATGATAAAGTTAGTTTTTTATGAGGCATGGTCAAGGGCAGGCCTGGGCAATTATTTTGACTCGGGGGCCACATTTAGAGAAAAAAATGTGTCTGGGGGCCGGTATATCTATTTTTAGGAACACTAATACAAAACCTCACAACAATGTCTGATTGAATGCTAAAAACGTCATGACAGACCGCCTTAAAAAACGTAATGGAATTTTTAATTTTTTCTATGAACGATAAAACACTGAATATTGACAAAATATGAATGTCACACCGCCTTTTGATCGACATATTTTAAAATCAAGTGAAACGCAACAAAAATGCAACAAACAGTGAAATATGAACGCGAAGGGTACAAAATAAACCCACCTACAATCTGATATTTGCGGAATTTCCCCTAGGGATCAATAAAGTACCTTCTATTCTATTCTATTGTATATATCGCTAAGCTTTAGAACTTTGTTGTGAAAATCTCCTTGCGCGTCTGTGGAAACGCTTCCTGCCCACACTGCTTGGTGCCTCGTCTGAGCTGCTGTGACCATAGTAACTAATTAGATGACCATAGTAACTAATTAGATGACCATAGTAACTGGTATATCATGCAAAAGCGCAGATTCCAACCATTGAAATACTTTGTATAGTTGAAGACTTACGGTCATTAGAAAACATGACTGCACATCATAATGGCAGCTACACTTTACATCTTAAAGATCTAAACAAATTATTTGGGAATGTCCGTCGGGCCAGATTGAAAAGCTCAACGGGCCGCTTGTGGCCCCCGGGTCTTATTTTGCCCAGGTCTGGTCAGGGGCAACCGATTTGACTCGTTCACGTCATTTGTAGAAGAAGTTTTTTTTTCTTTTTTCTTTTTTTCTTTTTTTATTGAACAAAACAAACATACATTTATAATTCACATAAAAGTCAAGGCACTTTCAACATCAAGGAAAGAAAACAAAAGCAAATACAGAGAGTAATAATACTAAAAAATTTTTTTTTTAAAAAGACAAAAAGGGCTACCTACATTACTTTAAATGTTTTTAACAAAGATATCAATTTAAGGGCTTTTGTACTCTTAATCATTCTCCAAGATCCTTGTGGGAATGAAGCCTTCACTCAGGGGTGTCCAAACTTTTTCCACCAAGGGGCCGCATATAAAAAAGTCCAATCATCCAGGGCCCATTTTGATATTTTATTTTGTAAAATAAAAAATAAAAAATCCTATAAACAGACATTATCAGTGGTTCTTAACCTTGCTGGAGGTACCGAACCCCACCAGTTTCATATGCGCATTCACCAAACCCTTCTTTAGTGAAAAATTACAAGTTTTTTCTTAATTTAATCTTAATTTATAAATATTAATCATGAAATTATGTTATTATATTAAAGAAATACTAATAAAGATATATTTTACAAACAGAAAGTTACAGGAATGTACACATGATCACATGTTTACATCTCATTGTGCAACATGTGAATGTTTTAGTGAGACCTAAATGCGATATCTGAAAGGGGTACAAATTATTTCCAAAGCAGGACCCCCCCACCTAGTACACAGCTCATGAAAAACAATATCTTTTGTTATTGTCATTGTAAGTGGGCCTAAACACTTATATTAGAAAACAATCTTCATGGAAATGACTGCTGTCATTTGATTATAATAATAAAACATTTAACTTGTTATTTAGTCAGGTTTGGTACAGGTGTGCTGCAGGTGTGGCCACAGTTCATGTGCACGTTTGCTCAAGCATATGGAAAATTAGAGGGAACATTGTTTGGGGGTATCCATAATACGCCGATAGAGAGAAGTTTTTATTTACACGATGAGTCGGGTGTGTCTTGACCTCCGTCGAACCCCTAAGGTCGACTCACTGAACCCCTAGGGTTCGATCGAACCCAGGTTAAGAACCAGTGCATTAGATAGATAGATAGTACTTTATTGATTCCCTCAGGAGAGTTCCCTCAGGAAAATTATACATATTTTAAAACAAATAGTTGTGTCAATGTTGCGTTATGTATATCATTATTAGTTTCACTAATAATTATTATTATTACAAAAATGTAGCTTTCTTTCCTTACAATACATATTTTAGTTCTTTCTTTACTACATTTTATTTCGCAGAAATATAACCTTAGAGTAGGGATGTCCCGATCCAGGTTTTTGCACTTCCGATCCGATACCGATATTTTTTTTTGCACTTCCGATCCGATACCGATACTGACCGATACTGGCCTATCCGAGCATGTATTAAAGTTTAAAGTTATTTAGCCTACTTGATAGGCTAAAAAAGTACTCTTGATAACAACTAGCCAGCTGAATTAGGGGAGTTTGAATAATACACAATGGTTGGTAACAAGAAACTGACCTGTTTATTCAAGGATAAACACAAAATAGACAAAATTATACATGACAAACAGAAATGGCATCATTGAACTAGGGCTGGGCGATATGGCCTTTTTTTTAATATTGCGATATTTTAAGGCCATGTCACGATACACCATATATATGTGGATATTTTGCCTTAGCCTTGAATGAACACTTGATGCATATAATCACAGCAGTATGATGATTCTATGTGTCTACATTAAAACATTCTTCTTCATACTGCATTAATATATGCTACTTTTAAACTTTCATGTAGAGAAGAAAATCACAACTAAAAAAAAGTCACTATTTTTTTTCATACGGTGTTGATCTGGAAATGTTTGCCTCGGCATTTTGATGGTGTGGACGTGTGGCACCGAATGGAGATAAGCGTCTTGACAGATGTCACAATATTCGAACAATGATGACGAAAACTGATTTCTCTGTCGTGTCCGTGTGTCGAAAATTGTTATGCGCTTATTTTTTTATTTGATTTTGTGCGTGGCATGGATTTGCCGTGCGCAGAGGACGCTTGAGCAGTACGCAATTGCACAGGCGCGCACCTTAGCGGCTGCGCTAGCATCACAGCTAACGTTAGCCATGCTGCTACCTCTCTGCTCGGAGAGGACGTATACGTATGTGACGTATGACGTGACAGTATGTGACGTATGTCGTGACAGTATGTGACGTGTGTAAGAAGGTGCACTTGCTGTCTGTGAGAGGGAGACACAGGAAAGAGTGAGAAGAGCCTGTCGTGTAATGCCAGCAGCTAAAAGCAACTGCGTGAGAATCCACAGACCTGTGGATGTGTTGAAAATGCGGAACGGAAATTAGGGAGCAGCAGAAAAGTTGAATGTATTATTTAAATAGGTGCGTTGGAAAACACGGACCGGAGTTTTTTTTTAAACTGGATCAGGATCTGCATTTTCCCATGCCTTGCCGATACGCATTTTTTGGCAAATATCGGCGGCCGATCCGATCCAAATATCGGATCGGGACATCCCTACCTTAGAGGAAAAAATAATTTAAAACATGTATATGCACGTACAACACGTAGAACCTTTAGCATATCAGTATGTGGAATTAAATGATGGAATGGATTAAGTAAAGAAGTTAAACATTGTACTGATATGATCCACTTTAAGAGGTTGTTCAAAATAATAGTGCTTACAAAGTACAAAGAAGAATTATGAGAAAAACTTTCAACCTTATTGAAAATAAGATATTCTTCATCTCAGTATGTTAATAATGACTGCATTAATTAATTAAATTTTTTATACTAATTCACAGATGTTATTTTATTATATAAAAAGGTCAGTAAATGATTCTAATTTTTTTTTAAGTGGGAAAGGGGTAGGATTAAATAAGCTTTGCTTCTATCTACTCCTTTTCGGACATGATGTAAAGTGAAATGATATGAAATTGTGTGATGTATTATACTGTAAGTGTGTTCATGTTCGAAATAAACTAAGGAAAGAAAGAAAGAAATATGCTGCGAGCCAACAAAACCTGTGCCGCGGGCCGAAAATGGCTCCCAGGCCACACTTTGGACACCCACGCCTAAGATGGTTGACGAGATTGATTTTCCCACTTGTACCATTTATACTACCGCCTCTGCGAGCATTATTATCTTCTGTAATATTCGATACAGCTCTTAGATTGTATTCATTTAAATTGTGCAGGTGTACCAAATATACTGCCCTATGCTTGACAGCTCGACTACGCATGCGCGGCAGCCGGCGGGGCGGGGCTCATAATTGGGCTGTGGACATTGTGGAGGGCGCCAAATAGGAAGTAGATCTTCAATGTTCACAAACATGGATGGCCGCGCTTCCAAACGACACTAAAGTGTTAAATGTCTTGAAGTCATTGACGAAGCGCTCTCACGCTGAAATGGAACGACGACATCAACACGTTTGGCCCTCGACTCAGGCTCAAAGTAAGTCAGCTAACACGAGTGGTGTTCGTCAGCCTCGCTAGCTTAGCTTCGAGTCAAGTTAACGGCTGGCGAACAAAAGAACGCAGCTGAGACTAACTTGTTCACTTCCTCTTCGAGCAATACCATTTTTACAACAAAATGTGTTTCTTGCAGCTGTAGTTATGGTAAAAGTCGACGGTTACTCAAGTCAGCGTTTCACGTGAAGGGTTCATCTCAGCCAGGTTGCCATGGCAGCATTAAGTGACGTCACTAGACGCCTACCCTCTTCACATGTTATTAAATGTTACAGTTGTTGTCTTTGTCTTTTGGCAGTTAGACCCCGAGCATCGCCATTCTACCTCTATACTGCTTGTTCTTGGGTGTGTTGGCATTATTTATTAAACAAAACACAGCAGCTTTATTTAGTGGAAATTAATTAAATGCAACATGAATGTGAGTGTGAATGTATGTTTATCTGTGTTGGCCCTGTGATGAGGTGGCGACTTGTTCAGGGTGTACCCCGCCTTCTGCCCGAATGCAGCTGGGATAGGCTCCAGCACCCCCCGCGACCCCAAAAGGGACAAGCGGTAGAAAATGGATGGATGGATGGATGGATATGCAGATTACCGTATTTTTCGGAGTATAAGTCGCACCGGCTGAAAATGCATAATAAACAAGGAAAAAAAACATATATAAGTTGCACTGGAGTATAAGTCGCATTTTTTGGTGAAATGTATTTGATAAAAGCCAACACCAAGAATAGACATTTGAAAGGCAATTTAAAATAAATAAAGAATAGTGAACAACAGGCTGAATAAGTGTACGTTATATGAGGCATAAATAACCAACTGGTATGTTAACGTAACATATTATGGTAAGAGTCATTCAAATAACTATAACATATAGAACATGCTATACGTTTACCAAACAATCTGTCACTCCTAATCGCTAAATCCCATGAAATCTTATACGTCTAGTCTCTTACGTGAATGAGATAAATAATATTATTTGATATTTTACGGTAATATGTTAATAATTTCACACATAAGTTGCTCCTGAGTATAAGTCGCACCCCCGGCCAAACTATGAAAAAAAACTGCGACTTATAGTCCGAAAAATACGGTATGTAAATTTTTTTGCAAATCCTATATTTTTGGAATAAATAGTCTTAAAAAAACACTACGCACCACTACCGAGCAGTAAATATACCAGAGAAAGGTTTAAGGTGCGTTGTATTTGTACTGGGAAGTCCAAATGTCCGAATCCTAGTCGGGATTTCCACTGGAACGTCCCTTGTGGTCGGATTTCCTATTTGGAAAGTTGGAACATTCTCACACACCCTGAGTTAACTTTAAAGATGGATGCTCTCGATGTAGACAGTGATATAGACTTTTATATTATTGTTATTGGCAGTTCTGATTAGTTTTTGTCACACTAAATTACCGTATTTTTCGGACCATAAGTCGCAGTTTTTTTTTCATAGTTTGGCCGGGGGTGCGACTTATACTCAGGAGCGACTTATATGTGAAATTATTAACACATTAGCGTAAAATATCAAATAATATTATTTAGCTCATTCACGTAAGAGACTAGACGTATAAAATTTCATGGGATTTAGCGATTAGGAGTGACAGATTGTTTGGTAAACGTATAGCATGTTCTATATGTTATAGTTATTTGAATGACTCTTACCATAATATGTTACGTTAACATACCAGTTGGTTATTTATGCCTCATATAACGTACACTTATTCAGCCTGTTGTTCACTATTCTTTATTTATTTTAAATTGCCTTTCAAATGTCTATTCTTGGTGTTGGCTTTTATCAAATAAATTTCCCCCAAAAATGCGACTTATACTCCAGTGCGACTTATATATAGTTTTTTCCTTCTTTATTACGCATTTTCGGCCGGTGCGACTTATACTCCGGAGCGACTTAAACTCCGAAAAATACGGTACACTTTTATATTATTGTTATTGGCACTTCTGATTAGTTTTTGTCACACTAAATTAGCCAAACACATTGCATTGTGGAACGTTTATATATGGTAACGTCACTACATTTATTTGTCATTGATGTGGTACATATAAGGGCGTCTGTTTCCTCTTCATTTTGAAGGTTGCAGAAATGCATGTTTTCCCATCAGTTGTTTATATTCAAAGAAGGCAAAAATACCTTTCGTGGATGTGGCTGTCTTGATTTTTGACTTCGTAACTGGAACGCTCACAGCTCGGCTGTGACGTCATTTCTAGCTCCCAACTTCCGAGGTAAATGGGAACGCACCATTATAGTGAAAGAAAATAAAATCTGTTACAATACACACACACTGGACATACCATTAAATACACCTCAATCCAAGACTCGATACAAAAAGTCTCACTTTTAGAGTAGTATTTATTCAGCAAAATCTTTTTTTATTGTGGTTGCAGTTGTGTACGACTATATTTAACACTATATTTAATTGCTTTAATCCATTTATTTAGACATGGATACAAACAGTGTGAACATATGGCCGCGTATGGAGCCCTTCCTCTTGGGTGCTCTTCAGGTAATGTCCCCAGCGATCAAACACTCTTGCCATCTCCTAGAATATTGGTTCAAAGCTTGGTGTGATGCCTGGTTATAGGTGGCACCCACCTCCAAGCTCAGCCTGCACTACCTCCGCAAGATGGCCACCTACGTGCAGAGCCGCGAAGGCTGCTTCCCCTCCCTGGGCTGGCCCATGTGGAGGCACATCGCGTGCGGGAAGCTGCAGCTTCCAGAAGAGCTGGCCTGGATCTACTTTGAAACCTTTGACCTATTCACCAGCAACTCGCCTGGAGAGCGGCTGGAGAGGGTGGATTGTCTGTCACAGTGTTCCAACAAAAGTGAGCTGGAACAGCAGAGGAATAAGGTATAAATGACCGTATTTACTGTAATGTCTTGCAGCATTTAGCTGCTTGATTCACCTTTGTCTTTGCTCTCCAGATGTCGGTGGACACGCTGCAGTTCATCCTCTTCCTTTACATTCAGCAGCTGAACCGTGTGTCTCTGCGTAGCTCTTTGATTGGCGAAGAGTGGCCCATCCATCGAACGCGCACCATGTTTTCATCAGACAGAGAGGCCAAGACTAGCTCCCAAAACAAGGTCACCATCTTTGTTCACAAGACACACTTACACTCAGGCCACAACATTAGGTACACCACGGTCTCAAGCGGTCATAGTAATTCTACTTACCAAATTTTACACCTTTATCGGTGCATACAAAATGAAGTTAAATTAGGGCTGGGCGATAAGGTAATAAAATGACCATGATTATTTTTTTCATATCATCCGATCTTGATACTTTTTTTTTTTTTAAGCGGATTGTCCCATGCAGGATTATTGCGAGTACAACGTTCCTACTATTTACTAGGGGTGTAACGGTACGTGTATTTGTATTGAACCGTTTCGGTACGGGGGTTCCGGTTCGGTTCGGAGGTGTACCGAACGAGTTTCCACACGGACATATTAAGTAGCGTAACGCACGTGTAAACAATGCACACCGAGGCACAACACTTGGCACGCTATCAGCTAACGGGCTACGATAGACTAACCATACGTCCTCTTTTCACCGCACATGTCCTCTTTTGCGGGGATGTCAAGGCGGAGTTTCTTAAATGCCTCAAATGTCCGGCATTTTGAGTTAGGGTTGCGTGTATTTTCAATGTACGTTCAGGGTTAAGAAGGGGTTAAGAACAAAACAAATTGTGCATGCAGCCGCATTGGTGACGGAGGGGCAGAGACAGAGAGAGAGAGAGAGTTATGATAAACGCGCATGCGTCGCCAGGCTGTGCTTTTTATCCATAGATTTGTCACATTTAATTTTTTATTATCTATAGCAGGGGTGTCAAAAGTGTGCCCGGAGGCCATTTGCGGCCCACAGCTAATGTTTTAAAGGCCCACGGCACATTCTAAAAATACTATTAAAATAAACAAAAACATAACAAAAGTGAAATAAAAAAGCTTAAAGGTTAAATGTAATTTAGAAAAAGTTTCAATGTTGACTAATAAAACAAAGCTGTTTTTTTTTTTCAAACTGTCATTGCTCAAAACATAAAATTGAATCAAAATTAATGTTATCATGAATTATTGACCTATCCAAGGTTCCCATTACTTCACATCAAATATTCCACTAAGAAAAATATTTTTGGTGGAAGATTTTGCAAATTTGGTAATTAAATAACCCAAAAATTTATATTTTGTTGTTTTCTTACTTTACTGAAAATGAACCGAACCGTGACCTCTAAACCGAGGTACGTACCGAACCGGAATTTTTGTGTACCGTTACACCCCTAATATTTACTACCGCAGTATCTTGTACCAGACATTTCCAGCGTGTTTGATTGATTGAGGTAATATATGCTAACAGCTGACCACTGTCATTTTTTTCACATCTCTGATTATGCTTACTCGAGGTGCAACAATACAGGTAAACCACGCTACGGTCCATACCTGGTTTTAGGGCCATGGTTTTTCTTCTTTTTTGGTACATTTTGGGGGTGTGAACAGAACAACTTTTTTGCCTCAGTTATTTATTTATTTTTTTGCTTGTCCTCACAAACATTCTGCAGTAAACAAACGTATCATTGGTGTAGTGAATTCTATAAGACTTTTATTTAAAGTGAACATTTACTAAACAACACTTTCAAATGGCAAATTATTATTTGTATTTTTAATTACTTGTATATATCAGTGCTTCTCACCAGTGCTTTAGCAAACAAGCGGTGACTCACATTGTGGAGTTATTAAAACTCAAATTCTGTATCTTATATTAAATGAAAATACATTAAAGTGCAGTAGGAATTTGGAGTACTGTAAAATAATGTGGACCAACACACAAAACAACGTTAATGATTATTTCATTAACAAAATGTTGTTGTTTTTTATCCACAAACAAAAAGAACTCAGTGTCTTTAGTACATGGTATATCAGAGGAGTGGAATCTCTGCAGACACATAAACAAAACGTTTGATAAAAATGCCTTTTCTGATTAAATTAGTGGGTGTGTTGATTCTCCCAGTCAGGACAAATACAGTCACATAGATGTTCTGAGTGCCTGCAAGTCCGCATTTAGGGCAGGATTACTGGTGAGCTGCAGCAGGTAGTGAAACTAAAGCTGCTGCTCCTTCTCAATGTTGTGTTTCAACTTCTATGCTAGTGTTAGTCATATTTCTTTATTTTGTTTTTCTGGGCTGCACTTCCAGCTGTGTATGTGGAAGGGGTACATCGCTAATTGAAAATTATTTACATCTGACGAGCCTCACTATTGTGACGGTGGAATGGGAGGTCACGCACATGGACACACTTTCACACACATTGACAGACACACACAGGATCACGGTCAATAAAGGCGGATTGTGCGTATACCAAGCATAATTGCTTCCCCACTGTTTACTACTGCGGTAACCTCCAGCAGACATGTCTGTCATGTTTGATCGAGTAATTATGCTAACAGATGATCACTGTGATCAAACTCAAATTAATTGCAATCAATGATCATATAATCGCCCGTTCTTAAATTAAATATATTTTTTCCAACAATTCAAGCAAAGACCGGTCAAATTGGACACAGTCAGAATGAGAGTCCTCTTCTTCGGGGTTCCCTCTCCTCTCCAAGTCTAAGTCCACAGGGATTTCCCCCTCCTTTTGAGGCTGTTTTTTCTGCTTTTTTGGACCCATATTGAGTAGGCTAAATAGACAAAACTTGGTGAATGTTGAGAAAAGAAACCCGCGCTGGCGAGTAACGGACTGCGTAAACACAATAGCTGCTCCAAAATAACTGGGCTCTTTGTGCACTGTACTGCACAGGATGTGACGTCCCCAAAATGGCTGCACCCCAAGGCTTCCAGCGACACACAAAATGAAGGAAGCGCTTGTACACCATGACGTGGTTCGCACACAGAGGCATATTTGGCTCGATCTAAACTTTCACAAGAAGGATTCGTAAATCGAGGTTCCACAGTATTTGATTCGGAAATGCATGACACAAGAAGCACTGCCTGTTTTTCACTTTTTTTGGAATTTGGGGTCGAGTATAGACTTGGGACCAAAAAAAAACTAAATCCAAATACCATATTTTTCGGAGTATACAGTAAGTGACTCCGGAGTATAAGTCGCACCGGCCGAAAATGCTGAATAAAGAAGGAAAAAAACATATATAAGTCGCACTGGAGTATAAGTCTCAATTTTTGGGGAAATGTATTTGATAAAAGCCAACACCAAGAATAGACATTTGAAAGGCAATTTAAAATAAATAAAGAATAGTGAACAACAGGCTGAATAACCATACTTGCCAACCCTCCCGAATTTTCCGGGAGACTCCCGAAATTCAGCGCCTCTCCCGAAAACCTCCCGGGACAAATATTCTCCCGAAAATCTCCCGATTTTCAGGGTAGCTGGAAGCCACGCCCCCTCCAGCTCCATGCGGACCTGAGTGAGGACAGCCTTTTTTCATGACGGGAGGACAACAGGGTGACAAGAACTAAATCACTCAGACTAGAGATAAATTGTATTATTATGTTCATCTTACCTAAAAATAAATATATTTATTAATTAAAAAAAAAAACTAAATACATTTTTACTATATTTTGTTAAAACATCAAAATTTATTTTATTTTTATTTGTATTTTTTCCTGACTCCTTACTACATCCAGCCATAGAATTATACATTAAAATAAACATATTTGAAATAATTGATTTTAAATTATCATAATAATTCATTTAAAATGACCATATTTAATTATTAAAATAATTGCTTGTTTATCAACAACTTTAGCATTTTATTCATTACATTTTGAAACTCTCAGAAGCCAAGTTATGTTATATTCCTTAAGATTTATTTATGCAAGTTGGAAGTATCAATTATCTAAACACAGTTTTGTTTGCATATTTTCAGGATGTAGATATCTATATCTATATATATGTATGAAATACTTGACTTGCTGAATTCTAGCTGTCAATATACTCCTCCCCTCTTAACCACGCCCTCAACCACGCCCCGCCCCGCCCCCGACCACGCCCCCCACCTACCGAAATCGGAGGTCTCAAGGTTGGCAAGTATGGAATAAGTGTACGTTATATGAGGCATAAATAACCAACTGGTATGTTAACGTAACATATTATGGTAAGAGTCATTCAAATAACTATAACATATAGAACATGCTATACGTTTACCAAACAATCTGTCACTCTTAATCGCTAAATCCCATGAAATCTTATACGTCTAGTCTCTTACGTGAAGGAGATAAATAATATTATTTGATATTTTACGGTAATGTGTTAATAATTTCACACATAAGTCGCTCCTGAGTATAAGTCGCACCCCCAGCCAAAATATGAAAAGAAACTGCGACTTATAGTCCGAAAAACGTGGTACATAATTCTTACACCCTTAGTATGTAGAAGCGTCTGAATATTTGCTAAATATAGCAACAAAGCTACTAAAGTCACTGATCCTTTCTGCTACGTTTTATGCTCTGGCAGACCAGGATTGTATGAGCTGTGTTTGAGAATCAGAGTTGCACTTAAAGGTAGCG
Organism: Nerophis lumbriciformis; assembly: GCF_033978685.3. Lineage (NCBI taxonomy): Eukaryota > Metazoa > Chordata > Actinopteri > Syngnathiformes > Syngnathidae > Nerophis > Nerophis lumbriciformis. Next base: position 39,114,782 of record NC_084560.2, read on the forward strand.
CCAAATCTATTTGTGTAAAGCCACCACAATAAAAGTGCAAACATTTGTGGTATGCCCCACCTCTTTTATGAAGTATCGTGGAAGTTACTAGAGCTTACTTAGACGAGGTACATCATGCAATGCACAAATATATACACAAGGGGTGCCCAAACTTTTGCCACTGATGGCCACGGACTGACAAATCAAAGGATGCAAATGGACACTTTGGTAGTTTTGACCTTTAAACAAATACAATATATAGACTTTTTTGAATTTCGATAGAAATTTTGTGTGAATGCCAAAGCCCAACTGAAATGCTAATGGTAAACACGTTGGCCAGATAGTGTCAAGTAACAAAAAATATGAGCAAAATGAGCTAAAAAAAAAGCTAGCATGCTAACAGTACTTTGCTAACATGCTTACAGTTAGCGTCAGTGAAATACCAGAATATTTGACACTGATGTGTATACAGTACCTAGTAAATCAGCAAAAAAAAAATCTAGCATGCTAATGGTAGCATTCTTGACAAGTACCAAGACAAAGATGTATTACTCTGAGGTGTGTACCTAAAAAATGTTTTTTTTTAAATATTAGTCTACTAACGTTTGCATGCATCAAGTACCAAAATATGACTGAGGTATATACCTACAAAATTAACAAAAAAAGTTAGCATACCAATATTGGCATTCTAACCGGTATCATTTGTCAAGCAACAACATATTTGAGGCTGAGCCTACATAACTGCAAAAAAGCTAGCATGCTATCATTAGAATGCTACTAGTTGTGTCGCAGGCTGCTAAAAAATTAGCTACAAGCTAAAGGCCCCTGGGCCGCACTTTGGACATCCCTGATCTACACCACCAGGTATAACCCAACCATTGTTTATGATGTCACTCTTAGAACTGGGACGACCAGGCCCAATTATCGTTCGTGCAGAGCCGCCTCGCTGAGCTTTTGGAGCTGCTGGTGGAGCCCGGCCAGTTGTCAGAGTCTGGACTGGCCCCGCGTGACTGTCAGGTATGTGGCCCTCCACTATTATCGTGTTAGCTTCCAGCACCTTTGCGCTGACAGACCCTTGCCACGTCGTCTCCCAGTTATCCCTGGAGGCCTTGTACAGCCTTGACTTCCTCCTGGAGGGCTCAACCCAACTGAACTGGTCCGTCCAGCCCCTCCACAGACTTCTGAGCAAAGAGCCGCTCCAGATGCAAGCGGGCTACTGTGCAGTGAAGCGCTCCTTCCCTTTGTACCAGCTGCTCTCTTGTCTCCAGCACAACCTCACTCTCAATCCTTTTGGGATAAAGGCCTGCCTGCGCTCTGGGAAGAAACTGGCCTGGGCCCAACAAGGTACCCTAAATCTTTTACAGGACTTAAATCCTATCCTTGTGTACGCTTTCTCCTACGTTCTTCTTCTTGTCTAGTGGAGGGTAACATGAAACGAGCCAAGATAGCCCGAAACACTCACATGGCTCCAGCTGGCAGTAAGATAGTGCTCATGTCTCAGGTCTACAAGCAGACCCTCGCCAAGACCTCAGACAAGCTGACAGGGGCCAACATTAAGATCCATCGATGCTCTGATGCATTCATTTACCTCCTCTCACCTCTCAGGTAAGGTCAAAGTTCAGACACCAAAATGCTTTTTCTTGTTAAACTTTGAAGAAGGTGTAGTTTGTTTGTAACCATCAACTAATTTATTATGACAGATTTTATTTAAAAAATTCTACTGTTAGATCCTGGCAAACTGAAACCAAATATGTTGTGTGTAAATAGGTTTGGAACTAATCTGGATCAGATCCTCATTGCACATACTCCATAAAATAACATGTTCAGACGCATCACTGTCAAATCTCATTCAGTTTCAGCAATAAACTGTTTTCTGTCCACTTAGAGCTGTAATGTTGAGCCATATTTGATCTGGATCCGAACCAGATTACACATTTAGCATTGGATTTGATCATGGAAAAATCCCACTGGAGATGTTTAGACACGTATATCTTTGTCAAATTAGCCAATTCATATGCTGGTCAGTTTGAGACAGTATTTACATTTACATATTATACATGTTGGTGAAATTGTCACGAGTGAAATGTGTCGTGACAGGTTAAACTTTATTAGTTACCTGTGTTTTTGCCTTTAGTACTTTTTCTGCGCTCCTCTCTTTTTTTGTTCTGCTAAAGTACACTCCTGTTCCTGATTGACAATCATCAGACACACCTGTCACTGGTTGTCAATCAGGAGGCTTCTTATGCAACCCTGTTCCATCGCTTCTGTTTACTATACTATTGCGCTAGCCTATCTGCAGTCGGCTTGTGCGTTGTTTGATCCACCTGTGGTTAGGGCTGGGCAATTTGGCATCCAATCTCGATTAAAATCACCATTTTTTAAAAATTAAAGCGGATTGTCCCGTGCAGGATTATACGGCGTACCGCATTCCTGCTGTTTACTACTGCAGTATCTTGTAACAGACATTCCCACCATGTTTGATTGAGGTAATATATTCTAACAGCTGACAACTGTCATTTTGTTCATAAATACATTTGTGTTTACTAGAGGTGCAGCAGTATAGGTAACCCACCAGACGGTCAGTACCTGGTTTTAGGGTCATGGTTTTGCTTTTTCGGTAGTTTTTTTTTTTTTTCTCAAAGTTATTTAGTTTTTTTTGCTCGTAATTACAAACATTCTGCAGTAAACAAACTATAATTGGTGTAGTCAATACCATGAGACTTTTATTTAATATTTACCTCTTTCAAATGGTAAGTTATTATTTGTATTCTTTAGTTACTTTATTAGTGTTTCTCTCCAGGGCTTTGGCAAACTTATATTACTGTATGTTTCGGAGTATAAGTCGCACCGGAGTATAAGTCGCACCTGCCGAAAATGCATAATAAAGAAGGAAAAAAACATATATAAGTCGCACTGGAGCCCGGCCAAACTATGAAAAAAAACTGCGACTTATAGTCCGAAAAATACAGTACCGGTAAATGAAAATACATTCAAGAGCACTTCGAATATGAAGTACTGTAAAATAATGTGTACCAATTATGGTTTTATGGTATACCGGTATTGGTATAGTACCGCGATACTATTGAATCATATTCGGTACTACACCGCCTCTGAAGTGTACCGGTCCATGTCCTAGCTACATCTAAATGACTAATCCTTGCCTCCATGGCAGGACGAGGAATAGCTAAGCATGCTTCACTACACACCGTAGCTCACCGGCTTCACAGCTAATGACGCATTCCCGAATGTAAACAAACGCCATTGGTGAATCTACACCTGACATCCACTGTAATGATACCAAATTCAGGAGCGTATCTAGTCGATACTAGTATGATTTTATCGATATTTTTTAGCGTCACAAAATCTTTTTTCGTTTTTTTAACATTTATATTATGTTTATAAACTCAGGAAATATGTCCCTGGACACATGAGGACTTTGAATATGACCAATGAATATGATACTGTAACTACTTAGTATCGGCTCAATACCCGGATCGATACCCAAATTTGTGGTATCATCCAAAACTAATGTAAAGTATCCAAACAGAAGCATAAGTGATTGTCATAATTTTGACAGAATAATAAATGACACAATATGTTACTGCATACGTCAGCAGACTAATTAGAAGCCTTTGTTTGTTTACTTACTCCTAAAAGACAATTTGTCTTGTATGTTCACTATTTTAATTAGGGACAAACTTGCAATAAGAAACATATGTTTAATGTACTGTAAGATTGTAAAATAAAGCCAATAATGCAATTTTTTGTGGTCCCCTTTATATAGAAAAGTACCGAAAAGTATAGAAATACATTTTGGTACGTGACAGTATGTGACGTGTGTAAGAAGGTGCACTTGCTGTCTGTGAGAGGGATACACAGGAAAGAGTGAGAAGAGCCTGTTGTGTAATGCCAGCAGCTAAAAGCAACTGTGTGAGAATTCACAGACCTGTGGCTGTGTTGAAGGTGTGCTGGAAAATGCGGAACGGAAATTAGGGAGCAGCAGAAAAGTGAAATGTATTATTTAAATCGGTGCGTTGGAAAACACGGACCGGAGTTTTTTTTTTAACTGGATCTGGATCGGCATTTTCCCATGCCTTGCCGATACGCAATTTTTGGCAAATATCGGCAGCCGATCCCATCCAAATATCGGATCGGGACATCCCTAGTATCGGGACAACACTAGTACCAACACATAAAACAATTGTTTTGATTTTGTCAGGAACAAAATATATTTATATCTACAAACAAAAAAGTCTTGTCTGCAGAGTTTTTTTTTTTGTTTTTTTTCCCCATCGGTACACTGGCACTATTGTGCTTGTTTCTGCAACAGCAGAGACACTTTTTTTCTAGCACATGTTATAATCTGAGGAGTGGAATCTTTGCAGACACCTAAACAAAAAGTCTGATTAAAAATATTTAGATCTAAAAATGCAATTTCTGATTAAATTAGTGTTGATTCTCCCAGTCTGGACCAATACAGTCACATAGACGTTCTTTGAGTGCCTGCAAGTCCGCATTCGGGGCAGGATTACTGGTGAGCTGCAGCAGACAGTAAAACTAAAACTAAAGCTGCTCCTTTTAAATGTTGTTTCAATTTCTGTACTCGTCTTAGTCATATTTCATTATTTTGTTCTTCTGGGCCTGTGATGAGTTGGCGACTTGTCCAGGGTGTACGCCGCCTTCCGCCCGAATACAGCTGAGATAGGCTCCAGCACCCCTGCGACCCCAAAAGGGAAAAAGCGGTAGAAAATGAATGGATGGATGGATGTTCTTCTGGGATGCACTTCCACTTGGCATTTCTTTCCATAACTTGAGTTGATTTATTTTGGAAAACCTTGTTACATTGTTTAATGCATCCAGCGGGGCATCACAACAAAATTAGGCATAATAATGTGTTAATTCCACGACTGTATATATCGGTATCGGTTGATATCGGAATCGGTAATTAAGTGTTGGACAATATCGGATATCGGCAAAAAAGCCATTATCGGACATCTCTAATTAACAAGTAGATTATTATAGTTTTGAGAAAATAATACAGCTCCACCCTAATGCGCGCTCCCGCGGCAGGGGACACAAAATATTTCAGGGATACAGAATTTCGCATGACACCGGCAAATTTAAACAAAACATTTTTGCCCAGACTTCCGGAAATGCGCGTTCTTTGTGATTTCAATGCGTAAAAAGACACAGAAAGTGCATTAACGCCAACAGCGAACCCCCTGATCAGAATCATGCATATTTTATCGACTTTGTCCTGTTGGACTCAAGTCAACTCTTTGGTACAACAAACCAAGCTTCCATTGATGTTCTGTTGGTGCTTACGTGGTTTTTAGTACCAGAATGGAAATACCAGTACAGCAGCTAGGTGTTTGTTTTGTACTCTGCAGGTCCGTCAGCGTGGACAAATGCAGAGACTGCACGGTGGTCCTTGGCCCCGTGGAGACCAGCGTCCACGTGCACAGCTGCCAGAGCGTGCGCGTGGTGTGCGTGGCAGGCAGGATCATCGTCGGCGCCTCGTCGCGCTGCACGGTGCACGCCCTGACGCCCACCCGTCCCCTGCTCCTGCCCGGGAACGCCGACATCACCCTGGGCCCCTACCACACCTTCTACCCCACCTTGGAGGACCACATGGGCAGCGTGGGGCTGGCAGTGGTGCCCAACATGTGGGACCAGCCCCTGCTGCTGGGGACCGACGGCCTCGTCAAGGATTTGGACGCCAACACTGAGCCGGCCTGCTACCGCCTGCTGCCCCCGGAGGACTTTCACACCATGGTGGTGCCGTTCCAGATGAAGGGGGACACGTGCGAGGTGCCGGGCGAGCTGGCGTCCTGCTACCAGATGGCCATCGAAGAGAAGCAGAGGAGGATACAAAAATGGCAGAAGACTGTGATGGAGGCGCGGCTAAACAAGTGAGTGAAACCAGGAGTCTGAATTGTTGCATAAGACACAACTTCATCTTTATGCTGAATCTACAGCGCCTCTGCTGGTCGCAGTTAGGAAGTGCACTCCTTTCAAGACACGTTTAATGGACACCATTCCCAAATAAATAGTACCGTATTTTTCGGACTATAACTAGCAGTTTTTTTCATAGTTTGGCCGGGGCTGCGACTTATACTCCAGTGCGACTTATATATGTTTTTTCCCTTCTTTATTATGCATTTTCGGCCGGTGCGACTTATACTCCGGAGCGACTTATACTCCGAAAAATACGGTACTCACAGCCCTGCTTACTCAACAGCCTTTATTGATGGAATATACTGGCAGTCATTTTAGGGAAAGGCAGAATTTGGTCATTTACTTATTAAAAAATTGTTATATAGCAGGGACTTTAGCATTTTCCGGGCTAAGGACCCCTTAACTAATGGAGCAGGGACCCAATATTTATCTATCCTTCATTCTATCTATAATGTATTTATCCTGTATAAAATTGTGTTTTAAACTAAATATACCTTGTTGTTGTGCAAGACTAAGATATCAGTATAATACAATATAGCACCGTTAATCACTTGCTTAATACTAGGACTGTTGATCGCTAGCTGAGAACTACTATTTCTAATCGCTAGCTAGAAACTACCACTGTTAATCGCTAGCAGAAAACTAGCCTTGTTAATCGCTAGCCGATAACTAGCATTGTTAATTGCTAGCTATAAACCAGGGGTGTCAAACTCAAATACAGAGTGGGCCTAAATGTAAAACTGAACAAAGCCGTGGGCCAAGGTTGAACAAATTAACCTTTTAATAGGGACCCAAACAAGTTTTGCATTGAATATTGAACAAGCAGGGCTTATGTAACTTTATAGTGACATGCAAAATCGAGTTTCAAATAATAATAATGATAATAATAATTAAAAAATATCAATGGCATATCAAATACAATTTAAATAAAAATTGAATGTCTCTTTTCTATTTGCAGCCTTCTGAGGTAAATATCAACATTAACTTTTTCCACAGGCTAATACATTTGAAAATAAAATCACAATGAATAAACCAACCATTCAGGACTTTAAACTGCTCAGTTTGCAACACACTGATCTAATCTGATGTGCCCAAGTCAGATACCTGACATCTTTTCTTGGATGCTAGTTCATTAGGCTTTGAGCTGAGGCAACCTTCATTATCGAACAAAGGTGTTCATCAGTCATTATATCTCGTAGTCCACCCGGACCACAGTCTTGGGGGCGTGCCTTAAAGGCACTGCCTTTAACGTCCTCTACGAGCTGTCGTTACGTCCGCTTTTCATCCATTCTAACAACGTGCCGGCCCAGTCACAAGATATGTGCGGCTTCTGTACGCACACACACGTGAATGCAACACATACTTGATCAACAGCGATGCACGTTACACTGAGGGTGGCCGTATAAACAACTTTAACACTGTTAGAAATATACACCACACTGTGAATCCACACCAAACAAGAATGACAAACACATTTCGGGATAACATCCGCACCGTAACGCAACATAAACACAACAGAACAAATACCCAGAACCCTTTGTAGCACTAACTCTTCCTGGACGCTACAAAATACACCCCCCGCTACAACCAAACCCCCCCACCCCCCCACCCACATATGTGTTGGTTCAGAATTAATATATATTTAAATACATCTACATTTGTGGGAAAATTACGGGGTAAACTAAAAAAAAAAGGTAATCAACCCAAAATGTTATGCCACTCTACCACTGCAGTACCAATGCAGACCTCCAGGGGTCACGGACACCCTGTTGAAGACTTGCTATAAAGGCACAGAAGCATGTGATTTTTGAGTAAACTTCTAGCCAGCAGGTGCAGCAGCATAAACACACACACGTTTATTGGTCCTGGTTGCTAGGCAGAACTTGCTGGCCTCGATCACAATGTCTATCGACCACAACTGCCTATCGATCAATGGGGGAAAAGGTCTGTGGTCGCCATGACAACACAGTTGATTAATGCATTATTCTGTATCAAATATAACATCTACTGTCACAATAGCAGTCAGAAAAACATGTGGGCTTGAGGGTCTCTGACCTCAACCAGTCTAAGGTCCCAGGATCCTGCTACGTTACTAACTACACGCTTTAATATATATATATGTGTGTGTGTGTGTGTGTGTGTAGAGAGCAGAAGCACAAGTTCCAAGAGCTGGTGGAGGCCAAGTTCCACGAGTGGCTGCTGGAGACGGGTCAAAGACAGGAACTGGACAGCCTGATCCCAAACCCCATGTCAACCCTACTGTTCCCCGACGGCGGGCCCCCGGGAGACCAGCTGCCCGTCAACATGGCGGCGTACCTTACAAGTAAAGGGGGGGTAGGGCATTCGCCGATGGCGTGCTGAACTGGAAGCTGCTGCAGCAGAACTTCACCTCACGTCGTTTTTGCACTTCGCACACCGCCGAATGTACGTCCTCACTTCCTGTTAGCGCGCGCATTGTGGTGACTTTTGTCCTCCTTAAAGATGACTTTACTGTCAAAATGAATGGAATATAATATGTAGCACTGCTGACACAGCACCTTTTTATTGCTAATAATTAAACATGACTGTGGAAAATGGACACGTTTCATACGTCCGTATGTAGCGTTTACTTCCCTACTGTATTCATGGGCCGTACCTAGGGCTGTAACGGTACGTGTATTTGTATTGAACCGTTCGGTACGGGGGTTCCAGTTCGGTTCGGAGGTGTACCGAACGAGCTTCCACACGGACATATTAAGTAGCGTAACGCACGTTGTGTAAACAATGCACACCGAGGCACAACACTCGGCATGCTAGCAGCTAACGGGCTACGATAGACTGACCATACGTCCTCTTTTCACCGGACATGTCCTCTTTTGCGGAGCTGTCAGGGCGGAGTTTCTTAAATGCCTCAAATGTCCGGCATTTTGAGTTAGGGTTGCGTGTATTTTCAATGTACGTTCAGGGTTAAGAAGGGGTTAAAAACAAAACTAATTGTGCGCTCAGCAGCATTGGTGAGGGAGGGGCAGAGACAGAGAGCGAGAGAGAGTTATGATAAACGAGCATGCGTCGCCAGGCTCTGCTTTTTATCCATAGATTTATCACATTTAAATTTTTATTATCTATAGCAGGGGTGTCAAAAGTGTGCCCCGGAGGCCATTTGCGGCCCACAGCTAATGTTTTAAAGGCCCACGGCACATTCTAAAAATACTATTAAAATAAACAAAAATATAACAAAAGTGAAATAAAAAAGCTTAAAGGTTAAATGTAATTTAGAAAAAGTTGCAATGTTGACTAATAAAACAAAGCTGTTTTTTTTTTCTTTCAAACTGTCATTGCTCAAAACATAATATTGAATCAAAATCAATGTTATTATGAATTATTGACCTATCCAAGGTTCCCATTACTTCACATCAAATATTCCACTAAGAAAAATATTTTTGGGGGAAGATTTTACAAATTTGGTAAATAAATAACTACAGATGTCCGATATTATCGGCCGATAAATGTTTTAAAATGTAATATCGGAAATTATCGGTATCGTTTTTTAATTTTTATTAAATCAACATTAAAAAACACAAGATACACTTACAATTAGTGCACCAACCCAAAAAAACTCCTTCCCCATTTACACTCATTCACACAAAAGGGTTGTTTCTTTCTGTTATTAATATTGTGGTTCCTACATTATATATCAATATATATCAATACAGTCTGCAAGGGATACAGTCCGTAAGCACACATGATTGTGCGTGCTGCTGGTCCACTAATAGTACTAACCTTTAACAGTTAATTTTTCTAATTTTCATTAATTACCAGTTTCTATGTAACTGTTTCTACATTGTTTTACTTTCTTTTTTATTCAAGAAAATGTTTTTAATTTATTTATTTTATTTTATAATTTAAAAAAAAAGGACCTTATCTTCACCATACCTGGTTGTCCAAATTAGACATAATGTGTTAATTCCACGACTGTATCGGTTGGTATCGGTAATTAAGAGTTGGACAATATCGGATACCGGCAAAAAAGCCATTATCGGACATCCCTATAAATAACCCAAAAATGTATATTTTGTTGTTTTCTTACTGTACCAAAAATTAACCAAACCGTGACCTCTAAACCGAGGTACGTACCGAACCGAAATGTTTGTGTACCGTTACACTCCTAGCCGTACCTAATGAAGTGTCCTGTGTGTCCCAACACTTTTGAGTACAATATTTTCAATATTTTACAGCAGGTTGAGCAAGATACAATACATTCTCAACATAAGACACAATACACATCAAATATATATCATGAGAAAACTGGGCTGATTTTAAACATAAATTCCTCCAATAAAGATATATATTTATTATTTGATATTGTTTTTAATTTAAGGACTTTTCTACTTTTTACCATTTTCAAAGATTGCATAATAACTTGACATTTGGAAACCAATGAGACATTTTGAAGGAAGAAGAAAGATGGCGGTCATTGCAGTCACGTAAATAAGTCCTGACTTGGCAGGCCCTCCCTCGCCAGGTGGGGGCGAGCTGGCATGTGCCACACAGGGACAGAGGGCGGGGGGGTCATTGGACGCCAACCCCACACCCGGCCTTTATGTCGTAATCCTTCCTCGCTTTTCTGGAAAAACTGAATAGCGCTAGAATCACTGACTCAATTTTTGGATCTCACTTTCATGACAAAGCGATTGTTGCCCCGTTCGCCTTCCAAGCGTGGCGAGGCAGCGCTATAAAAGGCAGCGCCCGCCATGCCCGAGAACCACAACCACAACCACCGCCATCGACAAGCAAGCTGCTCCGCGTCTTTCCTCCAACATGGGCAGAGTGAGTTCATCCACCTTTGTCCAATTGTTGTAGGCTCCAGCCTCCACTCTCATGCTTGTACCTGTGATCACAGTGTAGTCACATATGGGACTTATTTCCACTCCATAGCTTGAAGTCAGCTGGGATAGACTCCAGCATCTAAGGTGAAAGTGCTAGACAAGTAGACTATTCAGGTGTAGAACACTGGTCAGCTGGGATAGACTCCAGCATCTAAGGTGAAAGTGCTAGAAAAGTAGACGATTCAGGTGTAGAACACTGGTCAGCTGGGATAGACTCCAGCATCTAAGGTGAAAGTGCTAGAAAAGTAGGTGATTCAGGTGTAGAACACTGGTCAGCTGGGATAGACTCCAGCATCTAAGGTGAAAGTGCTAGAAAAGTAGACGATTCAGGTGTAGAACACTGGTCAGCTGGGATAGACTCCAGCATCTAAGGTGAAAGTGCTAGAAAAGTAGACTATTCAGGTGTAGAACACTGGTCAGCTGGGATAGACTCCAGCATCTAAGGTGAAAGTGCTAGAAAAGTAGACGATTCAGGTGTAGAACACTGGTCGGCTGGGATAGACTCCAGCATCTAAGGTGAAAGTGCTAGAAAAGTACACGATTCAGGTGTAGAACACTGGTCGGCTGGGATAGACTCCAGCATCTAAGGTGAAAGTGCTAGAAAAGTAGATAATTCAGGTGTAGAACGCTGGTCAGCTGGGATAGACTCCAGCATCTAAGGTGAAAGTGCTAGAAAAGTAGATGATTCAGGTGTAGAACACTGGTCAGCTGGGATAGACTCCAGCATCTAAGGTGAAAGTGCTAGAAAAGTAGACGATTCAGGTGTAGAACACTGGTCAGCTGGGATAGACTCCAGCGTCTAAGGTGAAAGTGCTAGAAAAGTAGACGATTCAGGTGTAGAACACTGGTCAGCTGGTATAGACTCCAGCATCTAAGGTGAAAGTGCTAGAAAAGTAGACGATTCAGGTGTAGAACGCTGGTCGGCTGGTATAGACTCCAGCATCTAAGGTGAAAGTGCTAGAAAAGTAGATAATTCAGGTGTAGAACGCTGGTCAGCTGGGATAGACTCCAGCATCTAAGGTGAAAGTGCTAGAAAAGTAGATGATTCAGGTGTAGAACACTGGTCAGCTGGGATAGACTCCAGCATCTAAGGTGAAAGTGCTAGAAAAGTAGACGATTCAGGTGTAGAACACTGGTCAGCTGGGATAGACTCCAGCATCTAAGGTGAAAGTGCTAGAAAAGTAGACGATTCAGGTGTAGAACACTGGTCGGCTGGGATAGACTCCAGCATCTAAGGTGAAAGTGCTAGAAAAGTAGATGATTCAGGTGTAGAACACTGGTCAGCTGGGATAGACTCCAGCATCTAAGGTGGAAGTGCTAGAAAAGTAGACGATTCAGGTATAGAACACTGGTCAGCTAGGATAGACTCCAGCATCTACGGTGAAAGTGCTAGAAAAGTAGGTGATTCAGGTGTAGAACACTGGTCAGCTGGGATAGACTCCAGCATCTAAGGTGAAAGTGCTAGAAAAGTAGATGATTCAGGCGTAGAACACTGGTCAGCTGGGATAGACTCCAGCATCTAAGGTGAAAGTGCTAGAAAAGTAGGTGATACAGGTGTAGAACACTGGTCAGCTGGGATAGACTCCAGCGACCATGGGCAAGATAAGTGGAAGAGAAAGTGTGCTGAAGGTATTGTGTGTGTGGTGCAGATCGTCTTCTACGAGGACAAGAACTTCCAGGGTCGTCGTTACGAGTGTGACAGCGACTGCTCTGACTTCCACACCTACCTGAGTCGCTGCAACTCCATCCGGGTGGAGAGCGGTGCCTGGGTGGTGTACGAGCGGCCCAACTACCTGGGCTACCAGTACGTGCTGACCAGGGGAGAATACCCGGAGTATCAGCGCTGGATGGGACTCAACGACCGCCTCAGCTCCTGCAAGATGGTCCACTTTGTAAGTCACATGCTCCTTTTTCTTCTTAGAGGGGAAGTGCACCTTTTTGAAATGTTGCCTATTATTCCTTAATTAAGATAAGACTTTTTAGAAAGCATTGAAACTCCTCATTTACGTCAAATACAAACCCCGTTTCCATATGAGTTGAGAAATTGTGTTAGATGTAAATATAAATGGAATGCAATGATTTGCAAATCCTTTTCAACCCATATTCAGTTGAATGCACTACAAAGACAACATATTTGATGTTCAAACTCATAAATTTTTTTATTTTTTTGCAAATAATAATTAACTTAGAATTTCATGGCTGCAACACGTGCCAAAGTAGTTGGGAAAGGGCATGTTCACCACTGTGTTACATGGCCTTTCCTTTTAACAACACTCACTAAACGTTTGGGAACTGAGGAGACACATTTTTTAAGCTTCTCAGGTGGAATTCTTTCCCATTCTTGCTTGATGTACAGCTTAAGTTGTTCAACAGTCCGGGGGTCTCCGTTGTGCTATTTTAGGCTTCATAATGTGCCACACATTTTCAATGGGAGACAGGTCTGGACTACAGGCAGGCCAGTCTAGTACCCGCACTCCTTTACTATGAAGCCACATTGATGTAACACGTGGCTTGGCATTGTCTTGCTGAAATAAGCAGGGGCGTCCATGGTAACATTGCTTGGATGGCAACATATGTTGCTCCAAAGCCTGTATGTACCTTTCAGCATTAATGGTGCCTTCACAGATGTGTAAGTTACCCATGTCTTGGGCACTAATACACCCCCATACCATCACACATGCTGGCTTTTCAACTTTGCGCCTGTAACAATCCGGATGGTTCTTTTCCTCTTTGGTCCGGAGGACACGACATCCACAGTTTCCAAAAACAATTTTAGATGTGAACTCGAACACTTTTCCACTTTGCATCAGTCCATCTTAGATGACCTCGGGTCCAGTGAAGCCAGCGGTGTTTCTGGGTGTTGTTGATAAATGGCTTTGGCTTTGCATTGTAGAGTTTTAACTTGCACTTACAGATGTAGTGACAAACTGTAGTTACTGACAGTGGTTTTCTGAAGTGTTCCTGAGCCCATGTGGTGATATCCTTTACACACTGATGTCGCTTGTTGATGCAGTACAGCCTGAGGGATCAAAGGTCACGGGCTTAGCCGCTTTTGTGCAGTGATTTCTCCAGATTCTCTGACCCTTTTGATGATATTACGGACCGTAGATGGTGAAATCCCTAAATTCCTTGCAATAGCCGGTTGAGAAATGTTGTTCTTAAACTGTTCAACAATTTGCTCACGCATTTGTTGACAAAGTGGTGACCCTCACCCCATCCTTGTTTGTGAATGACTGAGCATTTCATGGAAGCTGCTTTTATACCCAATCATGGCACCCACCTGTTCCCAATTAGCCTGTTCACCTGTGGGATGTTCCAAATAAGTGATTGATGAGCATTCCTCAACTTTGTCGGTCTTTTTTGCCACTTGTGCCAGCTTTTTTAAAACATTTTGCAGGCATCAAATTCCAAATGAGCTAATATTTGCAAAAAATAACAAAGTTTTCCAGTTCGAAAGTTAAATATCTTGTCTTTGCAGTCTATTCAATTGAATATAAGTTGAAAAGGATTTGCAAATCATTGTATTCTGGTTTTACTTACCATTTACACAACGTGACAACTTCACTGGTTTGGGGTTCTGTAGAAAGTTGTGGACACAAACCAAGAAGTTGGTCAACTTGACGTTCAACTTTTTCAAAAAGTTATTTTTTAACTTGCGTGAGAATTAATTCTTCATCTAAATAGGGAGATACAAACATCCCAGTGAGAGCAGACATTGTACAGTAAGTGATTTTTAAAATGATTTTCATAGTTTGTATATCTTGTTTAGCGCTTGGCAATACCATACCTGCCAACTACTCCGGTTTTCCCGTAATTAGTACGGTTTTCATCAACCTATTCCGGGTTACGGTTGCAGTGATAAAAAATACGGTTTTTCATTCATTTTTTTAAATTTTTTTTTAAGTTTTATTCACGAAATCGCGTAACAACAATGACAATCGACACTGCTTCCCGTAACTTCCTATGGAGCCATTCCGAATGCCATGCGCGAGGCTATTTATAGCACCGCTGCCAAGCACGAGGCACCAGTTGCCATTGTTTCCAAACGAGCGAACGATCATGGAATCAGCCGGAGAAAAATCGCAAACGAGTCTTAAACCGAAAAGAAAACTGCAGTCATTCCGTGAAGAATATTCAAAAGCCTATCCGGGAATAATTATCCGTTCCAAAAAGGGTGAAAACTACGCGAATTGCACCTTGTGCAGACAAGATTTTTCGATCGGACACGGAGGAATTAGCGATGTAAAAGACCACGTTGGGACAAAAAAACACAAGTCTAATGCCGTTGCTAAATTTGGATTTTAGCCACAAAAAGGTAATGACACCAATGTTATCTATTTGAATTGTTTAGTACTGTTATACTGTTAAAAGTGTTTATACTATTTATGCTTTCAAGTCCAAGTTGAAGAAATCTTGTTAAATGTTGACAGCATAACTACCAAAATACAGAAGTATGTCCTTAATATTTTTGCAGTGCTATTTCTGTTGAAAAGTTAAAATGATTACATTAGAGATGTGATGTGCCACTTTTCAAGTGTCTGATGGCTTAAATTAATTTTCATTCATTTTTCATATTTTGAATTCTTTTGAAAGGCTTACAAAAAAACTACATTTGAATTGTAATTCCATGCTATTGACAGGACTATTAATTTTAATGAAGTTAGCTTACCGTGTTTACAGTATGATAATTGTGATAGAAATGTGAATTTTAGGCACAGAATATTTTATACAATTGAACAAGGCAGTAGATTATACAAGCTTGGACAGAAAGTTAATAATGACACCAATTTTTTTTTTAATGGAATTGTTTAGTACTGTTTTACCATTTGTTTACTGTAAAAAGTGTTTATACTGTTTATACTTTCAATTAACAAATTGAAGTCTTGTGAAAGGTTGACAGGATAACTGGCATTAACTGTCAAAATAATTTCAAACTATTGAAGTTAGCTTACAGAATAAACATGTCAATCAACCCATATGATTTTTGCTGTAATATTTTTGTTTTGAAAAGTCACTGTGACTGATAGAAAAGTGATGGTTTTAGCAACATTTTAACCTGTCTGAATGCAATCAATCATTTTGCGTCGGGGAGCTTCGCCCCCCTGAACCCCCCACCAGGACATTGTCCTGGACCTACCGGGGCCTGTGGCCCCTGGACCCTGGCTACTAGGTTTTTCTGATTTCAAAAGTTGGCAGGTATGCAATACTGTTACTGGATCTGTTTATCACTTAGTAGATCATCCTCAGTATATTCAGGCTCTAAAATGTAAGGTTTTGGATCATCATTTGTCCCAAAGTAGCTTGTTGTCTCTCATGAAGTCTGCCATGATTAGTAGTAGTGGTGTTGTTGTTGGAAGATAAAGCGAGCATTGTGATGTGCCCATGAAATTAATGTCACTGTATGCTTAACATGAGGCAAATAGATGAATATTACATGTACACTTACCGGTACATCAAACAGAGGTTTAACGGCACTAGACTGTTGTAGCTGACTTAGCATAAATAAAATCATATGCTTGTCTTACATAAGGATTGTGAATGACAGACAAAAGTCATGTGATCATAACATCAGCTGACCTCTTGCCTGCAGCCACCATCAATCAATCTGCTCTCAGCAAACTCATTAGCAACTCATTGATTGTGTGCTCAGTCACTAACACTCATAGAGGGCTGGTTGGGAGAGTGGCGGTGCCAGCAACCTGAGGGTTCCTGGCTCGATCCCCACCTTCTACCAACCTCCTCACGTCCGTTGTGTCCTTGAGCAAGACACTTCACCCTTGCTCCTGATGGGTGGTGGTTAGGCCTTGCATGGCAGCTCCTGCAATCAAGTGTGTGAATGTGTTAGTGTCAAAGCGCTTTGAGTACCTTGAAGGTAGAAAAGCTCTAGAACAAGTATAAACCATTTAATCATATCTTTACATTACAACCAGCAGGGTGCTCCTGTTCAATAGCTTGCACCGTTTTGCCTTATGTTTGAAAACCAGAGGATCTTTGGGTGTTGATGTTGGCCCTAGTTTTCAAAGCCAGTAGGATGCACCTGTCTAATAGATGATCTTAGGTTGCTATTTTGACCCAAGTTTACAACACTAGTAGGAAGCTCTTGTTTATTAATAGATGATCTTTGGTTTCCATTTTGGCCCTTGTTTTTGAACCAGCTATGAAAGGATATTTAGGGGTTTTGGCCTAAGTTTTCAAAACCAGTAGAATGTTCCTGTTCAATACAGGATCTTTAGTTTGCACTGTTTTGCCCTTGTTTTTAAAACCAGCTTGACTCTACTTTCTAATAGATGATCTTTGAGTGTGTTTTTTTTCTCCCTAAACATGACTGTTTTTGGTAGAAAGCTTCTGTCAAATAGATGATTTTAACTGCCATTGTTGGCCCTAGTTTGGTGCTTTGGTCTACTGTTTTAAAAATTAAACACTTTAATATATGATCTTTGATTGGCCCTGTCACTTTGTCCAGGGTGTACCCGCCTTCCACCCGAATGCAGCTGAGATAGGCTCCAGCACCCCCCACGACCCCAAAGGGGAGAAGCAGTAGAAAATGGATGGATGGATGATTAGAATTTTGCCTCCTTTGAAAAATCAGCAAAGGACTTTTGTCAAATAGAGGATCTCTGATTAGGGTGTAGTAAAGAAGAATAGAGAGTTTTTGACATGTATTTTTGCAGTACGTCCTTAAAAACCACATGTCTTGTATCCTCCCAGACCAGCGGGACCATCTACAAGATGCAGCTTTACGAGAAGGCTGACTTTGGCGGCAAAGCCTTCGAGGCCACGGAGGACTGTCCCTCACTCCTGGAGAAATTCCGCTGGAGGGAAGTGAACTCGTGCAAAGTCTTCGATGGCTGGTGGGTCTTTTATGAGCATCCCAACTACCGCGGCCGCCAATACTTCCTGGAGAAGGGCGAGTATCGCAAGCCGGGCGATTGGGGTGCGGCCAGCGCTGCAGTCCAGTCCTTTAGGCGCTTTACCGAATAAATCCACCCTTAGGGGCTATGATCTATGACAGGAAATGACAAGTCTTAGGATTCTGAACTAAGGTCAGCAAAATAAAAGCATGTTCAAAATGCAAATGATTTTGTTTCTGACTCACGTAACAGGATTGTAATTTCTCTACCACTTCAACTTTAGTTCCACTAGAGCAGTGGTTCTTAACATTGTTGGAGGTACCGAACTCCACCAGTTTCATTTGTGCATTCACCGAATTCTTTAGTGAAAAATAAAATGTTTTTCAAATTCAAGACAAAGTTATATGTTTTTGGTAACACTTTAGTATGGGGAACATATTCTAAGTAACAAAGACTTCATTTAGAGTTATTTGGTTAGGGTTAGGGCCAGGGTTAGAGGGTTAGGGTTATAATAAGGCCATGCCAAATAAGGCATTAATAAGTACTTAATAATGACTAGTTAAGAGCCAATATGTTACTAATTTGCATATTAACAAACAACTAATTAATGGTGAATATGTTCCCCATACTAAAGTGTTACCATGTTTTTTTTACTGGTGCACAAAATGAAGCGTGCATGAACATCACCTTGTTCAAACAACAAAACCAACACAGTGCATAAACTCACAACAAATTACACACCTGCAAATCAGTCTGACTTCTGTTGTTGCCGTATCCGTAATACGCCGATAGGGAGAAGTTTTTATTTACACGATGAGTCGGGTGTGTCTTGACTCAGACTCGCCGAACCCCTAGGGTTCGATGGAACCCAGGTTAAGAACCACTGCACTAGATGGCGCACTAGCACCACAGTTTGCATGAAACAAACCACATGTGTTAATAAAAAGGTGCACTACCTGATCGCAGGCTGCAGGTCCACAGAAACCAGGTGAGGGTTGAAATGTGTCCCAAAGGAGAAACAGTTTCCTCCTCCGCCGATGAGCAGCAGCTCTGCTTTCTTTTGGTCCGTCAGCTCGGAGCAGAAGGAGTGCAACATCAGCGGGTACGGCACTGAGCTCTAAAGACAACACTTTCACTCGCTGTCCAGCTGTGACTGTTTTAACCTTCTCAAACTCACCGTGTCCAGACGGAACTCCACGCTGCAGCGTGTGTCCAGCCCCATCACGGCCACTCCCGGCACGCCATCCGAATGCAGCCAAACTCCGCCCACCACAATCAACTGCTCACCGAGCACATGGGCGGAATGAGAGTACCTGAAAAGTACACAAAAACTTAACACTCCTTTTCTTCTCCACGTAAATTGTAGTAAACTAAAGCAAACTAGTTTGAGATTGAATCAACACTGCCTCAGCTGGTTGCTGCCAAGTACTGCACTCATTTAAATTCAAAACACACACATACTATATAGTATATTATAAATATATACTACATTGTTGTTGTATACATTTTACACTAAAAGTACACATTTTAATGATAAACCTACAAATGCCTTTCATTGTATTGAATTAAAAGCGGTCTTTGCTGATTGGCTGTGAGAAGTCACATGGTTCAACACCCCCTCTAAAAGAAAGTTTGCAGCATTGATTTAGATCAGTGGTTCTTAACCTGGGTTCCATGGAACCCTAGGGGTTCAGTGAGTCGGCCTCAGGGGTTCGGCGGAGGTCAAGACACACCCGACTCATCGTGTAAATAAAAACTTCTCCCTATCGGCGTATTACGGATACGACAACAGCAGAAGTCAGACTGATTTGCAGGTGTGTAATTTGTTGTGAGTTTATGCACTGTGTTGGTTTTGTTCTTTGAACATTAAAATAAGTAGATCAATAGTAAAAACGTTGCATTCAAGTGTTTACTAAGTAAAACATAAACAAGAGTGTTGCGTTCAAATGTCTATTAATTAAATCAATAGTAAAAATGTTGCGTTCAAGTGTTTACCAAGTAAAACATAAACGAGAGTGTTGCGCTCAAATCTCTACTAAGTACATCTATAGTAAGAATGTTGTGTTCAAGTGTTTACCAAGTAAAATAATAGTGGGAGTGTTGCGTTCAAATGTCTACTAAGTACATCAATAGTAAGGATGGTGTGTTCAAGTGTTTACCAAGTAAAATAATAGTGTTGCATTCAAATGTCTATTAAGTACATCTATAGTAAGAATGTTGTGTTCAAGTGTTTACCAAGTAAAATAATAGTGGGAGTGTTGCGTTCAAATGTCTACTAAGTACATCAATAGTAAGGATGGTGTGTTCAAGTGTTTACCAAGTAAAATAATAGTGTTGCATTCAAATGTCTATTAAGTACATCTATAGTAAGAATGTTGTGTTCAAGTGTTTACCTAGTAAAATAATAGTGTTGCATTCAAATGTCTATTAAGTACATCTATAGTAAGAATGTTGTGTTCAAGTGTTTACCTAGTAAAATAATAGTGGGAGTGTTGCGTTCAAATGTCTATTAAGTACATCAAGAATAAGGATGTGTTCAAGTGTTTATCAAGTAAAACAAACAGGAGTGTTGCGTTCAAATGTGTACTAAGTACATCAATAGTAAGAATGTTGTGTTCAAGTGTTTACCAAGTAAAATAATAGTGGGAGTGTTGCGTTCAAATGTCTACTAAGTACATCAATAGTAAGGATGGTGTGTTCAAGTGTTTACCAAGTAAAATAATAGTGTTGCGTTCAAATGTCTATTAAGTACATCAATGGTAAGAATGTTGTGTTCAAGTGTTTACCAAGTAAAATAATAGTGGGAGTGTTGCATTCAAATGTCTACTAAGTACATCAATAGTAAGGATGGTGTGTTCAAGTGTTTACCAAGTAAAATAATAGTGGGAGTGTTGCGTTCAAATGTCTACTAAGTACATCAATAGTAAGGATGGTGTGTTCAAGTGTTTACCAAGTAAAATAATAGTGTTGCATTCAAATGTCTATTAAGTACATCAATAGTAAGAATGTTGTGTTCAAGTGTTTACCAAGTAAAATAATAGTGGGAGTGTTGCGTTCAAATGTCTACTAAGTACATCAATAGTAAGGATGGTGTGTTCAAGTGTTTACCAAGTAAAATAATAGTGTTGCATTCAAATGTCTATTAAGTACATCTATAGTAAGAATGTTGTGTTCAAGTGTTTACCTAGTAAAATAATAGTGTTGCATTCAAATGTCTATTAAGTACATCTATAGTAAGAATGTTGTGTTCAAGTGTTTACCTAGTAAAATAATAGTGGGAGTGTTGCGTTCAAATGTCTATTAAGTACATCAAGAATAAGGATGTGTTCAAGTGTTTATCAAGTAAAACAAACAGGAGTGTTGCGTTCAAATGTGTACTAAGTACATCAATAGTAAGAATGTTGTGTTCAAGTGTTTACCAAGTAAAATAATAGTGGGAGTGTTGCGGTCAAATGTCTACTAAGTACATCAATAGTAAGGATGGTGTGTTCAAGTGTTTACCAAGTAAAATAATAGTGGGAGTGTTGCATTCAAATGTCTACTAAGTACATCAATAGTAAGGATGGTGTGTTCAAGTGTTTACCAAGTAAAATAATAGTGGGAGTGTTGCGTTCAAATGTCTATTAAGTACATCAAGAATAAGGATGTGTTCAAGTGTTTATCAAGTAAAACAAACAGGAGTGTTGCGTTCAAATGTGTACTAAGTACATCAATAGTAAGAATGTTGTGTTCAAGTGTTTACCAAGTAAAATAATAGTGGGAGTGTTGTGGTCAAATGTCTACTAAGTACATCAATAGTAAGGATGGTGTGTTCAAGTGTTTACCAAGTAAAATAATAGTGGGAGTGTTGCATTCAAATGTCTACTAAGTACATCAATAGTAAGGATGGTGTGTTCAAGTGTTTACCAAGTAAAATAATAGTGTTGCGTTCAAATGTCTATTAAGTACATCAATGGTAAGAATGTTGTGTTCAAGTGTTTACCAAGTAAAATAATAGTGGGAGTGTTGCGTTCAAATGTCTACTAAGTACATCAATAGTAAGGATGGTGTGTTCAAGTGTTTACCAAGTAAAATAATAGTGTTGCATTCAAATGTCTATTAAGTACATCAATAGTAAGAATGTTGTGTTCAAGTGTTTACCAAGTAAAATAATAGTGGGAGTGTTGCGTTCAAATGTCTACTAAGTACATCAATAGTAAGGATGGTGTGTTCAAGTGTTTACCAAGTAAAATAATAGTGTTGCATTCAAATGTCTATTAAGTACATCTATAGTAAGAATGTTGTGTTCAAGTGTTTACCTAGTAAAATAATAGTGTTGCATTCAAATGTCTATTAAGTACATCTATAGTAAGAATGTTGTGTTCAAGTGTTTACCTAGTAAAATAATAGTGGGAGTGTTGCGTTCAAATGTCTATTAAGTACATCAAGAATAAGGATGTGTTCAAGTGTTTATCAAGTAAAACAAACAGGAGTGTTGCGTTCAAATGTGTACTAAGTACATCAATAGTAAGAATGTTGTGTTCAAGTGTTTACCAAGTAAAATAATAGTGGGAGTGTTGCGGTCAAATGTCTACTAAGTACATCAATAGTAAGGATGGTGTGTTCAAGTGTTTACCAAGTAAAATAATAGTGTTGCGTTCAAATGTCTATTAAGTACATCAATGGTAAGAATGTTGTGTTCAAGTGTTTACCAAGTAAAATAATAGTGGGAGTGTTGCGTTCAAATGTCTACTAAGTACATCAATAGTAAGGATGGTGTGTTCAAGTGTTTACCAAGTAAAATAATAGTGTTGCATTCAAATGTCTACTAAGTACATTAAAAGTAAGAATGTTGTGTTCAAGTGTTTACCAAGTAAAACATTAACGAGATTGTTGCGTTCAAATGTCGATTAAGTACATCAATAGTAAAAATGTTGTGTTCAAGTGTTTATCAAGTAAAACATGAACGAGAGATGTGATGTTCATGCACGGTTCATTTTATGCACCAGTAATAAAACATGGTAACACTTTAGTATGAGGAACATATTCACCATTAATTAGTTGCATATTAACATGCAAATTAGTAACATATTGGCTCTTAACTAGTCATTATTAAGTACTTAACGCCTTATTTGGCATGGCCTTATTATAACCCTAACCCTCTAACCCTAACCCTAACAAATAACTCTAAATGGAAGTCTTTGTTACTTAGAATATGTTCCCCTAGTGTCCAAATAACTGTAAATTAAGTCTTTGTTACTTAGAATATGTTCCCCATACTAAAGTGTTACCAAAAACATAACTTTGTCTTGAATTTGAAAAAAAAAACATTTTATTTTTCACTAAAGAAGGGTTGGGTGAATGTGCATATGAAACTGCTGGGGTTCGGTACCTCCAACAAGGTTAAGAACCACTGGTTTAGATTGAAAATAATAATTATTGTGATGAACACACCTGGGACAAGGCGGGGGCTGCACGTCTATCCTCTCCCAGCAGAAGCCTCTCTCTTTGGGCTTCAGTAGGGTCATGTCCCCAAGCGGCTCTCCTTTTCTTCCCAGTCCTCCAAAGACCACCACTCCTCCCTGGTAGGAACACGCCGAGTGGGAATGGCGGTCTTCTGGTGCTGCGCCCTCTACCGGCACCTGAAACAAACGCATGTTGAACGTTACACTTTTAACAGGCTGTACTCTTGGCGTAATACCAGGCCTGGCCTGTGGGAGGCAGCAATGCGCCGCTGTGCACTCAAGACAGTCGGAAATCTACACAGAAGAAGCTTTGCTAACTGTTAGCTTACATGCTAACTCCATTGCGGTGGTTATTTCTTGCCAACACGTTGGTGGTCATCCTTGTGGGGCACACTTAAGTAAACGTGTATATTCCCCACAACTCCATTTTTATAAAACTCATTTCCCCAATTGTTAGCTTGTATCGATTATGTATGTGCTTTACTTCCGCCTTGAGTCAGGTTGCTTCTCCATTGGTTGTTTCGTGTCATGTGACCATCACGTCGCCAGCGCCTTTGTTGATTATCCGAACGTGTAAAATAAATAAATACGATTGCCGACCGTTTGTTGTTCCAACTGGAACAAAATCACTCAGACATCACGGAATAATATATTGAACCATTCTGATATTAAGATGAAAATAAAGCAGATTATGTACCGGGCTCACCTCAACCCAGTGCTGCTGATCAACATCCAGGAAGTAGCCACCGCCCAACACCGCTTCGCTCTCATTTTTACCACCAAAGACAAATAGCAAGTTTTTTCCTATGTATAAAAAAAAAATATGGTTATGTGTCACTTTATTTCGAACATGCATACAATTACAACAAGAGATGTCCGATAATATCGGCCTGCTTTAAAATGTAATATCAGAAATTATTGGTATCGTTTTTTTTATTATCGGTATCGTTTTTTTTTAAATTTTTTATTAAATCACCATAAAAAACACAAGATACACGTACAATTAGCGCACCAACCCAAAAAACCTCCCTCCCCCATTTACACTCATTCACACAAAAGGGTTGTTTCTTTCTGTTATTAATATTCTGGTTCCTACATTATATATCAATATATATCAATACATTCTGCAAGGGATACAGTCCGTAAGCACACATGATTGTGCGTGCTGCTGGTCCACTAATAGTACCAACCTTTAACAGTTAATTTTACTCATTTTCATTAATTACTAGTTTTTATATTGTTTTACTTTCTTTTTTATTCAAGAAAAAGGTTTTTAATAAATTTATTTTATTTTATAATTTTTTTTAAAAAGGACATTGTCTTCACCATACCTGTTGGTCCAAATTAGGCATAATAATGTGTTAATTCCACAACTGTATATATCGGTATCGGTAATTAAGAGTTGGACAATATCGGAATATCGGATATCGGCAAAAAAGCCATTATCGGACATCCCTAATTACAACATCATTCAGTTTCTCATTAATAAATAGTTAAATAATTAAAAAGATAAATAAGGGGTTACCTCTATGAGAGAGCAGAGTAGCAGTGTGTCTCCACCTGAGCGGAGGACGCTCACCTGTGCAGACCATCTGCTCCTCTTGAAGTGACCCACCGTGATGGCCCACTTTGACGAGGCCCTCAATCGGCTTGAGAGGAGAGCAGCGACCGCCGTATACGACCGCACCTCCTCCTGGAGTGGAGGTGACCGTGTGGTACAGGCGGACACCCAAATGCGTGGAAGGTTCGACGCCCACACATGTCCAGCCTCCAGGGCCTTTGAGCAGGAGTCGACTCGGAGCTCCTCTGCCACGTCTGCAGGAGCCGCCAGTGAGGAGGACGTGTCCTACGTCTAAGCAGGTGGAGGCCATGCTGAGACCCTCCACTCGGACCGGGAGTGTCCTCACTGGGAGGGCAACAGGGCTCCAAGACAGACTTTTTAGGGTCGCTGAGGGGAAGAATTCAGTTTATGCTGCAAAGCCATTAAGGAAAAGAAAGAGATAATGAGCACCTGGAGGATGGACGAGCAAGGACGGCACTAAGATAGAACCGCGAGATGCTGTGAGGATGAAGTAGTGAGAGCATTTCTGGTGCCATTCCTGGCAAAAAATGGAAAAAAGGCAGTTGTTACCAAAAATATTCCAATGAACACATGTAATTATTTTAAAGCAATCTTCTGTAGTTGCCAGGTGTGTGTGATTGACAAAAGCAATTAACTACCAGGTAGAGATGTGCGGTTTGCGGACACAACCGCGGAGTCCGCGGATAAACCGCGGGTCGGGCGGGTAAAAATTGATTTTAAATAGATGCGGGCGGTTGGCGGTTGAACCAATTCGGAAATATATATACAGGTAAAAGCCAGTAAATTAGAATATTTTGAAAAACTTGATTTATTTCAGTAATTGCATTCAAAAGGTGTAACTTGTACATTATATTTATTCATTGCACACAGACTGATGCATTCAAATGTTTATTTCATTTAATTTTGATGATTTGAAGTGGCAACAAATGAAAATCCAAAATTCCGTGTCACAAAATTAGAATATTACTTAAGGCTAATACAAAAAAGGGATTTTTAGAAATGTTGGCCAACTGAAAAGTATGAAAATGAAAAATATGAGCATGTACAATACTCAATACTTGGTTGGAGCTCCTTTTGCCTCAATTACTGCGTTAATGCGGCGTGGCATGGAGTCGATGAGTTTCTGGCACTGCTCAGGTGTTATGAGAGCCCAGGTTGCTCTGATAGTGGCCTTCAACTCTTCTGCGTTTTTGGGTCTGGCATTCTGCATCTTCCTTTTCACAATACCCCACAGATTTTCTATGGGGCTAAGGTCAGGGGAGTTGGCGGAACAATTTAGAACAGAAATACCATGGTCCGTAAACCAGGCACGGGTAGATTTTGCGCTGTGTGCAGGCGCCAAGTCCTGTTGGAACTTGAAATCTCCATCTCCATAGAGCAGGTCAGCAGCAGGAAGCATGAAGTGCTCTAAAACTTGCTGGTAGACGGCTGCGTTGACCCTGGATCTCAGGAAACACAGTGGACCGACACCAGCAGATGACATGGCACCCCAAACCATCACTGATGGTGGAAACTTTACACTAGACTTCAGGCAACGTGGATCCTGTGCCTCTCCTGTCTTCCTCCAGACTCTGGGACCTCGATTTCCAAAGGAAATGCAAAATTTGCATGGTTGGGTGATGGTTTGGGGTGCCATGTCATCTGCTGGTGTCGGTCCACTCTGTTTCCTGAGATCCAGGGTCAACGCAGCCGTCTACCAGCAAGTTTTAGAGCACTTCATGCTTCCTGCTGCTGACCTGCTCTATGGAGATGGAGATTTCAAGTTCCAACAGGACTTGGCGCCTGCACACAGCGCAAAATCTACCCGTGCCTGGTTTACGGACCATGGTATTTCTGTTCTAAATTGGCCCGCCAACTCCCCTGACCTTAGCCCCATAGAAAATCTGTGGGGTATTGTGAAAAGGAAGATGCAGAATGCCAGACCCAAAAACGCAGAAGAGTTGAAGGCCACTATCAGAGCAACCTGGGCTCTCATAACACCTGAGCAGTGCCAGAAACTCATCGACTCCATGCCACGCCGCATTAACGCAGTAATTGAGGCAAAAGGAGCTCCAACCAAGTATTGAGTATTGTACATGCTCATATTTTTCATTTTCATACTTTTCAGTTGACCAACATTTCTAAAAATCCCTTTTTTGTATTAGCCTTAAGTAATATTCTAATTTTGTGACACACGGAATTTTGGATTTTCATTTGTTGCCACTTCAAATCATCAAAATTAAATGAAATAAACATTTGAATGCATCAGTCTGTGTGCAATGAATAAATATAATGTACAAGTTACACCTTTTGAATGCAATTACTGAAATAAATCAAGTTTTTCAAAATATTCTAATTTACTGGCTTTTACCTGTACATAGTTAAATGTTGTTACCCACATACGAAAAACGAGCAGCACTCTTTGAAACAGTCAATTATTCATCAGGCACTGCAGCACAACACAACACAACAGCAGAAGAAGAAAAAAAGAAAAATATGTTTTTTTTCTATTCGAGATATACTACTATGTGTGAATAATTATTTGGCCTCGCTTTCAAGTGAAGCGCATCTTCGATTGGCGACAATGTAAGGATATTTAGCCTGCTTTGTTTGTCGCAACCGTCTATTTTCATTATAATTCAAGTTTGATGTCGTTGACAATGGAGATTGTCTGATATTTTGTCATGGCTGCAGATCAATCAATAAAGGTTCATCTTTGTCGCGAAATTGTTCACTGTTTCACTGTGCACCCCGTTCTCGTCCCTATTTGAGCATTATAACGTTAAGTTAATATTCATTGAAATAAATTCAGAACATTTTTTTTACCTAACGAAAATATAGGCCAAGTCTTTCTAAAACATTTTTTTAACTTCTTAAAAGCCTCGTTCTGCTTGCTGCAACTGCGCACACAAATTGTGAGGAACGCACTCCTGATCTGAGGGCATTGGCAACAATAGTCAACACTTTCTTAACGGAAATGACAATAATATTATAATAATGATAAATAATATTATCACGCAATTATATCTCTTGGCCACTAATGCGTGGCCAAGAGATAATGCGTGGCACGCATTGAATGTCTCTGCTGCATTGGATCAGTCTCCTTTCTTTAACAGGCAAAAGCTTTATAACCTCACTAAAGCCTTGCATCGTCTAGATTAGATATATAACAACGGGCGGGTGGCGGGCGGGTGTGGTTTTGATAAAATGTTGATTCGGGTGGATGGCGGATGGATGACGACTTTTGTGATGCGGTTGCGGATGAAATAATTGCCTATGCGCGCATCTCTACTACCAGGGTCACTACTTAGTGACATGTTAAGTAAGAGCTGCTCACGCTGACTCAGCAGTTGACGACAAGGTTCTGTTGTGCTAATATACTTGTTAATGTTGATGAAAGACCATGTGATCAAAGAGACAAGTCTTTTTCTCACTTTCTCATACAGTCCAAACCATTAAGTTAAAAAAAATTAACTTTGCGACCAAATAATTGTATTTGGGCTTTTGGATAAACATAATTGAGAAGTGACCAAATTGAGGTGCTTTCCGGCCCGCAGCTGTGTTTTCATTTTTTACATTGTAAAAATAGCACTTCACGAAGAAACAGCAGTAATTAATTGAAAATAAATGCAAATTATAATCAAAATACAGTCATAATAGTAAAACAAATTGTGATTATACAACAAAGTGGTGATTTTACCAATGAATGTCATTTTATGAGAATACAATCAAAATATATATCCAAATAAAGCCATTATATTACGAAAATAATTGTATCTTATGAGAAAAAATATATAATTTTACAACAATAAAGTTGTCATTTCATGAGAAAAAGTCATTTTACAACAATAAATTCAAAACATAATTAAAATAGTCATATTAGGGAAAAAAAATATTCTATGAGGAAAAAGTTGTAAGTTTACAACAAAGTTATAATTTTAAGAGAAAAATAATTTTAAAAGCATAAAGTTAAAGTATTACATAAAAAATGTGCTAAAATTATTATGACGGGATAAGGTTGCAATTTTCAGAAAATGTAATTGAGAAAAGTTATGAAAAATTATAGTCACAATAATATCAATGTTTTATTAGAAAAATAAAATATTTTGGGAAAGATGTGGGAGCAAACAGTATAATGTAAGAAGTTCATGCTATTAATTTAACTTCTGTCTATAAAATAAACCTGTTTTATGTCAATAAAACTTCTCAGCATATTTACATTGGCTGTTTTACAAAATGGTAAATATCAGAATGGACTCCACATATTTCCCCCCCCAGTACATGGAAAAAGTTTGCTTTAATTCCAGCATTCTTGATCATATATTTCAATGGCTGACGACTAAAACTGACCTCGTACTCGTCAAAAGGCTCCAAACTTTCCACTCGGAGCCTCTCCTCGTGTGGGATCATGGTGAGGAAGAAGTCATTCATGTCCACGCACACACATTCGTCCCACCCCTGAACACAACAACAACAACACATATTTGCAAATAAACAAAGTGTGTTGTATTGCGTCATCACACACCTTGCTGAGGAACCGTTGTCTTTGTGCGTCAGTGTTGCTGTATTGCTGGAGCGCATGCAAGGGAGAATTCACTTTGAGGAAATGTTCCTGCATGACGCGACCGAATGGATCGTGAGGACGAATCTGCTCGTACATCACGAAGAGCGAGTGGGGCAGGAACCTTGCTGCCCAAGCGATGATGTCATTAGACCTGGATGGACAGCATGTAACATGTCAGATGAGAGTATGTTTGCAAATACATCAAAGATGCTATTATAATCCATTTCTAATGGATAAAGCTTTGGCCTGGACAAGAAGTCATCAGGTGGTCCCCAATGTTCACAGAGTGTTTCGACCCTTAAAACCACAACACTCTCCGGTTGGTGGGTCAGCAGTGATTGGCCAGATCACTGCCCCTCTCATCCAGGCTTCCAGCTATTGTCCCCTCTCTTATGCCAGAGCCAACAGGAGGCTCTCTCCGCCGCTTATCCCAGCCTACGAACGGCTGTTTTCCTCAAGTGACCTCTCCATCCGACCTTTGTCATCAGATTCCACACAGATTGAGCAGGGAATCCTCGACATCCAACTTCCACTGTGATCAGCCATGCTGTCCACCCCTTGTCAAGGCAGTCCTGGTTGGTACTTAGTTTTCTTCCTCTCTGTCGCTTCCTCACATCCCTCCTCCCACGGGACAGTAAGTTCCAACAGGATGATTTTCTTTCCCTATGGCAGGGGTCGGCAACCCGCGGCTCTAGAGCCGCATGCGGCTCTTTAGCGCCGCCCTAGTGGCTCTCTGGAGCTTTTTCAAAAATGTATGAAAAATGGAAAAAGATGAGGGGGAAAAAATATATTTTTTGTTTTAATACGGTTTCTGTAGAAGGACAAACATTACACAAACCTCCCTAATTGTTATAAAGCACACTGTTTGTATTAAACACGCTTCACTGATTCGAGTATTTGGCGAGCGCCGTTTTGTCCTACTAATTTTGGCGGTCCTTGAACTCACCGTAGTTTGTTTACATGCATAACTTTCTCCGACTTTCTAGGACGTGTTTTATGCCACTTCTTTTTCTGTCTCATTTTGTCCACCAAACTTTTAAGGTTGTGCATGAATGCACAAAGGTGATTTTTGTTGATGTTATTGACTTGTGTGGAGTGCTAATCAGACATATTTGGTCACTGCATGACTGCAAGCTAATCGATGCTAACATGCTATTTAGGCTAGCTATATGTACATATTTAGGGATGTCCGATAATGGCTTTTTGCCGATATCCGATACTCCGATATTGTCCAACTCTTTAATTACCGATACCGATATATACAGTCGTGGAATTAACACATTATTATGCCTAATTTGGAGAACCAGGTATGGTGAAGATAAGGTCCTTTTTAAAAATAATAATAAAATAAAATAAAATAAATACATTTAAAATATTTTCTTGAATAAAAAAGAAAGTAAAACAATATAAAAACAGTTACATAGAAACTAGTAATTAATGAAAATGAGTAAAATTAACTGTTAAAGGTTAGTACTATTAGTGGACCAGCAGCACGCACAATCATGTGTGCTTACGGACTGTATCCCTTGCAGACTGTATTGATATATATTGATATATAATGTAGGAACCAGAATATTAATAACAGAAAGAAAAAACCCTTTTGTGTGAATGAGTGTAAATGGGGGAGGGAGGTTTTTTGGGTTGGTGCACTAATTGTAAGTGTATCTTGTGTTTTTTATGTTGATTTTATAAAAACAAAATAAAAATAAAAAAAAAGATAAAAATAACGATACCGATAATTTTCAATATTACATTTTAAAGCATTTATAGGCCGATAATACCTGCCGACATCTCTATACATATTGCATCATTATGCCTCATTTGTAGCTATATTTGAGGTAATTTAGTTTCCTTTAAGTCCTCTTAATTCAGTTTATATCTCATGACACACTATATGTAATATGGCTTTTAATTTTTTGCGGCTCCAGACAGATTTGTTTTTGTATTTTTGGTACAATATGGCTCTTTCAACATTTTGGGTTGCCGACCCCTGCCCTATGGGGATCACATAACTATGTCTAGTCTCAGAGTGGTGGACAGTACCGCCTCTGGGAAGAGGAGCTTCCTCCCCAGGTTGACCTCCATCTCCCAACCCTGGGCCAACTGCGGGAGGTTTTGCTTGGCTTGGCCTTGGACGACTGGTCTATGACCCTCTTTCACGAAGGTGATGGTGCTCAGCAGTGGCTTAGTTTTGGCTGGGTGTTTCTTTCTCCTCTCTTGCTCCAAGATGTCTGCGAGCATTGCCAACACCTTGTTATGGCGCCACCTGTATCTTCCCTGGGTCAATGCTGTTTTGCACCCCGAAAGAATGTGCGCCATAGTTCCTTTACCGCCACACAACCTGCACAGCGGGTCCTCCCTCATTCCCCACCTATGCAAGTTGACTAAAGTGTCGTATACTGCCCGGAGCAGAAAGGAGATACGAAACGGCTCCAGCCTCCACAGTTCAATCCACGTCATGGTCCTCTTGGGAAGGTTCCACCTTGTCCAGGCACCTTGGGTTGCGAGCTCGACGGCTTTAACTCTTCTTCCTTCTTCAAGGTTTCGAACTTCATCCTGGATCATGGTCCTCTTTTCCCTGGGAGTGGACTTGGACCACTGCTGGAAATGAGATGTTCCTAGACCCTGTCTTCCAGTGCAGGGGCTTCCGATGGTATCTTTGGTCCTGAGATATGATTCTGCCTGGATAACAGCAGTGCTGGCGGCCCACTTCCTGCCAGATCTTGTTCTTATTCCAGCTTCCCTGATGAGTTGATCTTGGGAGTCCCTATACGTCAGGGAAAGTCTGCATTTTGCGACTTTAAACTCCTCCAGAACTGAAGACAGGAAGAGTTGGAGCTGACCCGACCTTATGTAGAGCCCCGTAGATGTAAAGCTCGGGGGTATTCCCAACCAATTTCGAAGGTGCTTGTTGAACTTCCTCTCCAACCCTTCAACTGTTGATATAGCCACTTCGTACACAGTGAGAAGCCACATACGTCTTTGGGGTAGGCCATGCTGGAAGATCCGGCACTTGTATTTCCCACACACAAACACAAATACATACATATACATGCATATACATACATACACACATACAAACCCCGCTTCCATATGAGTTGAGAAATTGTGTTAGATTTAAATATAAACGGAATGCAATGATTTGCAAATCCTTTTCAACCCATATTCAATTGAATGCACTACAAAGACAACATATTTGATGTTCAAACTCAAACTTTTTTTTTGCAAATAATAATTAACTTAGAATTTCATGGCTGCAACACGTGCCAAAGTAGTTGGGAAAGGGCATGTTCACCACTGTGTTACATGGCCTTTCCTTTTAACAACACTCAGTAAACGTTTGGGAACTGAGGAGACACATTTTTTAAGCTTCTCAGGTGGAATTCTTTCCCATTCTTGCTTGATGTACAGCTTAAGTTGTTCAACAGTCCGGGGGTCTCCGTTGTGCTATTTTAGGCTCCATAATGCGCCACACATTTTCAATGGGAGACAGGTCTGGACTACAGGCAGGCCAGTCTAGTACCCGCACTCTTTTACTATGAAGCCACGTTGATGTAGCATGTGGCTTGGCCTTGCCTTGCTGAAATAAGCAGGGGCGTCCATGGTAACGTTGCTTGGATGGCAACATATGTTGCTCCAAAACCTGAATGTACCTTTCAGCATTAATGGCGCCTTCACAGATGTGTAAGTTACCCATGTCTTGGGCACTAATTCACCCCCATACCATCACAGATGCTGGCTTTTCAACTTTGCGCCTATAACAATCCGGATGGTTCTTTTCCTCTTTGGTCCGGAGGACACGACGTCCACAGTTTCCAAAAACAATTTGAAATGTGGACTCGTCAGACCACAGAACACTTTTCCACTTTGTATCAGTCCATCTTAGATGAGCTCAGGCCCAGCGAAGCAGACGGCGTTTCTGGGTGTTGTTGATAAACGGTTTTCGCCTTGCATAAGAGAGTTTTAACTTGCACTTACAGATGTAGCGACCAACTGTAGTTAATGACAGTGGGTTTCTGAAGTGTTCCTGAGCCCATGTGGTGATATCCTTTACACACTGATGTCGCTTGTTAATGCAGTACAGCATGAGGGATCGAAGGTCACGGGCTTAGCTGCTTACGTGCAGTGATTTCTCCAGATTCTCTGAACCCTTTGATGATATTACGGACCGTAGATGGTGAAATCCCTAAATTCCTTGCAATAGCTGGTTGAGAAAGGTTTTTCTTAAACTGTTCAACAATTTGCTCACGCATTTGTTGACAAAGTGGTGACCCTCGCCCCATCCTTGTTTGTGAATGACTGAGCATTTCATGGAATCTACTTTTATACCCAATCATGGCACCCACCTGTTCCCAATTTGCCTGTTCACCTGTGGGATGTTCCAAATAAGTGTTTGATGAGCATTCCCCAACTTTATCAGTATTTTTTGCCACCTTTCCCAACTTCTTTGTCACGTGTTGCTGGCATCAAATTCTAAAGTTAATGATTATTTGCAAAAAAAAAAAGGTTTATCAGTTTGAACATCAAATATGTTGTCTTTGTAGCATATTCAACTGAATATGGGTTGAAAATGATTTGCAAATCATTGTATTCTGTTTATATTTACATCTAACACAATTTCCCAACTCATATGGAAACGGGGTTTGTATAAACACATATATACACAAATACACACATTCATACTTATGTATGTATGTTAAAAGCTCACTGCTGTGTTTCCATGTAAGTGAGCACCACTTCAGAGAGAATGAGCGTTGGGACATTCTGGTCCAGTTCAACCATCATCAGAGCTTCTTCAACCAGGGAGTCGTGTCGCAGGTCCACCCCTAAAAGGAAGTACTGACTGCTGGACACACACACCGGTCCTACACACACACGCACACACAAAAACACACACACAGTACATATGAGCAGTATGATACAGTGAATGTGTACTAACCTGTATGAGAATGACCCTGCTGGAGGTCCAACATTCCTGCCAGTGTCTCATTGGACCCGATCAGAGCCGCCTTGCGCAGCGTGACATCTGGGAAATCCACCTCAAACACCACGGCTCTCTCCAGTGCCGCCCCGTCTGCACACAGGCGAAAATACAATGAGTCGAACCCGGCGCCCAGAGACAAAATCTGCAAAAAGACGTACAAAAGATAGAAGTTGTGATTAATTCACGTAAAAAAAGATGAGTCATAAGCTGTTGGCTCACAGTACCTGTCGCTTGGCACAATGTTGCGTGACCTGCAGGAAGGTGCGCACACAACAGTCCACTGCTCTCCAGCGCACATAATAGCCTCTGTGAAAACATTTAGCATATTCATCAGTAGAATGGAAAATAAACTCAACATTTTTTGCAATATTTTCTAAAAATAAAATCTGGAAAATATTACATGAAAAAGATAAAATATATAAAATTACATCAGTATACAGAATGTTTTATATGAACAAAATTACAGACAGTATAAAGACACATACATACATACATACATATACACACACACACAGTCGTGGTCAAAGAACATAATGTCATGGCTGTCTTGAGTTTCCAATCATTTCTACAACTCTTATTTTGTTGTGATAGAGTGATTGGAGCACATACTTGTTGGTCACAAAAAACATTCATGAAGTTTGGTTCTGTTATGAATTTATTGAAAATGTGACCAAATCTGCTGGGTCAAAAGTATACATACGGCAATGTTAATATTTGGTTACAAGTCATTGGCAAGTTTCACTGCAATAAGGCACTTTTGGTAGCCATCCACAAGCTTCTGGTTGAATTTTTGACCACACCTCTTGACAACATTGGTGCAGTTCAGCTAAATTTGTTGGTTTTCTGACATGTCCACATGTTCTCAATGGGGTTTAAGTCAGGACTTTGGGAAGGCCATTCTAAAACCTTAATTCTAGGCTGATTTAGCCATTCACTTACCACTTTTGACGTGTGTTTGGGGTCATTGTCCTGTTGGAACACCCAACTGCGCCCAAGACCCAACCTCCGGGCTGATCATTTTAGGTTGTCCTGAAGAATTTGGAGGTAATCCTCCTTTTCCATTGTCCCATTTAAAGCACCAGTTCCATTGGCAGCAAAACAGGCCTCGAGCATAATACTACCACCACCATGCTTGACGGTAGGGTGGGTGTTCCTGAGATTAAAGGCCTCACCTTTTCTCCTCCAAACATATTGCTGGGTATTGTGGCCAAACAGCTCAATTTTTGTTTCATCTGACCACAGAACTTTCCTCCAGAAGGTCTTATCTTTGTCCATGTGATCAGCAGCAAACTTTAGACGAGCCTTGAGGTGTTGCTTCTGGAGCAAGGGCTTCCTTCTTGCGTGGTAGCCTCTAAGTCTGGGGTGCTCACACTTTTTCTGCAGGCGAGCTACTTTTCAATTGATCAAGTCGTGGGGATCTACCTCATTCATATATATAATTTATATTTACTTATTTATGAAATATATGTTTTTGTTAATAAGTTAAAGGTGTTTAATGATAATGCAAGCATGTTTAACACATATAGTTAATATTGTTAATAAATTAAAGGTGTTTAATGATAATACAAGAATGTTTAATACATATAGTTAATATTGTTAATAAATTAAAGGTGTTTAATGATAATACAAGTATGTTTAATACATATAGTTAATATTGTTAACAAGTTAAAGGTGTTTAAAGATAATGCAAGCATTATAATTAATTAATATTGTTAACAAGTTAAAGGTGTTTAATGATAATACAAGCATGTTTAATACATATAGTTAATATTATTAATAAGTTAAAGGTGTTTAAAGATAATGCAGGCATGTTTAACACATATGGTTAATATTGTTAACAAGTTAAAGGTGTTTAATGATAATACAAGCATGTTTAATACATATAGTTAATATTATTAATAAGTTAAAGGTGTTTAAAGATAATACAAGCATGTTTAACACATATAGTTAATATTGTTAACAAGTTAAAGGTGTTTAATGATAATACAAGCATGTTTAACACATATAGTTAATATTGTTAACAAGTTAAGGTGTTTAAAGATAATACAGGCATGTTTAACACATATAGATTCCTTTCTTTCATGAAAACAAGAATATAAGTTGGTGTATTACCTGATTCTGATGACTTGCATTGATAGGAATCAGACAGTGGTGTTAAAAACGTCTGCATTTTCGAATGGAGGAGAAAAAAGTCCTCCTTTCTGTCCAATACCACATGAAAGTGGTTGGTTTTTGGCATCTTATTTGTCCAGCTTCCGTACTCCTTTGTATACACTTTACAAGAAATACATTGTCGGCAAACTCCGTAGCTTGCTAGCTTGTGCACGCCAGCTTTCTGAGACTCGTTTTGTTAGCGCAACTGTGCAGTCGGTCTTTGGAGTTTTGACGACAGGTACGGCGCCAGAGACGAAAGTGACGTCATAGTGAAGATTTCTGATCGCTCATTTTAGGACTATTTTTTTAATGCCTGGCTGGTGATCGACTGACACACCCTCCGAGATCGACCGGTAGCTCGCGATCGACGTAATGAGCACCCCTGCTCTAAGTCCATGCCGATGCCAAACACACTTCACTGTGGACACTGACACCTGTGTTCCAGCAGCTTCCAATTCATTTCAGACCTGCTTTTTGGTGGATCTCGGTTGACTCTTGATCATCCTGACCAATTTTCTCTCAGCAGCAGGTGATAGCTTGCGTTTTATTCCTGATCCTGGCAGTGACAAAACTGTGCCATGCACTTTATACTTACAAACAATTGTCTGCACAGTTGCTCTTGGGACCTTAAGCTGCTTTGAAATGGCTCCAAGTGACTTTCCTGACTTGTTAAAGTCAATGATTCGTTTTTTTCAGATCTGTGCCGAGTTCCTTTGACTTTCCCATTGTCGCGTTTGTAACCGAGTATAATGACTGCATCACATGAGCCCTATTTAAATGGGCTCAGAGAAGTCAACAGGTGTCGTCAATCATAATCACTCAAATGAAGTTAAGAGGCCATGCCATGAAGCTAATTTGATTTGATTGTAACTTTTCTACATCACCAAAATTGATGATGTATGTTGCTGTATGTATACTTTTGACCCATCAGATATGGTCACATAATAAATTCATAAAAGAACCAAACTTCATGAATGTTTTTTGTGACCAACAAGTATGTGCTACAATCACTATCACAAAAAAATAAGAGTTGTAGAAATGATTGGAAACTCAAGACAGTCGTGACATTGTCCTTTACAAGTGTATGTAAACTTTTGACCACAACTGTATATATACATTCATACATACATACACACACATTCGTACGTATGAATATAGAACTGCCCAAAAATAAGTGTGCCAAGCTTGTGACATCGTATTCAAAAAGACTTGAGGCTGTAATTCCTGCCAAAAGTGCATCAAGTATGTAGCTAAGGCTGTTAATACTTATGTACATGTGATTTTATTTTTTATAAAAAAAAAATTTTGTCACACACCTATTTTATATACACATTTGTACAGTATATACATGGGTGGGTATATATATATATATATATATATATATATATATATATATATATATATATATATACACACACACACACACACACACACACACACAGGTAAAAGCCAGTAAATTAGAATATTTACTAATAATTTTAATATTCTAATTTACTGGCTTTTACCTGTACACACACACACCGGTGTATATATATATATATATATATATATAAATATATATATATATACATACACACATACATATATATACACCGGTGTGTGTGTGTGTGTGTGTGTGTGTGTGTGTGTATATATATATATATACACATACATACATAAAAAACATACACACACGTGTGTACCGGTATGTTTTTTTTCTCTTTTTTAATGACAGTAGTAAATAGTAAATATACATCATATGTATAATCTGATCTTTTATAATTTGCAAAATAAATAAAATATTTTAAATTACACTAAATAAGAGAAAAATATAGATGTATAAAACAAAAGCAGGTGATAGTAAATGCACAGTATAGATATACTTTTTGCAGTAATGTTAAACTGAAATACATAACACATGAATACACAATACACATGCATAAATAAACAAAAAATATTAATTTTATATCTATAATAATACACTGCTTTTATACAGCACTTTTAATATATTCAAAAGGCGTAAGTAAAAATGTAATTTAAATTAAAAAACAACTTATATGATGTACTACAGTAACTTTCTGGGGAGACAATTCAAAAAATGTATAATATAAATTGATTTATTCAGTTCATAGTAATGGAATAATTAAAAGGTCTACTTTTCTACAGATCGGTAAGGGAAAAGCATGCAATTAAAAAAAGAGTAATGCTATTTTACCAACAAACAACATTGTAATGTTCCCACGCATATTCCACATAACATTCCAAGCACATGTCATCACATGTGACATTTGTTACACCAATGTTGTCCACTCATGTCCAATAAATCCATGTGAATGTGTTGTGTGTTCAACAACAACAGGACCTTTGTGCTGACCTGTTGATGAGTGGAGCTCTTCTCGCCACTTTGCACACAAAATGCTGCAGGAAGGGATCATGGAAGTAACCTTGAGCTGCAGCAGACACTTTACTGAGCACACTACTGTCATTAGTGCCCTGCACCTGTGCACAACACACTGCTGTCATTAGTGCCCTGCACCTGTGCACAACACACACCTGAATACAAAGACTATTACCAGAGGTGGGTAGTAACGCGCTACATTTACTCCGGTTACATCTACTTGAGTAACTTTAGGGATAAATTGTACTTCTAAGAGTAGTTTTAATGCAACATACTTTTACTTGAGTATATTTATAGAGAAGAAACGCTACTTTTACTCCGCTCCATTTATCTACATTCAGCTCGCTACTCGCTGTTGATTTTTATCGATCTGTTAATGCACGCTTTGTTTGTTTTGGTTTGTCAGACAGACCTTCAAAGTAGGATCTATCACATGCCTGTGTTTCACCAATCAAATACAGTCACTGGTGACGTTTGACTCCGTTTCACCAATCAAATACAGTCACTGG
The DNA here is from genome assembly GCF_033978685.3 of Nerophis lumbriciformis. Classification (NCBI taxonomy): domain Eukaryota; kingdom Metazoa; phylum Chordata; class Actinopteri; order Syngnathiformes; family Syngnathidae; genus Nerophis; species Nerophis lumbriciformis. Next base: position 39,154,028 of record NC_084560.2, read on the forward strand.
AGACGTTTGACTCCGTTTCAACAATCAAACAGAGCCAGGCGGTCACATGATTAACGGCACATAAAGTTGGTTTACATGTTAATAGTGTTTTAATGAATATACATGCATGTTTAACACATATAGATTCCTTTCTTTCATGAAGACAAGAATATAAGTTGGTATATTACCTGATTCTGATGACTTTTGCATTGATTGGAATCAGACAGTGGTGCTGATAACGTCCGCATTTTCGAATGGAGGAGAAAAAAAGTCCTCCTTTCTGTCCAATACCACATGAAAGTGGTTGGTTTTTGCCATCTTATTTGTCCAGCTTCCGTACTCCTTTGTATACACTTTACAAGAAATACATTGTCGGCAAACTCCGTAGCTTGCTAGCTCGTGCACGCCAGCTTTCAGAGACTCTTATTTTGTTAGCGCAACTGTGCAGTCGGTCTTTGGAGTTTTGACGACAGGTACGGCGCCAGAGTCTGTTGAAATAAAGTGTTTCTCGCCTTCCAGTCGGTAAATTTAATGACCTGGCAGAAGCCAGCGTCATCTCAGAAGACCCTCGGGTGCCGTGAATGTCAATCAAGTGACGAAAGTGACGTCATAGTGAAGATTTATGATCGCTCATTTTTAGGACTATTTTTTTAATGCCTGGCTGGTGATCGACTGACACACCCTCCGAGATCGACCGGTAGCTCGCAATCGACGTAATGAGCACCCCTGGCGTAAAGGCTAACTTGTTATTTTCCTTTGTAATCTCTGCCTACTGAGCCTATGGTGCTGTTAAGTTATTGTGGCTCAATTTGCCTTATTTTTTTTATGTTAATGTATTATTATTTAATATATATTATTGTTTTAGTTGCTTAAGAGATATTCCTGGCTCTGAATTTGCTCATTGCTATTTTTATGTTTTTGTGCATTATTTGTTGCCGTCATCATTAAACGAACAGGTTACTCATCAGTTACTCAGTACTTGAGTAGTTTTTTCACAATATACTTTTTACTTTTACTCAAGTAAATATTTGGATGACTACTCCTTACTTTTACTTGAGTAATACATCTCTAAAGTAACAGTACTCTTACTTGAGTACAATTTCTGGCTACTCTGCCCACCTCTGCCTATTACTACATGGGTGCTCTACAATAGACATCAAATTGAAACTCACCGCTGTGTCAGCGCCCTTCTGCTTCTTTCCGTTAGTCATAACGTGGGTACATGCTTGTAATCTTTGGAATAAAATGTTTACGTACACATTTTTTTGCTATTTTAAATGTCTATTTTGACCAACTTGTATCGTCACTAATGAAACCACATGGAACCATTGCCGACGTTTCCTTGTTCGCTACTGCCACACAGCGCCCCCACGCGGCCCGGAGGAAGCAACAAGCGTTTACGCCGCGATAAAGTCATGTTTAATTGCCTATTTATTTCGTGCTCTCTATCAAATGTATTTAAACGTTTCTGATGAAAATTTTAAATTTGTTGCGAAACGTCGCGTCATGTTGCTCTTAACTAGCTCGCTTGTCTGTGCGCTAGCCAATGCGCATGCGTTATTTCCCAACAGGAAGTGTTTATGCCGTCAACCAGCTGATGCAGCGACGTTATCGTCAACACTACAGGCAAGCGACGTTCTTTAGGGTAAGTGTTTATTTTTAAATTCAAACGTCATATTGTTAGTGAGGCGTGACGTGAGCTCGGATTAGGTATTTAGGTTTGTATCTTTAGATGTCGTTCAACCTGCAGTGGTCATAGCGGTGTCATGCTAGCAGCACAATAAACACACGATCAAAAATGGCCACATTAATAAACACAGAAGCCAATCAAATGTTTGACTTCAACATGACGAGAGTTTTTGGTTTTATGTTACAACGCTGTTGTGATGGATATCCTGCATCTTTAAAGATCTTGTTACTGAATACCATACCACCTACAAATGTAACCCATCAATGATGTTCCATGCAAATCAATTGCATGGCAAAGGTCCCATGCTTGATGCTTCCAAGTCTGTATGTTTTGCTGCAGTACTGTCCCCACCAAGACTGGCCCCCGGACATCAGCAGCCAGCCTTGACCGCACAGCTGGAGGCAGCGCCAAGTGACCAGTGGAATCCCAGAGTCACCTTGTCCTTCAGCGGTACGGCACCCTCGCACGGGTCGCTATGAGCTCCAGAGGGAGTGGTGCTGGCCGCTCCAACGGCACGTTACCACAGACTAAGATCTGCCAGTTCAAACTGGTGCTGCTGGGCGACATGGCCGTGGGCAAGTCCAGCCTGGTGCTGCGCTTCGTCAAGGGACAGTTTGACGAGTTTCAGGAGACGACCATCGGAGGTGAGGAGCCGGCATACTTGCCAACCTTGAGACCTCCGAATTCGGGAGATAGGGGGTGGTTTGAGGTGGGCGGGTAGGGGGTAGCGGGGGGGGTGTATATTGTAGGTCCCGGAAGAGTTAGTGTTGCAAGGGGTTCTGGGTACCGTATTTTTCGGACTATAAGTCGCAGTTTTTTTCATAGTTTGGCCGGGGGTGCGACTTATGTGTGAAATTATTAACACATTACCGTAAAATATCAAGTAATATTATTTAGCTCGGGCTTCACGGTGGCAGAGGGGTTAGTGCATCTGCCTCACAATACGAAGGTCCTGAGTAGTCTTGGGTTCAATCCCGGGCTCGGGATCTTTCTTTGTGGAGTTTGCATGTCCTCCGCGTGACTGCGTGGGTTCCCTCCGGGTACTCCGGCTTCCTCCCACCTCCAAAGACATGCACCTGGGGATAAGTTGATTGGCAACACTAAATTGGCCCTAGTGTGTGGATGTGAGTGTGAATGTTGTCTGTCTATCTGTGTTGGCCCTGCGATGAGGTGGCGACTTGTCCAGGGTGTACCCCGCCTTCCGCCCGATTGTAGCTGAGATAGGCTCCAGCGACCCCAAAGGGAATAAGCGGTAGAAAATGGATGGATGGATTATTTAGCTCATTCACGTAAGAGACTAGACCAGTGGTTCTTAACCTGGGTTCGATCGAACCCTAGGGGTTCGGTGAGTCGGCCTCAGGGGTTCGGCGGAGCCTCCGCCACGGAGGTAAAGACACATCCGACTTATCGTGTAAATAAAAACTTCTCCCTATCAGCGTATTATGGATACCCCCAAACAATGCACCCTCTAATTTTTCATCTGATTTGCAGGTTTTTTGATTGATCGATTGAAACTTTTACAAGCAGATGGCAAAGGAAGAGAATACATTATATGAAACAGTACAGTATATATTCCGAACATCCATCCCATCCATCCATTTCCTACCGCTTGTCCCTTTTGAGGTCGCTGGAGCCTATCTCAGCTGTACACGGGCGGAAGGTGGGGTACACCCTGGACAAGTCGCCACCTCATCGCAGGGCCAACACAGATAGACAGACAACATTCACGCTCGCATTCACACACTAGGGTCAATTTAGTGTTGCCAATCAACCTATCCCCAGGTGCATGTCTTTGGAGGTGGGAGGAAGCCGGAGTATCCGGAGGGAACCCACGCAGTCACGGGGAGAACATGCAAACAATTGACCACTAAATGGTAACACCCGAATACGTTTTTCAACTTGTTTAAGTCACGTTAATCAATTCATGGTAATGTGTGTAAGGTGAGATCGACAGGCGGATCGGTGCGGCATCTTCAGTAATGTGGACGCTGTATCGATCCGTTGTGGTGAAGAAGGAGCTGAGCCGGAAGGCAAAGCTCTCAATTTACCGGTCGATCTACGTTCCCATCCTCACCTATGGTCATGAGCTTTGGGTCATGACCGAAAGGACAAGATCACGGGTACAAGCGGCCGAAATGAGTTTCCTCCGCCGGGTGGCGGGGCTCTCCCTTAGAGATAGGGTGAGAAGCTCCGTCATCCGGGGGGAGCTCAAAGTAAAGCCGCTGCTCCTCCACATCGAGAGGAGCCAGATGAGGTGGTTCGGGCATCTGGTCAGGATGCCACCCGAACGCCTCCCTAGGGAGGTGTTTAGGGCACGTCCAACCGGTAGCAGGCCACGGGGAAGACCCAGGACACGTTGGGAAGACTATGTCTCCCGGCTGGCCTGGGAACGCCTCGGGATCCCCCGGGAAGAGCTGGACGAAGTGGCTGGGGAGAGGAAAGTCTGGGCTTCCCTGCTTAGGCTGCTGCCCCCGGGACCCGACCTCGGATAAGCGGAAGAAGATGGATGGATGGATGGATGGTGTGTAAGGTGTGTAATTTGTTGTGAGTTCATGCACTGTGTTGGTTTTGTTCTTTGAACAAGGTGATGTTCATTTTGTGCACCAGTAAAAAAAACATGACTTTTTCTTGAATTTGAAAAAAAAAAACATTTTATTTTTCACTTAAGAAGGGTTCGGTGAATGCGTATATGAAACTGGTGGGGTTCGGTACCTCCAACAAGGTTAAGAACCACTGGACTAGACGTTTAAGATTTCATGGGATTTAGCGATTAGGAGTGACAGATTGTTTGGTAAACTTATAGCATGTTCTATATGTTATAGTTATTTGAATGACTCTTACCATAATATGTTACGTTAACATACCAGGGACGTTCTTAGTTGGTTATTTATGCCTCATATAACGTACACTTATTCAGCCTGTTGTTCACTATTCTTGATTTATTTTAAATTGCCTTTCAAATGTCCATTCTTGGTGTTGGGTTTTATCAAATAAATTCCCCCCAAAAATGCGACTTATACTCCAGTGCGACTTATACTCCGAAAAATACGGTATTTGTTCTGTTGTGTTTATGTTGTGTTACGGTGCGGATGTTCTCCCGAAATGTGTTTGTCATTCTTGTTTGGTGTGGGTTCAGTGTGGCGCATATTTGTAACAATGTTAAAGTTGTTTATATGGCCACCCTTAGTGTGACCTATATGGCCTTGCATTCACTTGCGTGTGTGGGAAGCCGTAGATATTATGTGACTGGGCCGGCACGCAAAGGCAGTGCCTTTAAGGCACGCCCCCAATATTGTTGTCTGAGTGGAAATCGGGAGAAATTCGGGAGGATGGTTGCCCCGGGAGATTTTCGGGAGGGGCACTGAGATTCGGGAGTCTCCCTGGAAAATCGGGAGGGATGGCAAGTATGGGAGCCAGTGAGGAGCGAAGTGAACCATGGGGATGTGTTAACGTGTCGTTTGTTTCTCCAGCTGCTTTCCTGGCGCAGTCGGTATGTTTAGACGACACCACGGTCAAGTTTGAGATCTGGGACACTGCGGGACAGGAGCGCTACCACAGCCTGGCGCCCATGTACTACAGAGGGGCTCAGGCCGCAATCGTGGTCTTCGACATCACCAAGCCGGTATGCAATATGTACTCCATTGACATGAGAACCTCTTAAGATGATTTCTAAACTATTTTTATCAGAAGATGATAATCATCATCGTGGCCGTTGTGCTCTGCACATTGTACTTTGATACAGTTACACTTTGTTTCTGTCAAATTTGTAATCATTTTAGTTTGTCCATTCAAAAGCCCATAGAGATAATTGCTAATTTAACATCGCTTCCAACACAGATTTACAACCGTTTTTCTAAAATGACCGTACTATTTAAGTTGATATTGTAGCCAAACCTTTTCCCTAAAGATGTAATGTCTAAACAACATTACATTAACCTACTCAGTGGCCCAGTGGTTAGAGTGTCCGCCCTGAGATCGGTAGGTTGTGAGTTCAAACCCCGGCCGAGTCATACCAAAGACTATAAAAATGGGAGCCATTACCTCCCTGCTTGGCACTCAGCATCAATGGTTGGAATTGGGGGTTAAATCACCAAAATGATTCCCGGGCGCGGCCACCGCTGCTGCCCATTGCTCCCCTCACCTCCCAGGGGGTGATCAAGGGTGATGGGTCAAATGCAGATAATTTTGCCACACCAGTGTGTGTGTGACTATCATTGGTACTTTAACTTTTATTTCATAGTTTTTTCCCATTTGTTGTGTTTTGTTTACTTTTTCAAATATTGCCAAAGCGGTACATCAGTTTTGAATAGGCTTTACAATGAGAGGAGATAACACTTTTCTCTACCCTTGGACCTATCAACTTATTTTTTTCCTTTTTTCACATGAACTTTGGACATTATCTGGAGTATAAACACATGACTATAGAGCATAATGGATTCAACTGAATTGTAGTCAATGTAGTGTTTTAGTTTATTGTTCATGTTATTGCCTATAGTAAATACAAATCTTTACATAACTACATTATTTCTTAATATTAAATTTGATAAACGTACATGAACTGCATTTCATGTCGGTTGGTTGTGTCTCTTATGCACACACTCCAACTGTACCAGTTAGTTAAAGGTGCAGCAGGTCACTGTCAAGACAACAGATTTAACAAATAACGGTCAATATTTATTACAATTAGAATTAAACTGAATAAAATTTGTAGTTTGGGCCAAAAAGGTGACTGATGTTCAGGCTGTCAATTACGGTTGCTTGCACAAACGCGCTTGTATATTCACAAAAAAAAACTTCAAAAGCAAAATAATTTAAAAACAGATGCTATATTCCTCATGAAATCATCTGCTTAGGAAAAGCTTTTCCTAAACATTGGCTTTGCAACAGAACATTATCCTTTAGTCTTGTGCGTGTGTAGCAGTGTGGCGTAACATGCTTTGTGAAAGCAGGAAGAGGGCGGGATACGCTTGCAGCTCGTTTAATATTTGAGCGCCCTCTAAGCAGCTGCCTAACCGCTGCAAACAAACCCTCTAACCACATTACATCATAACAAGAAAACCCTCACATGCTGACTTGATGACTGATCATTTTGCACATGTTTAAGTGTAAAATAAGTTAAACTCAAGAATTTATAAACTAATGACAAAAATGTTGTTCATAAAATCATTTGACTGTAAAATGTTGCTTTTTTTAAAATTGTATTTACTAATATATTTGATTACCGTACTAGAAGTCGCTACTTTTTCCCCACGCTGTGAACCCTACACTTTATACAATGCCGCGGCTAATTTCTGGATTTTTCCGAGTTCACAAGGTTCACTTGCTGACAATAAATTTAGCTTCTTCGCATCAGACCAATGGAATTGTCCCCACTAAATCAAACGCACTCACAGAATCATTCAGTCAGCCATTTAACTTGTTATGCTCCTCCCTTCGTCATGGAGAAGATTGGTCCAAATACACACAACGCAGCCCTGAAGCCAAAGACGATCGACCCTGCCATCAAAAAAGGAAACAGCCACGGCGCAGAACGAAAATGCAACACTAAATGGCCCCAAAAGTCCAGACTGCCGCACGCGCCAAAGAAGATGTCTTAAAGGGGAACTGCACTTTATTTTGAATTTTGCCTATCGTTCGCAATCATTATGAGAGACAAGAAAACAGATTACAATTAAATAACGGTCAGCTTATTATTGAGTCAATGGTAGGTCTTCTATTCCGACCATAAAGCCCATAAATAACCAAAAAGTGCCAACAATACTCTATTTACATTTTGTGATCTGAATTTTAACCAAGCATTAGCAATATTGTTATTATAAGCGCTAACGCACACAAAATATTTTTAGCGGTGCATTATCATAGAGAGCTACCGCATTTTTCGGAGTATAAGTCGCTCCGGAGTATAAGTCGCACCGGCCGAAAATGCATAATAAAGAAGGAAAAAAACATATATAAGTCGCACTGGAGTATAAGTCGCATTTTTTGGGGACATTTATTTGATAAAAGCCAACACCAAGAATAGACATTTGAAAGGCAATTTAAAATAAATAAAGCTGAATAATTATACGTTATATGACGCATAAATAACCAACTGAGAACGTGCCTGGTATGTTAACGTAACATATTATGGTAAGAGTCATTCAAATAACTATAACATATAGAACATGCTATACGTTTACCAAACAATCTGTCACTCCTAATCGTTAAAGCCCATGAAATCTTATACGTCTAGTCTCTTACGTGAATGAGATAAATAATATTATTTGATATTTTACAGTAATGTGTTAATAATTTCACACATAAGTCGCTCCTGAGTATAAGTCGCACCCCCGGCCAAACTATGAAAAAAACTGCGACTTATAGTCCGAAAATACGGTAATTAGCTTGTGGCTGCTATATTGATGTTAAAAGTTAAAGTTAAGTACCAATGATTGTCACACACACACTAGGTGTGGTGAAATTTGTCGTCTGCATTTGACCCATCCCCTTGATCACCCCCTGGGAGGTGAGGGGAGCAGTGGGCAGCAGCCCGGGAATCATTTTTGGTGATTTAACCCCCAATTCCAACCCTTGATGCTGAGTGCCAAGCAGGGAGGCAATGGGTCCCATTTTTTTTTATAGTCTTTGGTATGACTCGGCCGTGGTTTGAACCCACAACCTACCGATCTCAGGGCGGACACTCTAACCACTAGGCCACTGAGTAGGTGTCATGAGCCGGTGAGTTGCTTTCTCGCCCTGGTGCTCGTGAAAGTTTATTCTAGATCATAAATGATGTCTCACCTTGATACTAGAAGGATGAGGACAGAATCCAACAAGTTGGTCAACTTTGGCATCTAATTTAGGCCCGGAAATGGCGAGAAAGACACAAAAAGACGCTCGGTTGCAGCCCTATTTTTTGCCCAAGGATTACGAGTCTTTCTTCATCTAAATGGGAATATATCAATATCCTAGCAGTCACCATCTCAGTGACAGTATACATTGTACAGTAAGTGATGTTTTATTATGTTTGTTGGCTCTCAAGTAAGCAGTGAGTAATAATCAGTGATGATGACAAAGAAATAAGTGAACATAATGATGCATTTGTGAAATGAATGCACCGCCGTATGCTTAACATGTGCAACATGCGTAAATATTACATGTTATTTATCATTTATTTATTATAATTGTGCCTGTTAATACATGTTTTTTTAACGCTTTATAGGCAGAATAGAGCGACTTTCACATGCTCCATTGTGAGGTGGATTTTGATTGCAATTATTTACTAGTTAGAATGCATTAAAAAAAAAACCTGTGTGCTTGGCTTACATAATGATTGTGAATGATTGGCAAACTTCCCTCCAAAACGTGCAGTTCTCCTTTGAGTGGTTTCAGCACGCAGGAGAAGACAGACCGCGCTGAATGACTTCTGTGTGTTGTGTCACAGGCACAAATTGTTAAATTTGTGAATGATCACAAGCGACTGTAAATATTTCATGTTTCAATGTGTACACTTGCGGCTTATAGATTTGTACAGCTAATATGTACGAAATAGAATTTTTCAAAATTAGGTAGCTGTGGCTTATATTTAGATTCCTGGAAATTACTGTACTTTATAAACTTGGAAAACTGAAATCTCTACGTTGTTCATTAAAAAATGTACTAGTAAAATCTATTTTTAAAAATGTAAACTTTTTTTTGGCCCAATACAGTTAAATATTTATGTAATTGATTACATTTTTACATTGTTTTATATTTATCATTTTTGACCCCCCAGGCTTATAAGTACAGTATGTTTAATCGTAGCCATGTACTGTCATGTCGTTGTGCTCAGGAGACCTTTGAGAGGGCCAAGGCTTGGGTGAAGGAGCTGCAGAGGCAGGCCAGTCCCAACATCGTCATCGCTTTGGCAGGAAACAAGGCTGATCTGTCAGAGAAGAGACTAGTCGAATATGAGGTCAGCAGCATCTCTGGGTGTTACTGTTAGAAAAAACAAAAAACATCAAGTATTGTTACTCTTTGGTCTCTTGCTCCTGACAATTTTTGAAATGCGTGTTTCTTTTTGTCACGTGTGCCGAAGGAAGCGCAGACGTATGCCGACGACACCGGCCTGCTCTTCATGGAAACCTCGGCCAAGACCGCCATGAACGTCAACGAGCTCTTCCTGGCTATTGGTGAGTTTTGGTCAAATTTAGACAAACAAGGAACATTCTCAATTGACTTTAAAACAATAAACACATTGAGCAATAAAACATATTATAATTAAAAATATATTTCTGTATTAAAACAGTACATTTTACTAGCATTATATATATGTATGTATGTATATATATATATATATATATATACATACATACATACACACACAGTACATATGTACAATGGGCTAAATGAAGATAAAATACAAAAATATGTAATCTTGTATTTTCGATGTGTAAAAAAAAAAAAAATGTTTTATCTGTTTTTATAATTGGCAAAACAAAAAAAACCCTGCTTTTTATATTGGATGAAAAAAAGATAGGATTTGTGCATTAAAACAGCTGAAACATAAAACCAAGCTTTGCACCTGACCTCTTAATAATTAAGACGTTGGTCACAGGTGATAATTAAGAAGCCTCCTGTTCTCATGTGTTGCAGCCAAAAAGATGCCAAAAACAGACACCCAGAACCCGACACATGCGGCACGACATCGGGGGGTCAACCTACAGGACCCAGACGCCCGCTCCTCCAGAGCTTGCTGCGGGGGGAACTAGACAACCATCCCCTAACCTTTCCCCCACTCCTCTTCTCCCTGCCATGTGACTCCACTACAACCCCCCTAAACGCATCCCGTCTCCCTCAGCCAGCTTCCATTCAATGAATCAAGCAATGGTCAAGTAGGACAGGGATGGTGTTGACTGAGAAAGAGAGACCATGGAGAAGGACACTAATTGTGATTATTCAGCCTTTCATCATTTCAGCTCGAGTCCTGTCTGTCTAAAAATACTATAAAAGCAACCACGGAAGAAATAGGAGGAATTGTGTAAAATAAAATAAATTAAATGTGCCTCAGCCTGGTCCTCTTTGCAGTTGCTCAACACAATTAAACCATTGTACTCCATACAATAACTAATGTGATGACACTGTTAACAGAATTTCACTTTAAATTTTAATTTGGTTTTGTACTTGACTTAAACACCATAAAATCAAAAAGAAAACATTTTGCCTATTATAAACGATACTAATGTCCGTTATTGTAGGCAAAAAGGTGACAATTAAAAAATAAAATATTCAGATAATGTTCAGGTTTTTTTCAACCAACAGTACTTCTCTTCCTGACACAACCCAATTTAAAAATATATATATACAATTGAGAAAAAAAATGCACTAATTCCAAAAAATAAGAATGGAACACTCTAAATTACAAAATATCCGTCTCATATAATTTTGAAAAAATTAAAATAACACCTAACAGTTCAAATAATGAATGTACAGAATAAGAAAATAAAATGGTATAAAGCTGAATTGTTCTTTTTTCTATTGTTTTAATTTCACAATTGTCTTGAAAATTCACATTTACCAAAAAATAACTCAATACCTGCTTCTAAAAACGAGTACCGGTATTTAAAATATATATTTTTAAAAGAGGAAAAATAAGATTTTGTCCTCTGTGTTAAAAAGACAGGAAGTTAATACATAAATAAAGGAAGACTAATCATCACACTCGTCTTCCACTCTGGTATAGATGATTTGGTTTCTGCGTTTGATCCGCGGCGTCGTGGTCCCGCTTACATTACTGCTGGCCTCGTCGCTGGTCCGTTTGGGGGCGCGTGGTACAGCAATAGCTGCGTCCCCGTCCTCTGCGTCCACCTCCACCCCAGAATGAAGGTGGGCGTTTGAGGGCGTGGAGTGGCAGGGGGGTGGAAGGTCCATGAGAGAAGACATGGGAATGGGGGACGCTTCGAACTTGGGCGGGGGTAGGACCATGCGGGGCGTGAGAGCGGCGTCCCCATCGAGTGGTTTCGGATCAGAGCCGCTCTCTAGCTCTTCCTCCCACTCGTCTTCGATGGTGATCTCATCCGGATTAAACGAGTTTGACATGCCGGAAGTGTCCGTAGGGTACTCGCTGGGCTCGTCGTCTCCTGAAGCTTTGTCTTCTTCCTCCTCCTCCTCCTCTCCACCCTGAGCCCCCCTCGCGTTGCCGCCTTGCCCCACCCGGGCATAGATGTCGGTGAGGCCTAAGGTGGCGCACAGCTCGGTGGTCTGGGGGTTGGCGTTGTAGCTGGGGGCCGAGTGGTACTGGGGGTTGCCAGGGTCAAAAGCGGGCACGGTACGACTGAAGTTGTCCGGGATGGCGAGCTCGCCACTGAGCTCTTCAACCACCTTCATCATTGCTTCGTCGGAAACGCCAAAGTTCCACCTAACGGACACCAAGCCGGGTGGTAAAACTACATGGGTGCTAGTAGACCACACAACATTAGGTACACCTGCACAATCTACACCTCTTGTATTGGATCTCATTACATCAGAAGTGTCCAAAGTCTGAACGCTTATTCAAAAGACAAAACCAAACATGTCGTCCACATCCTTCAGTTTTTCCTCTTGCCTTGGTTTCAACACACATGCATTAGATCAGACCTGGGCAAATTAAGGCCCAGGGGCCACATGCGGCCCGTTAAGCTTTTCAATCTGGCCCGCCGGACATTCCCAAATAATTTTTTTAGACCTTTAAGATGGAAACGGTTGCTGCCATTATGATGTGCAGTCATGTTTTCAAATGACCGTAAGTCTTGAACTATACAAAGTATTTCAATGGTTGGAATCTGCGCTTTTGCATGATATTTTAGTGACTAGTGTTGTCCTGATACCAATATAATTTCGATACTTTTCTAAATAAAGGGGACCAGAAAAAATTGAATTATTGGCTTTATTTTAACAAAAAATCTTAGGGTGTGGCGGACCGGTACTTTTCAGAGGCGGTATGGTACCAAATATGATTCATTAGTATCGCGGTACTATACTAATACCCGTATACCGTACAACCCTACTAGTTACTATGGTAATGTAAGTCACAGCAGGTCAGACGAGGCACCAAGCAGTGTGGGTGGGGAGTGTTTCCACGGAGTGTTTCCAGAACGGCCAGGCTGAAATGCGGGTATCAGGGACAGACGCGGAAGGAGATTTTTACAACAAAGTTCTAAAGCTTAGTGATACATCAGATATATCAGATTGTAGATGTTTTTTGTTTTTGTACTGTTTGTTGCATTCTTGTTGCGTTTCACTTGATTGTAAAATATGTGGATTGAGACGGGGTGTGACGTTCATATGTTCTCAATATTCAGGGTTTTATCCTTCATAGAACAATTTAAAATTCCATTCCGTTTTTAAAACTGTCTGTCATAACATTTTTAGCATTCAATCAGACTTTATTGTGAGGTTTTGTATTAGTTTTCCTAAAAATAGATATACCGGCCCCCAGACAAATTTTTTTCTCTAAATTTGGCCTCCGAGTCAAAATAATTGCCCAGGCCTGCAGTAGATGGTGCAGCTGTACCTAATGAAAAACAAATACGTGCGTGTACCGTTCGTGCAGGCCATTGTTCTCAGGAGGGTTCCAGGGATGATTGGTGGTCCTCTGCAGATCGTTTGTGGCCTTTAGAATGGCGAGCCACTCGGGGTCGTACTCCAAATCCTCGGCTGAACCGTCCCTCTCCGGAACGTCCACAATCTAAAAGGGCAGCATCATTGCTTAGAGCTCCCGCCCTTTACATGGACGACGTACTTTGACACGTTATCTCACCTGCAGGAACTGCCGATAGGGCAGGCACTTATCCAGCGACAGGAATTTGGTGACGCGTGGCGCGGCATTGGCTTTAGGCTAGCGAACATTTAGGAGAGACGGCTCGTAAACTCAAATCAAGTACGAGGAATAAGAAACAGCTCAGGGTAACCGCCAGTCTCACCGGATGCTCCACCAGGGCAGCAAATTTGACGTGAAGATGCGCCGAGAACCAGTAGGCGGGCTGCAGGTGGTCCAGCAGCTCGGCGGCGGCGGGGCTGCCCAAAGAGTTGGACTCCACTTCGTGACGCAGAAACTTCTTCTTGCGCAACAGTTCCTCAGTGTGGCCGTGGTGGTAGACCCCCCGGGGCCAGTCGTGGCTCATGAAGATGTCCACCGGCATGCGGATCTGATTTAGGAATTAACATTTTTGTTTTGTTTTCATGGAGGATTTACTTTAATTTCTAGAAGCTAGGTGTGTAACGGTACGTGTATTTGTATTGAACCGTTTCGGTTCGGTTCGGTGGTGTACCGAACGAGTTTCCACACGTTGTGTAAACAATGCACACCGAGGCACAACACACGGCATGCTAGCAGCTAACGGGCTACGATAGACTGACCATACGTCCTCTTTTCACCGGAGTGGGGCGGAGTTTCTTAAATGCCTCAAATGTCCGGCATTTTGAGTTAGAGTTGCGTGTATTTTCAATGTACGTTCAGGGTTAAGAAGGGGTTAAAAACAAAACAAATTGTGCGCGCAGCAGCATTGGTGAGGGAGGGGCAGAGACAGACAGAGAGAGAGAGTTATGATAAACGCGCATGCGTCGCCAGGCTCTGCTTTTTATCCATAGACTTATCACATTTAATTTTTTATTATCTATAGCAGGGGTGTCAAAAGTGTGCCCCGGAGGCCATTTGCGGCCCACAGCTAATGTTGTAAAGGCCCACGGCACATTCTAAAAATACTATTCAAATAAACAAAAACATAACAAAAGTGAAATGAAAAAGCTTAAAGGTTAAATGTAATTTAGAAAAAGTTGTAATGTTGACTAATAAAACAAAGCTGTTTTTTTTTCTTTCAAACTGTCATTGCTCAAAACATAATATTGAATCAAAATCAATGTTATTATGAATTATTGACCTATCCAAGGTTCCCATTACTTCACATCAAATATTCCACTAACAACAATATTTTTGGTGGAAGATTTTGCAAATTTGGTAAATAAATAACCCAAAAATGTATGTTTTGTTGTTTTCTTATTGTACCGAAAACGAACCGAACCGTGACCTCTAAACCGAGGTACGTACCGAACCAAAATGTTTGTGTACCGTTACCAGGCACGTTCTCAGTTGGTTATTTATGCCTCATATAACGTACACTTATTCACCCTGTTGTTCACTATTCTTTATTTGTATAAAATTGCCTTTCAAATGTCTATTCTTGGTGTTGGCTTTTATCAAATACATTTCCCCAAAAAATGCGACTTATACTCCAGTGCGACTTATATATGTTTTTTTCCTTCTTTATTATGCATTTTCGGCCGGTGTGACTTATACTCCGGAGCGACTTATACTCCAAAAAATACGGTACTTATTACATACCAGCTGTTTGATGTAACATTTATCTTAGTTGTAGATTTTATTACCAAATTCGGAGGTGTTGAAATTGCCTTGTAACATCGCTAATGTTAATTCTAACCTGTCTATGGCAAATCTAATATAAAATCAAATTATCAAATTACTTTAGCCTTACTTTATGTTTGACCATGTTTTTCTAACCAGCATACTTGCTTTGTTGGTGTTGAAAATTGCAACATTACCGTATTTTTTGGAGTATAAGTCGCACCGGCCGAAAATGCATAATAAAGAAGGAAAAAAACATATAAGTCGCATTTTTGGGGGAAATGTATTTGATAAAAGCCAACAGCAAGAATAGACATTTGAAAGGCAATTTAAAATAAATAAAGAATAGTGAACAACAGGCTGAATAAGTGTACGTTATATGAGGCATAAATAACCAACTGGTATGTTAACGTAACATATTATGGTAAGAGTCATTCAAATAACTAACATATAGAACATGCTATACGTTTACCAAACAATCTGTCACTCCTAATCGCTAAATCCCATGAAATCTTATACGTTTAGTCTCTTACGTGAATGAGATAAATAATATTATTTGATATTTTACGCTAATGTGTTAATAATTTCACACATAAGTCGCACCCCCGGCCAAACTATGAAAAAAACTGCGACTTATAGTCCGAAAAATACGGTACTTAGAGGGAGTTTGGCTGAGTCCGCCCTGAGTGCTGCTTGAGTGATTGTTTACGTCAGCCGGTGTTTAGTCTGCAACCGGACATGACGTTACGTGCAACAAAGGTATTGAAATATGACACCGTTTGGTTGTACAATAGAATTTGGTCGATGCCAATAAAAAAAAGGTACCCATCACTTTTCACTGCATTCATTTAATTCTGCTATTGAATTAAAGTGCTCAGGTGCTGCGAGCAATGCATAGCGTGAACCCTCTTGCATCCTAATTGGAAGCGACAGACACAAACACATGGCAACGTTATCAAGTTCGCTTTCATTTATCGAGGTCTAATGGTGACCTCTCATGTAAGCATGTTTTACACATTTAAATCCATATTTAAAAAATAAATTCTATGTTATTTACATTTAAACACTGTTTTCTGTATCCAAATAGTTCAAAACAGATGGAAATGAGCTAAATGCTAAATGTGGTGCACTAATCGATTCTAATTTGTATTAAAGCAAGTTTAACTACACAAAGTGTGAAAAAAATCAGCTGCACTGTGTAGCTGCTTGCTGATGTAAGCATGCTGCAACTGCATTAAAAATTGTCGTAGTTGAGGGCTGTGCAAATTCAGCGATCGATGATTACCTGCTTTAGCTTGAACACCTCGATATTTCGGACATGATAGACGCTTCTCAAGGTTTCAGGGTTGTATGGAGGGAATTCATGGTGACCTGCGAGGGCAAACACGCCTGATAAGACACACGGCTCCGGACCATTTATGCTCATCTGTTTCCCGAGTGAAGAAAAAACTCACCTCTTCTGTAGTCGTGGGATTTGAAGATCCCTGACACGCCTCCGATTCGGACCCCCTTGTAGCGGACAACGCCAGCATAACCTACAGACATCACATCCGTCATTAGGTTTTGTTTGAAAATATGAGATATATTGTCAGATGGTCCCTACCCAGATAATAAATATTGGGCGCCACCCAGCCTCCGTAAGGCAGCTCCTGCAGGTGATTGGAGGCCTCGTGGTTACCGCCGATGAAGATAGTTAGAATTGGAGCCTTTTTTTCTCCAGAAAAGTACCTGCAAAAAACAAGTTTTAAAATAGTTTCCCTTGTGACCTTTTTATAAGGTAGATGAATAAACGAGAGGCACTGACTTGTAAAAAGTCTGCATGGTTCTGTACTTGGCAGGCACCGCCATGCACTTGAGGTCGCCTTCGTTTCTCACGGCCTGGAAGTCCCCACAGCAAAGAAGAAGATCCACCTTGACGTCTTGCTTCTTCTCCAGGTAGGCGATGGTCTCATAGATCTTGTCCAGCTCGCCATGGCAACAACCCTCCACAGCGATCTTCATGCTGTTACGGACCGCTCAGCTCCTAGCTGAATGCTGTTCAGGAATCGCTGGAGGCACAATTAAGATCAATCCTAATTTCAAAGAGGTCCACGAAGTCACTTCACAACTTTCTCCAACTCCAACTATTTTGTACTAATACAAAGTGACGAATCCGATTGTGTTCCAATATAGAAAGTCAATAATAAAGTTGTTTCCGAATCATTTAGTGAAATGAAGCAGATCAAAACGGTTTCATTTGGGCTGCCATCAAAAGATTTGATGTCCATTATTCCCCTTTATTTAGATTTTTTTATGATTACTTTATTGCAATGATTTTTTTTTTACAAAATTATGCAATATCTTGTCCTTTTCCATTGCCCTTTTGTTAAAGAAATTAACAACAATTACAGTGGATGTCATGTATTACAAAAATAAAATAAAAAAGTTTAAAAAAATAAAATAAAATAATAGTAACACAAAAAAAAGAAAGAAAACAAGTTTTTGTTTGGATTTGATATTTTTGCCCTTGCTCACAACACATTATAAAAGGGACTGTCGGTGTAGCTTGTCGTTTCAACCCCATACAGTAGATGGCATTGTAACGCCGCTTCTTACCTTACAAGCTTCTGCTCATCAATATAAAGCTATATCAGACAAAGCGCTAAGCAATAAAAGGATATCAACATATATCGCGATAGACATGTAATCAATATCAATACAAAATGTGTTCAATAACCCGTTTGATATGTTTTATTTCTTTTTTGTCGGAAGAAGCTGGAAGTTGCAAATCAAGGTTGGTTGCATGAACAAAGGCACTCGCTCTCTGGTAACCGAGCAATGAAGGAAGTGATCACTGATCAGTGGGAGTGACACACTGACAGCCAATCAGGTAACGGTATCTACTTCAAAAGTATGGCAGCTTTTTGGATTTTTTTAAAGAAACCATAATCAGACCAATATGGTCTGTAAATAATGCAAGGCGCTCATCCCCACCAAGACCGGTAATTCCACACCGCCTTAGCCGCACTCACCCTTTAGAGCACAGCTGTAATTTCCTGGCACTAACACTGCAGAAAATTCTTGTCAGGTTTCTCTACGGTTACATTTTTATACTTTGCACACTATTTTGTTACACTTTACTGAGCATTTCCTACATATTCTTTATTTTTGCACCTTAATTTTAAGAGGTTATTGTTAAGTGTTCAATATGACTTCAGAGTTTTGTTGACATTGTTTTAGTGTTTTCCATGCTTGTGTTGACATTTCCTTTCTGCCTTAATAGCTGAGGAGATTATATTCAGAGGAAGCTACATTTTAAATAAAATGTTTACATTTAATACATTTTTTCCTAGTCCTTATTTTTGTTAGGTCATAAAATTATCAATAATTATCGTAATACGATTTTCATCCATATCGCTCAGCCCTAATCAACTGCACAATGATGTGTACATGACTTAAAATCAGTGCGCGCAGACCTGAGGTAACGTCTCTATTTATCACGTGTGCTTGTTATCAGGCGCACACACGAGCATCTCAGTGGCCTTGTGGTTAGAGTGTCCGCCCTGAGATGGGTAGGTCATGAGTTCAAACCCCGACCGAGTCATACCAAAGACTATAAAAACGGGACCCATTACCTCCCTGCTTGGCACTCAGCATCAAGGGTTGGAATTGGGTGTTAAATCACCAAAATGATTCCCGGGCGCGGCCACCGCTGCGTCTCACTGCTCCCCTCACCTCCCAGGGGGTGAACAAGGGGATGGGTCAAATGCAGAGGACAAATTTCACCACACCTAGTGTGTGTGACAATCATTGGTACTTTAACTTCATTTTAACTTTTAACTTAATCTACCAAAAATGAAACCAACACCTGGAAGTCAAGAAGTGTATGTCCTGTTGTTCAGTAAAGTTAAAATGTACATGAGGTAAAGTCGCACATGTGTTATGACACAAACCAAAGGGGTCAGATTTACCAGTCCACATGCAAACAGTCTTGCATCATGGCAAAAGCATGCAAACTAGACAATGACAGCTTTGATTTAAAAAAAATGCAATGTGATTAAAAACTTTGATAACCACTGGGGCACAAATCTGATTAATAACACAATCTTTGTGGACACCCTGTGTATCATATTAGTCCGTAAATAACATGCTTCCTTATTGCTATAAACAAATCTGACCCCTTTGGTTTGTGTCATAAGACATGTGCGAATTTACCTCATGTAAATTTGAATCTCAGTAAAACTAAAATAATGCTATTTGGTAACAGTAGAAGAGAAAGTCAAACACAAATACAAATAGACAGAATAGAAATTGAAAGAGTAAATGAAACCAAATTTTTAGGTATAATGATTGATGATAAATTGAACTGGAAATCTCATGTAAAAAATATACACAACATAAAGTAGCAAGAAACACGTCAATAATGAATAAAGCAAAACATGTTCTAGACCAAAAATCACTCTATATTCTCTACTGCTCGCTAGTGTTACCATATCTGAGTTATTGTGCAGAAATATGGGGAAATAACTACAAAAGTACACTTCATTCATTAACGGTGTTACAAAAAAGATCAGTTAGAATACCCGGTAGTACATAATGTTGGATATAGAAAACATACAAACCCTTTATTTATTGAATCAAAAATATTGAAATTCCACGACATAGTGAATTTGCAAACACCTAGAATTATACACAAAGCAAACTATAATCTGCTAACCAAGAATATACAACAATTCTTCTCAATAAAACAGAAATATAATCTTAGAGAAAAATGTAATTTAAAACATTTGTATGCACGTACAACACTTAAGACCGTCAGTATATCAATATTTGGAATTAAATGATGGAATGGATTAAGCAAAGCAATCAAACAATGTACTACTATGATCCACTTCAAGAAACTCTTCAAACCTAAAGTGTTTTCAAAGTACAAAGAAGAAGAACCATGATAAATGATAAATGGGTTGTACTTGTATAGCGCTTTTCTACCTTCAAGGTACTCAAAGCGCTTTGACACTACTTCCATAAACATTCTGAATTGATCTCATCCATCCATTCATTTTCAAGATAATCTTACTCTTCTCACCATATGAAATGT
The DNA here is from genome assembly GCF_033978685.3 of Nerophis lumbriciformis. Lineage (NCBI taxonomy): Eukaryota > Metazoa > Chordata > Actinopteri > Syngnathiformes > Syngnathidae > Nerophis > Nerophis lumbriciformis. Next base: position 39,174,131 of record NC_084560.2, read on the forward strand.
AACTTACTTCACCAATTATTATTTCTTTATTTTTTGTGTTATTACATATGGAGTACATTGTGAATAAATTGAGAACAGGAAGTGAACACAAGTTTTAGCAACTGCTCTGTAAAGGAATAGGGGTAGGATTAAATAAGCTCTGCTTCTTCCTACTCCTTTTCAAACATGTTGAATAGAGAAACTGGAAATGGCTATGTATCATGTTGTATACATGCATGTTCCAAATAAACTCAAACTCAACTCAACTCAACAGTATTGTGAGGAAGTGATATGATTTTAAGGGAATTCTATGACATCAACACAATCCCTTTCTATTAGGGATGTCCGATAATGGCTTTTTTGCTGATATCCGATATTCCGATATTGTCCAACTCTTAATTACCGATATCGATATCAACCGATACCGATATATACAGTCGTGGAATTAACACATTATGCCTAATTTGGACAACCAGCTATGGTGAAATAAGGTCCTTTTTAAAAAATAATAATAAAATAAAATAAGATAAATAAATTAAAACATTTTCTTGAATAAAAAAGAAAGTAAAACAATATAAAAACAGTTACATAGAAACTAGTAATTAATGAAAATGAGTAAAATTAACTGTTAAAGGTTAGTACTATTAGTGGACCAGCAGCACGCACAATCATGTGTGCTTACAGACTGTATCCCTTGCAGACTGTATTGATATATATTGATATATAATGTAGGAACCAGAATATTAATAACAGAAAGAAACAACCCTTTTGTGTGAATGGGGAGTGAGTTTTTTTTGGGTTTGTGCACTAATTGTAAGTGTATCTTGTGTTTTTTTATGTTGATTTAATAAAAAATAATAATTAAAAAAACCGATAACGATAATTTCCTATATTACATTTTAAAGCATTTATCGGCCGACATTACCGGACATCTCTACTTTCTATCCACATAAACTTAGATTTGGCTACATAAAAGGCCCAACATCTTGTAGTTTATTGTTTGGTTTACTTTAATTTATCTGAAAAACGAATGTGAAACATTGGTGTAGACGCTTTTTAGTAGTATGAATGCACGTCGTTTGCACCCACGTTGCCAGTGCGATTATTATTGTATTAAGCACGAATAACACAGAAGATGCGGACATAACTACTTACATGGACGCACGAAGGAACGCAGGGCACATCGGTTGGAGTTTACACACCGCAAAATTGCCAAGTTGCGATGTAAAAACGCATGTTTTGATGAAGAACTGCAAATGCAGGCTACGAAATTTCCCACCCCGGAAAAAAACAGCTCAGTGCGCTTGCGCAGTATGTCAACAACCAGGCGCCAAGTTTGTGATCACCGGGAGTAGATTCGACGTTTATCAACAGAAAGCCGTTGGAGGACGTATTTATATATTTTATAGCCACATTTAAGATATTAACATATATATTTAAATTTATATACCAAAATAATACACCCTTTTTCTTTTGTCGATCATTGTAAATGTGACGAATCTGCTTTAAAGAGGCCACCGTACGTCACGTTCACACGACTGCCTGTCAGGCAACACGCTAAGTTAGCAGTGTTACTTTGAAGCCTCGTAATTACATTCATGCACGCAGCGACATAGTGCACACGTTTTTAAAACTAATTAAAAACTAAACCTTAGATTTGCTTTATTCAGCAAAATTTTCTTTTAAAAAAAAGAAGAAAGAAAAAGCCGCTTAAAGCTGTTCTGGGGGGCGGAGTGTCTGCAAAGTGTTGCGCCGATTGGGGCGCTCCATCGGGGGACGAGAGATGGCGTGCTTGTTGGAGGCCCCTCTCCGCATCAGTGTGCTGTCTGTGAGTGCCACTCTTACGTATTACATTGGTAGTTTGTAGTTCCACTGTGCCCCCGTTCTTGTTATGACTGCTTACCACCAACAAGTCGACACAAGTCCGGAGTCGTCAAACTAGAGCAACCGCTTGTGTCCTCATGTTAGCATCCATGCTAAGCGGTCCGCCTCCTGTGGGTGCTTACCTCAAAGTGAGTACTCGTTTCAAGCACACCGCTCGCACGGACAGGCGGGGATGTTCGCGAACACGACACACAACGGCGATGGCTACGTCTACTCGCCCCTTCGGCTCGTTCGGCGAGTCTAACCGAGCCGACGACAGAGCTGTCAAGTGTCACCCGGAATAGGATAGCGGCTAACCGCTACGAGTTGTCACAAATGTTTATTCTAAGAAAAATCCAACCGTTGCTTGCACATTTCTTAAATACGCACATTGATTCCGCTAATTTTCCACAATTTCTGCACGAATGTTGAAGTCAGCTATGAATGTGACGTGAAGCGAAAGCCGGTGGCAGGTGCTCGTCTTACGCTAGCTAGCCGTTAGCCGCAGCTGAGTTAGTCATTTGCTGTAATCATGAATGAACGGCCAAAGCTACAATCGGAATGACCACATTAATATGTATTTTCTATGGACTGTCATGATGCTTACTTGCAACGACATTACTGGGTGACACCGTGAAGATTCTGCTGTCACTGACAAACACACAACTTTGATAGTGTTGTCACATGCAGCTGCAGGGGGACAATCTAGCACAGCTTCTATTAACCCGCCCGAGTGCAGGGGAGCCGTTTTACCTGCTTTTGTTGTTTTATTTAGGGATGTCCGGTAATATCGGACTGCCAATATTATCGGCCGATAAATGCTTTAAAATGTAATATCGGAAATGATCGGTATCGGTTTCAAAAAGTAAAATGTATGACTTTTTACAACGCCGCTGTGTACACGGACGTAGAGCGCCAATAAACCTTTAAGGCACTGCCTTTGCGTGCCGACCCAGTCTCATAATACCTACGGCTTTTCACACACACAAGTGAATGCAAAGCATTCTTGATCAATAGCCATACAGGTCACACTGAGGGTGGCCGTCTAAACAACTTTAACACTGTTACAAATATGCGCCACACTGTGAACCCACACCAAACAAGAATGACAAACACAATTCGGGAGAACATCCGCACCGTAACACAACATAACAAACGCCCAGAACCCCTTACAGCACTAACTCTTCCGGGACGCTACAATATGCACCCCCACTGCCCCCGCCCACCTCAACCTCCTCATGCTCTCTCAGGGGGAGCATATCCAAAATTCCAAGCTGCTGTTTTGAGGCATGTTAAAATGATAAATGATAAATGGGTTATACTTGTATAGCGCTTTTCTACCTTCAAGGTACTCAGAGCGCTTTGACAGTATTTCCACATTCACCCATTCACACACTGATGGCGGGAGCTGCCATGCAAGGCACTAACCAGCAGCCATCAGGAGCAAGGGTGAAGTGTCTTGCCCAAGGACACAACGGACGTAACTAGGATGGTAGAAGGTGGGGATTGAACCCCAATAACCAGCAACCCTCCGATTGCTGGCATGGCCACTCTACCAACTTCGCCACGCCGTCCTGTAAAAAAAAAAAAAAAGCACTTTGTGACTTCAATAATAAATATGGCAGTGCCATGTTGGCATTTTTTTCCATAACTTGAGTTGATTTATTTTGGAAAACCTTGTTACATTGTTTAATGCATCCAGCGGGGCATCACAACAAAATTAGGCATTATAATGTGTTTATTCCACGACTGTATACATCGGTATCGGTTGATATCGGAATCGGTAATTAAGAGTTGGACAATATCGGAATATCGGCAAAAAAGCCATTATCGGACATCTCTAATTTTATCTTTATATTCCACCTTTGCTTTCTTTCCACCGCTGCAGTCACAAGGTTAAACTGAAGGAAAGAAAACCATACTGTTGTTTGTGTTCATTTTGACATAGTGTATTAACACATCCATCCATCCATTTTTCTACCGCTTGTCCCGTTCGGGGTTGTGGGGGGTGCTGCAGCCTATCTCAGCTGCATTCGGGCAGAAGGCGGGGTACACCCTGGACAAGTCGCCACCTCATCACAGGGCCAACACAGATGGACAGACAACATTCACACTCACATTCACACACTAGGGCAGTGGTTCTTAACCTGGGTTCGATCGAACCCAAGGGGTTCGGTGAATCGGAGGTCAAGACTCGACTCATCGTGTAAATAAAAACTTCTCCCTATCTGCGTATTACGGATACGGCAACAACAGAAGTCAGACTGATTTGCAGGTGTGTAATTTGTTGTGAGTTTATGCATTGTGTTGGTTTTGTTGTTTGAACAAGGTGATGTTCATGCACGGTTCATTTTATGCACAGGAAAAAAAACATGGTAACACTTTAGTATGGGGAACATATTCACCATTAATTAGTTGCTTATTAACATGCAAATTAGTAACATATTGGCTCTTAACTAGTCATTATTAAGTACTTATTAATGCTTTATTCGGCATGGCCTTATTATAACCCTGACCAAATAACTCTAAATTAAGTCTTTGTTACTTAGAATATGTTTCCCATACTAAAGTGTTACCAAAAACATATAACTTTGTCTTGAATTTGAAAAAAAAAAAAAAGTTTTTTATTTTTCACTATAGAAGGGTTTGGTGAATGCGTATATGAAACTGGTGGGGTTCGGTACCTCCAACAAGGTTAAGAACCACTGCACTAGGGCCAATTTAGTGTTGCCAATCAACCTATCCCCAGGTGCATGTCTTTGGAGGTGGGAGGAAGCCGGAGTACCCGGAGGGAACCCACGCAGTCACGGGGAGAACATGCAAACTCCACACAGAAAGATCCCGAGCCCGGGATTGAACCCAGGACCTTCGTATTGTGAGGCAGACACACTAACCCCACCTCCACCGTGCTGCCCGTCATGAGACATACAAATATAAATTAAATACACAGAGGACAAGCAGTACGTAAAAAAAATAAAATAATTAAATGCGCTCAAGTCGCCAACACAGACAGACAACATTCACACTCACATTCACACACTAGGGCCAATTTAGTGTTGCCAATCAACCTATCCCCAGGTGCATGTCTTTGGAGGTGGGAGGAAGCCGGAGTACCCGGAGGGAACCCACGCAGTCACGGGTAGAACATGCAAACTCCACACAGAAAGATCCCGAGCCTGGGATTGAACTCAGGACCTTCGTATTGTGAGGCACACGCAATGACCCCTGTACCACCGTGCTACCTTGTATCAACACATCTGGGCCTAAAATTACCCCAAAACTTTAAACAAGAGTAGGGAAATTGTCTCTAAAAACTTCTAAAACGAGGATAATTTGTCTATTACAAAAGTTTTTTTTTGACACTGAATTCAGAGAAGATCTTTTTTTTAACATCAACTTATGCTGACAATTTCATTGAAAAAGATGGTAGCAAAATGTGTGTTTAAAAATTCAGTGTATAAGAATACAATGGAATCATTTATGTAGTTTCAACATATCCAACAGGCTGCATTGAAATGTTTATTCTCTTGTATTATGCCTAGGTAACTGCCTTTTTATGCTTTTTTGCAAGACCTATGTCACTTGACACCTCATTGGCTTGTTCTGAGACAGGATCAATTGCTTTAATCCTAATTTACAGGAAGTTGGTCTTGCTTTTTGAAGCAGCAAATTTTTCTACACTTTTTACACTAAATTGTTTAACACTATATGTTATACCCATGCATTTGCTAACACATTTTATTTCAATGAAATTGTCAGCATAATTTGATGTAAAAAAAAAAAAATTCAGTTCACAAAATTGTAACGCAAAAAAAAAGAGCTTTCGTTAAATACACAAATTAACCTCCATACAATGAACCCCTCTTAAAAATAATAATGCAAATATCTAACTAAGGCCCTGCGATGAGGTGGCGACTTGTCCAGAGTGTACTCCACCTTCCGCCCGAGTGCAGCTGGGATAGGCTCCAGCAATCCCCGCAACCCCAAGAGGGACAAGCAGTAGAAAATGGATGGATTGATGGATAGCTAACTCAAATACACTATTTGCATCTTGCTCACAGTTACATTTTTCAAAACAAAAAATATGTCAAGAACAACAGCTGGCTAACAGTAAGGCTGTAATTTTGCTTCATCCTTCACTTAAAGCGTGAGTGAAGAATGCACAACTGACCTGATATGTTTGAAAGGGATGATACAGTATTATCTGCTCACAGATGCTACCTGGAGGTTGTTTGAGTGCATTGCAGCTAGGCCTGGATAGTCCCACTCCTAAATGCCGAAGTCACATGCAGGATTCTCACAGTAGTGAGGCAAAAATACAATCGTACTTACAGTATGTTTCCGTTAGTGGTTTAACAGAAACTCATTTGTTCTACAATTGTCTATTTTTCTCGCAATTATCAAGTTTGTGTAACAAGTAGCGAAGTCCGATAATATCGGACTGCCGATATTATCGGCCAATAAATGCTTTAAAATGTAATATCGGAAATTATCGGTGTCGGTTTAAAAATGATCGGTATCTGTTTCAAAAAGTAAAATGTATGTCTTTTTAAAACATCGCTGTGTACACGGACGTAGGGAAAATACAGAGCGCCAATAAACCTTAAAGGCACTGCCTTTGCGTGCCACCCCAATCACATAATATCTACGGCTTTTCAAACACACAAATGAATGCAAAGCATACTTGGTCAACAGCCATACAGGTCACACTGAGGGTGGCCGTATAAACAACTTTAACACTGTTACAAATATGCGCCACACTGTGAACCCACACCAAACAAGAATAACAAACACATATCAGGAGAACATCCGCAGCGTAACACAACATAAACACAACAGAACAAATACCCAGAACCCCTTGCAGCACTAACTCTTCCGGGACGCTACAATATACACCCCCGCTACCCGCCACCCCCACCCCGCCCACCTCAACATCCTCATGCTCTCTCAGGGAGAGCATGTCCCAAATTCCAAGCTGCTGTTTTGAGGCATGTTAAAAAAAAAAAGAAGCACTTTGTGACTTCAATAATAAATATGGCAGTGCCATGTTGGCATTTTTTTCCATAACTTGAGTTGATTTATTTTGGAAAACCTTGTTACATTGTTTAATGCATCCAGCGGGGCATCACAACAAAATTAGGCATAATAATGTGTTCATTCCACCACTGTATGTATCAGTATAGGTTGATATCGGAATCGGTAATTAAGAGTTGGACAATATCGGAATATCGGCAAAAAAAGGCATTATCGGACATCTCTAGTAACAAGATATTTTACCGTTTCAAAGAAATTGATTGGTTTTAACAGCGATCTCTCACCCTGTCTGGTCCACATGTACGCGCAGGGAGTGCGTGCACACATACAAAAACAGTCTAATAGAAGCAACTAAAAATCTGAAGTTGTTATGATAGTTCAATGAGAGCTAACGTTAGCTAACAACACCCAAAGCTAATGCGCTTGCATGTGTTATATACGTACAGTACGTAGTTACATCATAGAAGCTGTAAGTGGGCGGGATATAGTGTGAAATACAGTGGAAAGTTAGTGCCCTCTAGGCATCTTGTGTAAATGTTGCAAATAACCCCTTTTAAAATGTAGTAAACCACTGTACTTAAAGCCAGGCAAGGCCTCAGGCAGTTACAGTTTACGTTGCACACAATAATATGTTCCTTTCAAAGCAGGTGTCTTTCCTTTTTTGTCCTGCACCAAAAGCGTGTACAAAAGTTCAATAAACGTGAAGACAACAACTAAGTTGTGGTGAACATTATTGATCATAAATCTGGTTTTACGTAATTGATTTTCACCATTTTATAGACTCCTAAACAGTTTGTAATCTGCAGTTTTTAAGGGAGTGCAAAGGAAGCATTTGTGTTCCTTATGCCAGTGTTTTTCAACCACTGTGCCGTGGCACACTAGTGTGCCGTGAGATACAGTCTGGTGTGCCGTGGGAGATGATCTCATTTCACCTTTTTGGGTTAAAAATATATTTTGCAAACCAGTAATTATAGTCTGCAAATGATGTGTTGCTGTTGAGTGTCGGTGCGGTCTAGAGCTTGGCAGAGTAACCGTGTAATACTCTTCCATATCAGTAGGTGGCAGCCGGTAGCTAATTGCTTTGTAGATGTCGGAAACAGCGGGAGGCAGTGTGCAGGTAAAAAGGTGTCTAATGCTTAAACCAAAAATAAACAAAAGGGGAGTACCCCTAAGAAAAGGCATTGAAGCTTAGGGAAGGCTATGCATAACGAGACTAAAACTGAACTGACTACAAAGTAAACAAAAACAGAATGCTGGACAACAGCAAAGACTTACTGTGGAGCAAAGACGGCGTCCACAATGTACATCCGAACATAATAATAATAATAATAATGACTTAGATTTATATAGCGCTTTTCTAGACACTCAAAGCGCTTCACAGAGAAGTGAGAAGCCATCATTCATTCACACCTGGTGGTGGTAAGCTACTTTCATAGCCACAGCTGCCCTGGGGTAGACTGACGGAAGCGTGGCTGCCAATTTGCGCCTACGGCCCCTCCGTCCACCACCTATCATTCATCATTCATTCACCGGTGTGAGTGGCACCGGGGGCAAGGGTGAAGTGTCCTGCCCAAGGACACAACGGCAGCGATTTTTTGGATGGTAAGAGGCGGGGAGCGAACCTGCAACCCTCAGGTTCTGGCACGGTTGCTCTACCCACTACGCCATACCGCCCGCATGACATGACAATCAACAATGTCCCCACAAAGAAGGATAAAAACAACTGAAATATTCTAAAACAAAGTATATGCGGGAAATATCGCTCAAAAGAAGACATGAAACTGCTACAGGGAAATACCCCCCCAAAAAACAAAAAGCCACCAAAATAGGAGTGCAAGACAAGAACTAAAACACTACACACAGGAAAACAGCAAAAAACTAAAAATAAGTCAGGGCGTGATGTGACAGTTCGTGACAGTACACCTACTTTGAGACAAGAGCTATATTGATGCATGCTTGGTTATGCTTTAAAGTCATATCCAACAATTGCGACAACGACTTTTTACTGTCAACTGAGTTTTGTTTTTTAATGTTTTCTGCTGGTGGTGTGCCTCCGCATTTTTTCAACGCAAAAAATGTGCCTTGGCTCAAAAAAGGTTGAAAAACACTGCCTTATGCATCCAATGCAAAGACTGGATACTACTTTGTAGACTCCTCAGAGTGTTTTGTAGTGGGTGCATGCATAGAATGAGAATGTGGCACGTTTTGACAGTGACGAGCATATAATTACGGTAAGCACATTTTTTTATGTGTCAGTTTGACCATTAGTTTTTTTCTTATTGTATTGTAGGAAGTCACTGCCACGAGTCGCCATTATGTGGACCGCCTGTTCGACCCCGACCCACAGAATGTTCTGCAGGGAGTCATGTAAGTTCATGTCATGAACCAACTCGATGTTTCAAAATCAACAACAAGCACACGTTTGCTGTTCTTCTGTGTTTACATGCCGGTCTCTTTCAAAACACTTCTCACTGAATCCACTTTGGTTCTTTTTTATTTTTAACCATGGAAGAGAAGAGGCTAGCTCTTGTTACAGTGTCCAGTCTGCAATACTTTTCCACAAGCCTTCTTGCCATTTGATAGCATTTGGCAGAACACAGTGAATATATTCATGTTGGGGGAAAAAAATACAAGCGCGCACAGCATTGTGTAAATCGGATGATGCAGCGTCTTCAAAACAAAACACACATTTAACCAAACGCAAATGCATTTAAAAAGGTTGTCGCACAAATGTCTGTTGTGTTCATCTCTGCAGCGATATGAAGAACGCCGTAATTGGCAACAATAAGCAGAAAGCCAATCTGATCGTCCTGGGAGCTGTGCCGAGGTAAGCGTCACCCATGTTTTGTATTTTACTTTCTGACTTCAAAGTGATTCTTTAAAACTTTTGTTATTGAAAGATAAAAGACACATTTGATATCTGAGCCATAAACGGGGGTATCAAGTGACACATTGTTTGTGATGCATGCATGCATGAATTGGTATTTGGTATTAGGCATGTATTTGTATGAAATAAATATTACATTCTCTTTTATTGCTACACGACAAAAGCTTTTAAAATATAATTATAAACACAAGCTGTTCCAAGATTTTTCTTGTGTATATGATTTTCCCTTGGGAATTAATGAATATAAAAAAATAGGTTCCAGGATCTAACTGTGGCCATCATAAAATCCTGCAAAGTAGGGCTGGGCGATATAGTTGAAAATGGTATCATGATACAAGTGTTTTTTATCGGTCGAGATCGATAATTATTTATATTTTTTATGACCAGGACAAAAATATATTAAATAGTTGTTTTTGTTGTTTTTTTAAGTAGCCCTCCTCTGATTATAATAACCCCCTCAGCTATCAAGGCAGAAAGGTAAGGAAATGTCAAGACAAGCATGGAAAACACTTTCTGATTTGTAAAATCATGTTGAACACTTAACAATGACCTCTTAAAATAAGGAATACGTAAAAAATGCTTTAAAAGTGCAACAAAATACTGCAAAGTGTGAAAATGTAAAGAGAGAAACCTGAGAAGAACTTTTTTCTGCAGGTTTAGTGCCTTGAAGTTACAACTGTTATCTAAAGGCTGAGCACGGCTAAGGTGGTAGATAGATAGATAGTACTTTATTGATTCCTTCAGGAGAGTTCCCTCAGGAAAGTTCAAATTCCAGCAGCAGTGTACAGAATTGATATCGAATTTGATAAGTAAATAATGGGGGTATAAATAGAAATAAAATAGAAAATATTACAATAAGAATAAAAATAAAAAGCAACAATAAGAATACAAATATAACGGTAAAAATAAGAATATAACAAGAGAAACTAGGCAGTAGTGACCATGTTATGAAAAAGATGTGTGATATTACCGGTCTTGGTGGGCACGAGCGCCTTGCATAATTTACAGACCACAGTGTTCTGACTACGGTCCGTTGGAAAAAAGAAAAAAAAAACTGCAATATTGTCGAGGTAACTTTTCCTTTTTTATCCAGAATTTCTTTGCTGTCTGCAACACCTATTTTTAGTTTCTCTTCTCACTCTGTGCAAATAATCAACTGCGAAACATCAAGATGGCTCAACCAAACTTGATAGTTGCTACTATTACTTGATGTTAGTGCGTCACTCCCACTGATCAGTGATCACTTCCTGCGTTTCTCGGTTGCCAGAGAGCGAGTGCCTTTGTTCCTGCAACCAACATTGCTTTGCAATTTCAGTTTTTTTCCCCGACAGAGAAAAAAACAATCCAACATTTTATCGATTCCATTTTATTTTTATGTCGATTACGTGTCTACCGCGATATATATTGATATAATTTTATCGTCCAGCCCTAATACAAACAAAGCTTTCTAAACTATGCAATTGTGAAACGAAGTTAACGACCGTAAAACAAAACATCAGAAAAAGAGTACCTTATTTTGATGCTGCT